>NC_081294.1:115407500-115719583 GCF_030435805.1 Mustela lutreola
GGCTATAAAAAATCAATGGAAATTCATTATAAAAAATACAGGGAAAAAATGTTCAGATTTGTTTACTTTGCTCTGAACCCTACTCTTCAAAATGTTTTTATTGTTTTGCTGTTTAGAAAGTGCTAAGAGATTTCTACAACAGAAGCCCTTCACTGTTTTATTAAAGATTACTTTAAAATGAGCACTGAGCAATTTATAGAAAAATCCATGTTCTCTTTGGCTCATGTGATTCAGCCCTACCTGTTAAAGGCTCAATAAACTGTTATTGCCTCATATTATTGAATAGTTGCAACTATGAAAACAGAAATATAACAGCTTCATATCCCCATTAATTCTTTGTATCTTGTCTCCTTCTAAAGCTTTATTCTTTCCTTCCCTCACCAATGTCTTTACTTTTCAGCGTGTATACAACATTCACATTCTTTAAACAGTGTTTTCAGATCAAAGCACAAGTTTTCATCTCTAGTATATGTGTTTAGCAATTAAAAAAGAAAAAAGCAGCCTGACAGGTTCAGATTTTTACTGTTCAATTTCACACACTTGGTACAACTGAGGAAACGTCAAATGTAGAAGCCGTATAATACATACGAACTGTATATTCCTTTTTCATCAAAACACATACTGAAATGGTTGGCTGATTGCCTAAGAGTCAATTAACAGAATTTTTTTAAAAAAATTTAAGAACCTCATCTTTGAATATAGAAATAACAACAACAAAAAAATCTCTTTCGAGTTTTTAATTTTTGCTTAACAAACTTAAGTCAAAAACAGAAGTAGTGGCGTCTGTTGTTTCTGCTTAATAATTAGTACGGGCAGCGGGGTTATAGATGTTAACTCGAGGAAATCATTTGTTTCTGCCTACACATAGGAATATGAAAACACTTTACAGGATAAACATACTTGAGATGTTGAGGTATATTATGAAGAGTTAAACTGTGGGTCTTGTGTAAATTCACTTGTCTGACAAGCCAGAGCATGTTTCAAAGGTTATCTATGCCTGGAAGCTATACCAGGCGGAGAGACTTCGCCCCACCCCTTTTTTATGTGCATTTGGGACACAGCGGTGATGGTAGTATGTATTATGAATGAAGTGTAGAAATTAAGAAGAGCAAAGGAGAAAAATGATCTTTTTTTTTTCCAGTTAACACAAATTGGTTATCGCTTACTCCTCCAAAGGCCAAAATACCTTAACTATTGGAAAGTCCATGAAATTATTTTCCAGGCTTACGAATTGACACAACAGAATAGAAGATCTTCTTCATTTAAAAACTCACTTTGCGGTCAAAACAATCCCGTCAAGCCTTCAGTATTTGGTGTCAGTGTTTGGTAGCAGTGTTCTGATCTTTGAGAACGAATACACAAATTAGAATTATTTGGGGACCCACTCACCACAGAGTGACCAGTTAATTTTGAGAGTCTGCATTAGTGCTAGCATAGCAACACCTACTGGTACGTTTCTGAAGTAAAGTTGAAACCAACATGGCCAGAAATCGGTTCTTCCATCTTAATGAGAAAAATTACAACCTGCTTTTTACCTGTGATATTGACACATAAGAATGACTACTTCCACATTAAAGAATGGAAAGGAAAACCATAGAGGTTGAAGAAAAATGAACTCCATGTTGAGAGTGCGACAAAGGAGATTGTTGCGCTTCTCTGTAAACTGAAGTTGCCATTCAGCCTGCTTCCAAAAATGATGTCATACAGTTCGTGTTTGAGATGGAGCTCCTTCCCCCTTCCCTCTCCCTCTCCCCCTTCCCTCCCCTCCCCCTTCCCTCTCCCTCTCCTTTGAGATGGAGCTCCTTCCCCCCTGCTTTCCCACCTCCTCCTCCTCTTCCTCCTCCACCTCTCTTCTTCATGCATTCTTTAAAGGGAGTCTACACAGTTACAGGAAGCCATTCAAGAGTACTGAATGGATTGAAATAAGCTGAGAGGCATCATGTTTATTTTTACCACAGATATGAAGTCTAGTCACCAAACAATGAATAATACAGCATGTAATGTCGTAGTCTGCCAACTCAACCAACTCCTAGACATCTTAACTTAAAGAGACATTCGGGAACAATAAGGACCACATAGAGCTGCAGAGAGTATAACAAGCACCAAAAGGAAACTACACCCAGATCACTACTAATCCTGAAGTTCAGTAGAATCTGACCTCACCGATATTTAGGGAAGTCACAGCTCCTGTTAAATTCTTCAGTTCTCTAAAAATTTCTTGAAAAAAAAAAAAAAAAAACAGCCCCAGAAAAGTAAACAAGGAGCCACATGCTGCTAGTTAACCAAGTTGTAAGCTAGGATACGTTGAGTGGCTGCCCGCCTGCTCTTTCAGGAAAGGCTGACATAGAGTTCATTGTCAAGTGGTCCACTGAAAGAATTTAGGACAAGGGCAGCAGGCAAGGCCTAAGGGAAAATAAAGAAGAGCTAACCAAGGCAAGTCTGGTCAGTCTCCAAAACCCTGAAATGAAAACCCTTTCCCTCCTAGATAAGGTAGTGATTCTTCCTTACAGCGTTCCAGAATTACATAAATTGAGCATCTGCTACTCCTGGTCTGCAATTCTACATTTCAGTTAATTTGGAGTCCAAAACAGTTTCATTTCTTTAATTACCAGTGTGGATACTTTCATAATCCCTACAGCAAATTTTTAAGTATCCCATTTGGCTTAAAGCTGCTGAGATGGATGTCCTCTTAGGGAACATTAGGGAATTCTGTGCTCCCAAAGCACAGAAATACGTGGGTTTTGAACAGAGCTGGAATAACTCTTGCCCTTCAACACTTAATGCCTGGCTTCGTAGGGCCACCTCCTAACTGCTCCCATTAATACCAGACTTACCATCTCTGAACATTCCCGCCAGATTTGTCTAAAATACTGCTTTTACCAAGCCATGTCCCTTCTCAGAAACCTTAGTTGCTCATCTTGCTGAAGATTCTTCAAACTCCATAGCTTAATGTGTGCTGTTTTTCAGTCATCTTTTCAGTCCTGTTTTTCACTAGCCCTTTAACACAAACCTTCCTCCCCTGTCAAGCCAACCTGCGAGTTAATCAGCCACTGTCTCTTGTGCACATGTTCATTAACATCGCCTCCATGTCATGTCCTAAGTGGTGGTGCTTGTCGCCTCCTTGCTCTATCATTATTGCTTCTACCCCCTCACCCACTCCTGCATCAATGCTTTCACCATTCCCTCTAGGCTTCTTCTGGAAACCTCTATACAGACCTCAACAGTTACTCCAGCAGCACATGAAAAACTCCTCTGATTTCCCTATTAAGTTTCTACTCCTCCGGATATATTCTACCTTGGAACTTAATTTTTCCTCTGCATATCCTCCTTCTTCCCAATGTGGCACCAAACTCCTCCAGAATAAGGGTGGAACTTTTTACACTTTCGGATATATAGCCTCTGTAATTCCAAATACAAATCAAGGAGTGAAAGGGGGAATAAAGTAAAAAAATTCAAAATTGCTAGAATTACACTCTGAGAATCATAAGAAATAACATCTAGAATAAAAAAATAACTCATGTTTAAGCACTTTCACAAGCATTTGCTCATTGACCAAAGTATTAGTATCTTAAAATAGAGCCAAGAAATTCAGGGAACTCTCATAGCTTCCACAGGAAAAGAAAATAGAAAAGGCAGTGGAATCAGAATGTGGGGTACCTATAACACCTTTTCAGTGACTCAGTAACCCTTATTTAAGGAGGATCCATCTCCTGAAATATAGCTGTGGTATATTTTCCACAACTTGTAGTCTCATTGCTATACTTTCCTTTCATTTCTTTTATTGTGGCAAAACAGATACATAATTGCTGCATATTAAGAGTGGTACTTTGTGGGGTGCCTTGGTGGCTCAGTGGGTTAAAGCCTCTGCCTTCAGCTCAGGTCATGATCTCAGGGTCCTGGGATCAAGCCCCGAATCGGGCTCTCTGCTCAGCAGGGAGCCTGCTTCCTCCTCTCTCTCTCTGTGCCTCCCTCTCTTTCTACTTGTGATCTCTGTCTGTCAAATAAATAAATAAATAAAATCTTTAAAAAAAAAAAAAAGAGTGGTACTTTGTAACTCAGACCTCCCTAGTATTTCCTTTTTCACTTTTTAAAAAAAGACTTTTATAATTTATTTACTCGAGAGAGGGAACACAAGCTAGAGGGAGAGCACAGTGTGGGGGGGTGGGGAAGAAGGAGAGGGAGAAGAAGGCTCCTTGCTGAGCGGGGAGCCCCACTTTGGGTGCCATCTCAGGACCCTGGGATCATGACCTGAGCTGAAGGCAGAAGTTTAACTGACGGAGCCACCCAGGCACCCACCTTTTCAACTTTTTAAAACAGTTATTTCTTAGGAGTTTTGTATTTGCCTATTAGGAACATATCATACAGGGGAATCCTTTTAAAAAACTGCATGAGAGGTTCATAAGATCATAAATGTAAAAATATGCTCTGGAACAGAAGTCACTCTACAAGTTCCATTTATTTTTATTATTACTACATTTATGGAATATTCTTTAAAAGTAAATTTTCCTCATAATAAAATGCATTTGGCATCTCAGCAATTAAATTATCTTATACTGAACCCTCTTCTAAAGCATATTGAAGGTCCTACGCATTCCAGTGGTCCGTTTTTCCTACCATGATATCTTAAATTACTGTTATAGGGAAGTCAAATGTTATGATCTATGGTTTGTGATGAACTTGCTTTTGGATGTTCTTTCACTGCAGTATTTCTTTCCAGTCGTTGGCTTTGAGCTAGCATTACTCAAGGTTCTCAAAAGGTAAAAGATAATAAGTAATCTTCAGGGCCCCAGAGATCAATGGGCAAGTCATCCTCCCCACAAAATTATTAAGTCAGGGGACTTGTCAGGGGGCACTGAAAGCAGGAATGGGCAGTGGAGAAAAGGAGAAAACGTGGCATTCATACCATGTAATTTCCACATAAGCTACTATGTGAACCAAAGTAGCATGCCTTAAAGCTAAACAAAGTCCTTACAAACTCCGTTCAAATCACCGGCATCGAGGAAGATAAATAAGCCACTATTGATCTGTATCCTCTTTGCGTGTTAGAACTCACTTGACATGACACGATGGTACTTCCCTTTGGAACCCCAGTGTCTTGATCTGAAAACATAACCAGTCATTTCTCAGCGAGGGGGAGAGATCAGTTTTGTTAACATGTTTTTTTAGGCTTCTTTATTTTTAAGTTCTTGTTGAAACCTCCTTGATCTGCCTACCAGGGAATTGGAGCACATACCATGTCGCTGCCTTCTAAATCTCTGTTCTCTTTATTTGTTCTACAGAATATTGATTTAGATTTTGGCCTATTCGCATTACTTTAAACTTTTAAACACTGGCTCTTATAGCTAGAGGAAACACTTTGCTGAAACTAAAACGATCACCCAAGAGGACTTATTGGGGAAACACATAGACCAAAATTAGCCCTTGGCTCTGAATGTACAGCTCCCATTGAAACCAGTGGAAGCTGAACTCCAAGGATTTGAAGACACATTTTTCCTTTACATTGAATATAAAGGCTTTTTGAAAGGGTTGGGCTTATGTGAGTTTCTGTTAAAGAAGCTGAATTAGCTCTTTGTCATATTATAAAAAGAGAGGCTGCATTGCTCCTCCAATTTGTCTTCTAAGAGTTCTTTTGATATCTAACAAAATTGCAAAGACACCCTTTTTTGTTTCTCTACACAGATTGTTTAATATTACAAAGGACCAGGCATTACACCAAGCATTTTCAGTCTTCTATAATTCCTACAACATTTTACTATAGCATTCTCTAATCCTTTACAACCAAAATAGCAATAAAAAATAGAGTAATGTTTAGAATCAAGATTGGGAGAAGGAGGAAAAGATGGTAGAAAACCAGCAGTCAGTGTGATGCTTCGATGATAGAAAAATTTTAAGTTCTGACTTTACCAACTGACCACTGCTGTAAATCCTTCTCACTCTTCAGAAAGCTCTTTTGATGGATAATGCCACTGAGAAAGATCTGGTTTCCACATGCCCCACCGTATAGCCAATCTCACTGCTAAAATGCTCAGAGTGAATTAACAGGCATAAACTGACTCTAACAGTCTGTGGCTCTATCCATCCTGAAAGAGGCAAGTGGTGTGCAGATGCTGACCACAGGAAGCCTCCGCACCAGCGCTGGTCCTCCCACAGCAAGCCTCAGCAATGAAGCACTTCCCCCAAGCTCATCTGGACGCCAACACACCATCGTCAGGTTGCTAATTTATTCAGGAGAGTCTTGCATGTCGTGTACTTCGAGGTAAGCAAGGGCAACAGTTGTGCCTCACTTACTTTTGCATCTCTGTCCCTAATGTACTTCTGACACAGAAGCAATTAACTAATGTCTCTTGAATTTGAACAAATGATGAATGAGAGACACCAGATGATCACGAGCTACCTTATGGGTTCCTTAAAAACAAATCTGGAAAGACCTAGAGAGAATTTAATCCATTTCGCAGCCTATAGAGTAAGACTACACTTACACCATAGGCATAGTCTACATGAGAGAACGATTTAGGGAGCACAGAGGTGGAAACCTGATCTAGCCTAAGAGGGTGATAGAGGGTTTCGTGGAATCCTTGAATTTGAAAATAATGAGAGGGTGTGTATGTGTGTCTATTAGTACTTCAGGCAAAGACAACATTCACGCTAGAGGTAGAAGCATGAATAACAGCATAGAGATACAAATCTGTGTACCAAATAGGAGGCAGGCTGCAGAGAGCATGGCAGAGGGGAGATCATCGGGAACCTTGGCTGGCAAGTTAAGGGGCTTCTAAGTTTCCTGTCCACAATGGACAACCACTAAAACACTTCTGGCTAGACATGACAGGGTCAAAAGCAGTTTATTATTATGTTTTTAAAGACTTTATTTCTTATTTGACAGAGAGACACACACAGAGAGAGAGGGAACACAAGCAGGGAGAGTGGGAGAGGGAGAAGCAGGCTCCCTGCGGAGCAGAGAGCTTGATGCGGGGCTCAATCCCAGGACTCTGGGATCACGACCTGAGCCCAAGGCAGATGCTTAGCGACAGCCACACAGGCGCCCCTCTAATGCGGTTTAGATATAGCATTTTGGTTGGTTGTTGGAAGATAGAGGTAAGGAAAACAAACCAGCAAGTATTGAAGTGAAGGTTGGAGATGTCCCAGTAATTCAGGTGAGAGTAAATGAAGGTGAAAACAAGGGAAGTGGTAGCAAAGAAAGTGTCAGAAAATGAAGTCAACAGGACTTGGTGAGTGATTATCTGGGGAAGAGAGGGAACTGGAGTAGCAAAGAAGCAAAGATTAATGAGTCGAAGCTTGGGTGACTCGCTGGTTAGTGTCTCCACCAAACGAAAGTGAAAATACTAAAAGCAAAAAACGAACAAAAAGATTTTGTGAGAAGGATGGGCAAAATGAGGAGGGTGTCATGTCAAGCAAAACCAGGGAATAAACTATTTTAAGAGAAAGAGAGTATTACAGGTAATGGGTAGATTTAACAAGGAGTCCTCATGGAGTGCAATCATACAAACAACTTGATCTTGTCTCTTTAAGTTTGTCCCTTTAAGTTTGTTCACTGATCACAGCAATTCTTCCCCTCTGGGAAAAAATTCAGAAGTCCTATGACTTTTCTGCTTATCTTCAGATAATAGAAACTATAACAAACACTTTAAGTCACAAACACATTTTTAAATATATATATATATATATTTTTTTTTTTTTAAGATTTTATTTATTTATCAGAGAGAGACGGGGGAGAGAGCAAGCACAGGCAGACAGAATGGCAGGCAGAGGCAGAGGGAGAAGCAGGCTCCCTGCCGAGCAAGGAGCCCGATATGGGACTCGATCCCAGGACGCCGGGATCATGACCTGAGCTGAAGGCAGCTGCTTAACCAACTGAGCCACCCAGGCGTCCCTTTAAATATATTTTGAAAGAATTATATATTCACAGGAAATCTGCAGAGAGGGCCCCATGTACCTTTCACTTAGTTCTCCCCAGTGGTTACATTTTATACATACTATAGTATGGTATCAAAGCCAGGAAACTGACATTGGTACAAAGTGTGTGTAGTTCTACATCCTTTTATCACATGTGTAGATTTGTGTAGCCTCCCCTGCAATCACAATATCCAATTCTTCTATTATCGCAAAGATCCCAAACTGCCTGTTAAACATCACCCCTATTTCCTTCAACCACCACCTCCAAACCCCTGGCAACCACCAATCTGCTTTCTAACTCCATAATTTTGTAAATTCAAGAATTATGTTTAATGTAACCTCTTGAGATTGGCTTCTTTTTTTTCACTCAGCATAATGTCCTTGAGATCCACTGAAGAATTGTGTGTATTGATACTTTATTCCTTTTTATTTCTGAGTCATAGTCCTTAGTATGGATGTACCAGTTTGTTTAATCATTCAGTTGAGAACCATTTTGGTTGTTTCCAGTTTTTGACTATGACAAATAAGGGTGCTAGGAATGGTCACATACAAGTTTTTGTGTAGATGTTAAGTTTTCATTTCTCTGGGATTGCTGGATCATATAGTAAATGCATGTCTATTGTTTTTAAAACTGTCAAATTTTACAATCCCAACAGAAATGTATGAGAGATCACAGACATCTTTTCATGTTGTCACCATGTTTTCTTTTTGCTGTTTTAATAGGTAGTGGTAGTATCCCATCATGGTTTTAATTTGCACTTCCTTAATGTCCAGTTATGTTCAATACCAATCCACTTATCACTTCAATGAAATGTCTGTTCATGTCTTTTCCATTTTCTGGTTGAACTGTTTTGGGGTTTTGTTTTGTTTTACTATTGAGATTTGAAAGTTCTTTACATATTCCAGATATGAACTTCAGCTACATGGTTTGGAAATACTTTCCTCTTAACAGAGACCTTCGCGAAACAAAATATTTTTAAATTTGATGAAGTACAAGCTATTATTCTTTTCTTTTATGGATCTTACTTGTAGTGTCATATCTAGGAACTCTTAAGCTTTTTTTCTACTTTATCATCTAACATTTTATAGTTTTGTAAGTTACATTTAACTCTATGACCCATTTTGACTAAATTTTTGTACAAGTAAGGTTTAGGTCAATGTTCATGTTTTTATCTATGGATAGCCAGTTGGTCTATGGATAGCATCATTTGTTGAAAAGACTATCCTTGGGGAGCCTGGGTGGCTCAGTCAGTTAAGCATCACCTTTGGCTTGGGTCATGGTCTCAGGATCCTGGGATCAAGCCCTGCACTGGGCTCCCTGCTTAGCGGAAAGACTGCTTCTCCCTCTCTGTCTGCCTCCTGCTCCTCCTACTTGTGCTCTTTTTCTGTCAAACAAATAAGTAAAATCAAGAAAGAAAGAGACAGAGAGGGAAGGAGGACAGATACTTCCTCCATTAAGTATCTTCTATATCTTTGTCAAATATCACTGAGTCTTATGATTTTTGTGGGGCTATTTTGGAGCTTTCCATTCTGTTCTATTCGTCCAGAAGTTTATCCCCCGACCTACAGCATATAGTCTTGAGTAATGTAGCTGTATATTAATTCTTAATATTGACTAAAATGATTCCTCTCATATATACTACCTTTTCCAAAGTTGTTTTAGCTATAATAGTACATTTGCTTTTTCATATACATTTTAGAAAAAAAAAAACTTATCCATATCTACAAAAAATCTTGCTGGGGTTTTCATAGGACCTGAATTCAACCTGTATAAATTTGAGAAGAATTGACACTTTTGCTATGTTTAAGTTTCCAGTTCAGAAACATAGCATATCCATTTCTTTATTTAATCTTCTTTGATTTCTTTCATCAGTATTTTGCAGTTTATTAAAGTCCTAAACATATTTTGTTACCTTTACAACTAAGAATGTATCTTTTTTTTTAAGGATTTTAAATGATACTGTTTTTTATTTTCAGTTTTCATTTGTTCATTTCTACTGTATGGAAATATAATTTATTTTTTATGTTGATTTTGTGATTTTGTATCCTGTGACCTTGCTGAACACATTTACTAGTTCTAGGAGGTTTTTAAATATTCCTTGGGATTTTCTACTTCATCTTTTCAAGAGGTGGAAGGGCAATAATTTTTTCTGCCATGTTTGCCTAGGTAAAAAATTCATTGTCTTAAAATTTTCTGCTAGACTGGTCCTTTGATGAGAAAGAGCAAGAATTTGTTGTGTGTATGTTTTTGCTTTGTTTTTGTTTCCACACCCATTGAAACATTTCTGGATTACTGACTTCTGTAGTACCCAGTCTGAGGTCTATGAGGCAAAAATAAAACCCAGGGAACTCTCCACCATGTTGTCCCTTGGGTCCCAAATTCCCTAGCTTTCCTGTTTTCTTTCAATGTTCACTGTCAATGTTTATTGTACATATAATGCCCAGGGATTTTAGCTCTATTTAATGAGAGGAATATGGGAAAGAGTAGCTACTCCATATCTTTGGCAAAATAAGTCCTCCAGGGCGCCTGGGTGGCTCAGTGGGTTAAGCCACTGCCTTTGGCTCAGGTCATGATCTCAGGGTCCTGGGATCGAGCCCCGCATCGGACTCTCTGCTCAGCAGGGAGCCTGCTTCCTCCTCTCTCTCTGCCTGCCTGTCTGCCTACTTGTGATCTCTGTCTGTCAAATTAAATAAATAAAATCTTTAAAAAAAAAAAAAAAAAGTCCTCCAAATCACAAATACTATCTGTCTCAATTAAATTATTTAATTTTTAATTTTCCCTGCAGAGACCTCTACCTTGGGAAAGGAAGAGCGGCTGACTTCCTTTCTTTTCATTCTTCCTCCCTCCCTTTCTTTGCCTGTGCCTGCCTTCCTGCCTTCCTGCCTTCTGTCCTCCCTTCTTTCCTTTCTTTTTTTTCTCCATCTTGGAGTTTTTAATACATCCACCAACTGGATACTCAAAGATTCTAGCCCCTCTGTGGTTGAAGGAATTCAAAGAAAGAAGGGTAAAATGGCATCATACTCTTTTAAACAGATGACTATTTAAAGATGACGCTTTCTCTTAATAGATCCTTTCTCAGGGTCTCAAGAATCTCTCCAGCCAAGCTCCGTGGAATGCCCGTCCCTCGTCATGGGAAGGACCTCCTCTTTGGCCAGGTGCTGCCCATCACACCCCAGCTGCAGATTCCATGTACTCTACATAGCCACTTGCATGGAGCGCTCTCCTTTGGCAAGCTTTCTATTTAAAAGCCCCCAACCACCATCACCAAAAAAAAGTCCCCAGGAAACATCTCTACTGAGAGTTCCACATCGGTTTCTTAAAATTTAAGTTCTTTTGCCTATGATGGGGGGAAGAGAAGTACTGTGTCAAGATCCCTACACAGGGCATTTATATAGCTGCCAAAGGGTTTTAAATTTTTTTCTCAAATGTAAGTAAGGCTAGTCTACTATGTCCTTTTACTTAGGAAAAATGGATAAAGCACTTCCCTGCCCTTCCTTGCAGGGCTTAGAGGGAAAAGAGAAAGAAGGGATCATATCTCAGCTTTTTCCAAAGAAATCCCATTCATCAAATAATCTTGAATTTTCGGCTCTCCACCTTTTCATATGCTCAAAATAAGCAAAGGCTCATGAATCCTAAACCAGTTTTCTATCATTTGCATTGAAAATATGCATAATCACGTGGTACCTCTCCCTGGCTTATAATATTATCATACTTGGTATCCAAGTTGAATTTTCCCATTTAACATCTTGTTACACAGTTATAAGGAGGGCAAATTCAGCAGGCATTTCATAAATATTTGCTGAATGCATGTGATATTACTGCATTTATTTAGCACTTCCCTCAATTGATTAAAATAAAATGAAGGGCTTTAGAAAGGAACTGAATTTCTTCTCAATCTTAACCAAGATAGCTATACATAGGATACACATAGTAGGCACTCAAACTGTAAATTGCTGAATTGAGTTGCACAGAAATACTGTTGTTCAACCAAAGGTCAAGTAGCATATAATGAATTAGCTGGCATGCAGTAATCATGTGTTATTGAATTTGGTGATAATTTGCTTATTATCTGCAATGGGTTTCTGAAAAATATTTCTCTTTCCATTAAGGATTTCATTTTCAGCATTTGCTTGTCAGTTAAATCCTCACATCACTAATGTAACTTCTCATCACAGGCAGAATTGAATATTCATGCCTAGCTCAAATCACTGTTACTCTGGCCTGTTGCTTTTTTTTTTCCCCCAGATAGTTAACCCATCATTTGTATGGAAAATTTATTACAGTTTGCCATTTACAGACTCTCTTTCAGTCTGTTCTGTTATATGAACTGTAAATTTGCTAAGAAATTGGATTGGACTGGATTGTTATGGAGGGTGGGGATCATAAAAAAATTAGACACATAAGTAATAATCTTGTATTTGATCACCTATCGAGACACTTACCATTCTTCCTACTTTTGCTGAATATTCCAGACGTAGCCGAATTCTTCCACCACTGAACTATTCTTCTAAAGTTTTATTGTCATACTAATGAAGAAACTTATTAAAGATCAGGGCAAACTAACCAGTGTAAGTACTTTCTATGCATATGGATGGGATGAACTGCTATGATGTCATATCACAAAAAAAGAGTACTGCTCTTTCTACCTGATAAATAGACTTGCAATTTAATTTTTTATTAGATTATTTGGTAATAGACCAATAAATGTACTCCAGCATCTTTTGTAGAAGTAATGAATTCTTTGTAATATGAGATTTCATGACAGCTCTTGCCATTAATAAACTCCACGGAGAGTAAAGAGAGATGGCTGAGGTTGGTCTGAGAATTATTGGATCTGCAGATTAGTGAAATGAATGAGTCAAGTTCTACTATATCAAAAATATTATCCATAATAATTTGTATGCTAAACAGTGTATAATGATTCTGGCCAGCAGCACAAGAAGTCACCATTAATTCATACCGATAACCCAGGGCTGGCATGTTCCTTTACCAGGCAACTTACGAAAACAAGCCCAAATTATTGTTGAGGTTTAATATTAATTAGGCTCTCTCTTGCCCTGTGGCTTTCCCAAATAACTCTCTGATAGTAAGTCAACTATTAAATGGCTAAGCATGACCTGAAACAATATGTGTGCCATCAAGGGAGTAATGCAAAAGGAGAATTGGATTAACTGAGCCTCACAAACAGCATGTTCCCCAGAAATATACTTACTTTCTAGGAGCTTACATTCTGAAGCCTGACATTCATCATTGCCGTCATACATATTTTAGCATAAACACTTCCTAAATGAATACTAGTTGCATATTAACAATGTAACCCTCTTATAAAGTCCTTATAGAAAGCCCAGAACTGTACAATTCATTACCAAAATAATATCTTATTGTTAAGTAAGCAATGACAAGCATAAGATGCCTAAGCATATTCAGGCTTAAGTCATATACTGTATTCCATATAGCATCCATTCTAGATGCTTCTACATTATAGTCATCTTATTCTGGCCACAGTCCCTCCTAAACAGGTACAGCAACCTTGCACCCTCTCTGCTTTCTTATATCCCCCATACCTCTTCCCTGTCTCCTTCATGACAGGTCTTATAGCTCATTAAAATCCATTTGCTTCCCACCAAAAACCACACTACCCCTCAGCCTACCCTCGTATCTCCTATTCAACTTTGGACTAGTTGCCATGTTTCATTCAATTTAAGAAAGTTTTGTTTATCTGTTCTTCAGGGTTAGGTGTTTTTGTTTTTGTTTTCTTTTCCTTCTGAAGGAGATGAGGAAAAGCGTCTTTCAGTGATTACAATTTAGAATCAAGTAGCTACAAGACAATCAGAATTTTAAAATGCCGAAGTTATCTACTCTCAGAATATCACAATTCCTGTGAGTTATTATGTGAAAAGAGTCTTTGTCAATTTTTTCCCTGTGGAGCATTACAAAAGTCCTCTTACTGTTACCCTAGATCAATTAGAACCTGGCCTTAGAAGGTAGATGGTTATGTGCAAGGAACCAGTATGGTGTGTTGTATGTGTGGGGGTAGGGGAGGATTGGCAGGGAGAATAAACTCTATCCTGCTATAATACAGATTAAGGAAAGTATGGTCCTTAACTTCAAAAAAATGTATTTGAAAGCTAGCCTCATTAATGCTGATTCACCAAAAGTGAGATAAATCAGATAGAATTCTAGAATCTTACGGTTTTAAGGGGTTTGAGAGATCATCTCTTCTAAGTCTGACCATCTAAAAATACCCTTCAAATGTCTTTCAGACAAGGAAATTAATTCTTTGGGTGAAGGTCAGGCATTTAAGAGAATGATCATCATTAAAGGATGTATTTGCCATGCAGGCAAGGCATTGTATGAAGGGTTGAAACAGCATGGCTCTGGGACAAAGAATATTACCAAAAAGTTAATAAAGTAGCTAGCAAAGAGCAAGGGGTTAAATGACATGCTTGGACCTGGTCAAGGTTAAAAGCAGAAATTATCGTCCATGGAAAAATGACCAAATGTAAACTTCAAGTTACACTGACAAACCAAAGCAGTCTCAGGAAATCGAACAATCTTAGCTGTAAAGTGATGGGTTAACAATCTACACTTTCAGGGGGGAAAAAAAATGTAAGAGGCCAAAATAACAGTGATTTGAGCTAGGCATGAATATTCAATTTTGCCTGTGATGAGAAGTTACATTAATGATGTGAGGATTTAACTGACAAGTAAATGCTGAAAATGAAATCCTTAATGGAAAGAGAAATATTTTTCAGAAACCCATTGCAGATAATAAGTAAATTATTACCAACTTCAATAAAATATGATGATGAACATGTAAACCTTTAATGTCTAACATTAGGCATTACTGAACAATAGAGGTTTCAGAAAGATGAGCACCTTTTCATGTTGCTCCTTTTATTTTTAAAGTATCCACCTCTCTTTGAGATTTCTTTTAGCTACTAATAAAAGAAAAGCTGTTAGAGGGTTTTAAAGGTATTCTTTACTTCTTAAAGGAATAAGAGAAAGTGGAAGCTTCCCCTTTTTCCCACTCATAAATGCAATTTTTAAAAGAAATATGTGATTATATTTTCTTAGACATGTCAATAAACACATATCTCTAATTTGTAGATTAAATTTTTACCAATAAACAACATTTAGACCTCCACTAAATTGGGCATAAAACGGAATTTATTTTATCATATTTTAAATACAAAAATGTCCAGTTTATTCAGTCAGTGTTACTTTGTTATTCTCAGGGGGCAAAGAAGAAAAACCAAACCTTTCATGAGGTTCTTATTAACAGTGTTACTTCACAGAGCAAAATGTATTTGGAATTCACAGTGGCTTGGCCCTTCTGGAGGAAATCCCCAAGTAGTGGACAATCTATCAGTCAACTAGCAGTGCAAGTTTGAACGGACAGTGATTCCTTTTTCATTCCTGCTTTAGTATCAGCCTCTCGCTTAGTTAGAAAACCCAAGATGAAACCCATCAGGATGAAAATCAAAGAGCCTTTCTGAAGTAGAATAGAAAAGGAAATCTGAAATCGAATAGAATAGAAAACCTTACTGCGGTTGGGCTAATTTCCAATAGCTCCAGTGACTGAACAAAAATAAAAGAAAAAATGTTGGTCCAAGGTGGTGGGACCTTGGGAACCCTAGGAGTCAGAATTCCCAAGAGCTTTTTGGCTACAACAGCCTTTGGAGTTCTACAGATGTCCAATCAGAATGGAATAATATCTCCTCCACGTAGTGATCTGAGATCACTACGACCTCAGTAGAAGCCGAGGTGATTTACCACTGAATGCTTGGAATTATCCTTGTGATACTTTCTGTTGAAATAATAAATTGGAAAAGGGGGAACAAAAATTATTTGGAAAATAATTTATTTTCTCTTGATCCCAGATTGAATTTACATGATTCTAATAGCTCTATTAAACTTCAAGATGGGAAGGACTTCCAGAAATAAATTGATTCAATACCAAGCATGATCTTACAATAAAAATGGTTCTGAGTAGTCCCGACTAAAGAACTCTATATAAGTACTTTTCATTGCATACAAGTATTCCTCTGGACACACTTGGGGAAAAGTTGCCCTGAGCAATAAAAAATGATATGAATCTTCCTTTAAAAAACATTAGACCTGCTTTTGCCTGCTAGATTTCTGTCTGCTTAGAGTTTCCTTTATCTTTCTAGTATATCTTAATGATTCAAGTTGAATTTAAAAAGAAAAAGGAGAACTTCTTCTATCAAAAATCAACTTGAATTGCTGAATAAAATTACAAAGAGGTTTAGTAATCTGTTTTTTTAAAGAGAGGAAGCCTGAACTGAAATGATAAATGGCCATGAAAAGGGTAAAGTGGCCAAAATCACACCAGATATAAGACCAGGACCAGCATATGTCCCTGCCTATAACCCGTTATATTAACTTAACACAGTTGTCCAAGCCACAGATCTACTTTTTCTCTCTGGCATTGTCCAAGTCTTCCTCCCACCCATCCGCTCAACTATTCTGCACTCTCAGAACTCCGGATTTCTGTATCTACTCCCTCTTTCCCTTCCTATCTCTTTTTCCTGAATAGTACCCTGGTTGTGGACTGCTTCTCTCCTTCACACTTGAGCTACTACCACCACCACCCTACTTTTGGATACAAATCCTGTCCCTGACTTCCAGATCCACACACTACCCTGGATCCATCAGTTCCCCGGATCTGTCTGAAGGAATCAACCAGAACCCAGATCTTTAACCTACTAATCTACACAGCATTCTTCATGTTAGATTCTAACTCACTATCTCTTCAGTAAATGCTCTCATTTATCTTATTCAAAAGGGTAGTCAAGATGGCAGGTTTCTAGCTGGGACAGTGAAGTGGGGAGTATGCAAATGGTTTAACATAGCAAAAAATATTATTTCCCTATATATGGTGTTTGAACTAAGCTTTTACTTTAGTTTTTTAATTAAAAACTGTGTAATTAGCCACCAATTTATCACAACTTGAGTTTACACTGGCCAGGATGATCATATCAAATTATCCAGTATAAGTAATAAAATTTCTTATAAAATGGAAATCTGAGTTTTCCAGATAGGCATTGTAGGAAAGGAAAAAAACTTTTCCTCTACCCTCTTAGCTTTAGTGCCAGGGTCCGTGAATTAAAGTGAGAAAAGACACAGTAACAAGAGAAAAAAGAGTTTATTTACACATATTCTGAGCATACACATAGGTGAACACAGTGATGAGTAGTTCAAAGGAGTGGTTAAAATTAGGCGCTTATATACCATCTTAACAAAGGGTAATAAATTATGGAGAAATGGCAAGACAAAGAGAAAGATTTGGGCTTCTAGGGACGGTAAATTGTGGGAAGGTAAACATATGAGGGAAAAATAATAGAAGATAAAAGTTATATGAGTAAGGTTTGTTTATAAAGACTCATCTCAGTACTAACTTTCTGCCTCCGATGATAAGGGTAGTTCTCTTCCTGGTGCAAGAGAGGGGAGGGAAGCATACCTTCACAAAAGGAAATGTATGCCCACTTTTAGTTAGGAAGAGGAAGCAAGAGAGTTCCTTTTGTGTTGGCTGTTTCTTAATTGTCTTCAGCTCAAAGTGGCATATTTTGAGATGGCATATTCTGATTCCCTTCAGCATAAAATGAAATGAAAAGAAAGGCTATATGCCTTTGGAACTGTAGAGATAAAACACAACCAGGCTTCGACCTATGAAAAAGTATTTTAAAGTGATGGCTCTTTATTTCACATTGTGCAAACCAGTATTTGATTCATATCATATGAACCATATTTGATTCTACAGAAAGTAGGAAGACCTGAAACTATAAATCGAGAGATTTAAAAATATGAATAATCTCTAAATTGTCTATCCATAGCATATCTGGACAACTTACCATTTTATCTTCCTCACTAGGGAGTTACACAAATGTACATATGAGTGTTTGGGACCTGAAAACTTCCAAGTAAAAAAATGTTTATGCTTTATACATAAATACCCTATTACTGACAAGGTGGTCCTCTCACTTTTTTATAACTGCTAATATACCTGAAAAAAGTGAATTACTAGCTTTTTCCCAATTAAAAAAAAATAAGAATCCCTATTCAAGAATGAAAAAAAAAGGATGTTTTTCAAAGTGAATATAAAAGGAGAACTTACATGACTTTTCACATAAAGCACAGGAACTGTGCTTATTCTGGTGATGAGTGTAGGGAAGAAATGAGGAGCAACAATACTCAAGCATAACCTTACAGAAGTCCAAACCAGCTGTAACAGCCTCCAGCCTCCTCTCCTTCCTCCACTCTTCTCTCTCTCCCTCTCCTTGTAATCAGTCTTTAGTCTTTTTTTTTTATTTTCCTACCCAGGAAACTGAGATTTAGGGTAACATGAATATTTTTTTTATTTTAGTCTCATGAGTTTTTATGTATATGATGCTTCCTGCCAAATAGCTGAGCCATTGGAATGATAGATCGAGCCTGAAACATTGTGCGTTGTCCTTTAGTTGACTGTCTGCACCAATGAAAGGCACTGTTGTCAAGGCATGCCCCTTTGCCCTTGTGGTTACCATTTTACTCCAAAGGATTTCCAAGGGTGAGCTTCAGCTA
This sequence comes from Mustela lutreola, assembly GCF_030435805.1. Lineage (NCBI taxonomy): Eukaryota > Metazoa > Chordata > Mammalia > Carnivora > Mustelidae > Mustela > Mustela lutreola. The sequence goes on from NC_081294.1 coordinate 115,425,997, forward strand.
CTGTACTCACCCTACTGAGTCACATTTTGGCCAAAAGCCTAATAGAAGGCAGAGTCAATACTGAATTCAGATGAATTTATTCTTCAATATTTTTTTAAAAGACACTTTTATAACAAGGCCCTACTGGCAATTAACAGCAATATAATTGACAGTTATAAAATCAAAATAACATAGACACATGTGTCACTTAATTTAAGTAATGCTTTAAAAGAAAAAAAAAAAAACGTTCTTATGTAAAGTGAATTCCTTTTAACCTGTCATTGATTTTAATTTAATTTCAGATACACATTCTGCTGGCAAAATTTTGCCCTCTGTATGTAGTAGTAGTAACTAAGAATATGGCTACTTACACAAAATCAAGTATTTAAAAGAAAAGAAACATTGTTCTGGTAAAACATTAACCGAACCTCCAAAATTATAACAAACAAAAATATTATAAAACAAAAATAAATAATAAAACTCTATTATACTACACTAAGAGAAACTCTGAAAGTACATCTTATTATGCCTTACCTGATACTGCTTCTATAAAGAAAGCAAATCTTAATTCTAAAATATTCTACTTTCCACAAGCCTCAAAATACTCTAACACTTTAGGCAATCATCTTAATTTTTATTGTACTTTAAATACAATTTGAAGAAATCGATCTCTAAGCACCTGGGTTTAATAATCCTCAGAGTCATTCAGCAGCTAACTTCCTATGTTACCCTGGACAATTTACTTTAGATCTCTGGGTTTCAGTTCTACTTACAGAATTAGGAGTAATAGGAAGTACATACCTCAGTGGTTTTCACTTTAAGGTTCCTTAGAGATGCTTGAGAGGCCGTAAGCAAGAAGCTCAATTTTGTCTCTATCATGTACTCAGGTCCCACATGGGGACACCTTGAAAAATGGGTTGTAGGGTATTTAACTGATTCCCAAGGAACCATCTCCAATAAACATACTACCTAAGTAAAAATAGCATCCTAGCCTGTGTAAGCATAGCTTACATACACACAGCCATAACATACCGTCAAATCCTTCTGCATAGAAATTCTTAAGCCACCACTGGACCCGCTTGCATTTCCTTTTTTTTTTTTTTTTTTTTAAGATTTTTTTTTATTTATTTGACAGAGAGAGAAATCACATGTAGGCAGAGCAGTAGGCAGAGAGAGAGGGGGAAGCAGGCTCCCTGCTGAACAGAGAGCCCAATGTGGGGCTTGATCCCAAGACCCTGAGATCATGACCTGAGATGAAGGCAGAGGCTTAACCCATTGAGCCACTCAGGTGCCCCTCACATTTCATTTTTAAGAGGCTTTATGGGGAAGGGTTTGTTCTTTTTCTTATTCTTTTTCTTTCTTTCTTTCTTTTTCTGAAAATGACTAGCATAATCAAATAATCATGGATCTTACAGTTAGTCCAGTTAGGACACAAATTTCTGTTCTACTTTATGTGAAACACTGGGCAGGTTCTTTAGTATCTTAGAGCTTCAGTTTCCTCATTTTAAAACCAAAAATAATAATACCCAATTCACAAAGTTGCTGGAGTAATTAATAAAATACTGCATATAATTGGGATGTTAAAAACTGGGTGGCTTGGGCACCTGGGTGGCTCAGTGGGTTAAGCCGCTGCCTTCGGCTCAGGTCATGATCTCAGGGTCCTGGGATGAGTCCTGCATTGGGCTCTCTGCTCAGCAGGGAGCCTGCTTCTCTCTCTCTCTCTCTCTCTCTCTCTCTCTGCCTGCCTCTCTGCCTACTTGCGATCTCTGTCAAATAAATAAATAAAATAAAATAAAAATTAAAAAATAAAAAATAAATAAATAAATAAAAATTAAAATTTAAAAAAAAAACAAAAAACTGGGTGGCTTTCACTGGGCCGTGAGAATCCCCAGTCCTTCAAACTGGCACCTCCAAGACTTCCGATAATCCATGAGGCAATTATACAGATCAGTGTCCTTTGATTCTGAGGCTTTGGCTTCCTTAAATTTTACCTCTGCCTCATTCCACAGAAAAATCAGTCTCCTTCTTTCAGTTTTCACAAATTTTTAAAGTAAAATCATGATCATATAACATTGCTCAACTATTTCTCTCTCTCTTCCTGGCTTCTCTCACCCCTCTATCTCTACCTTCTCATGCCTCCCTCCAGAAATGGCCTGGTAGTTCTGAATTTTTCTCTCTCTATTATGAAAAAATCTTCTCTTACTATAAAACTTTGGCAATAACTATTATTCATGTCCTGATTCTAGTCCATATATTGTACATGCATTACTTTCAACAGTTACCAAAAATATACTTGTAAACAATTCTAGGCATTGTGATTAACTCCACATTTATCCCATCAGTCTCTCATTATTTAATAGTTATGTTGGTTAGATTTAGATAAATCTTGCTACTCAAAGTGTGGCCCATGGACCAGAAACTGTCAGTATCACCTGGGAGCTCATTCAAAATGCAAAATCTCAAGACCCACTCCAGACTAATGAGTTGGACTTACAGGTAACTCCATCTCTCTTGCCACACATTCTTTGAGAGTTCATGCAACCCATGTCTAAGCCAATAAATGCCATAAATTCCTGGTTTCAAAAACCAGTCTAGATTGTGGATAATGCAAGACTGTCCAATTAGAGTGATGCTCAGGATCTCTGCTTTGAATTCATCAGCAGAGGCTTTATCTACCTTGCGACACCATCCCTTGAACACAAATAAGGAAGCATGGAAAGGCAACTGTTCCGTGCTACCATCTTGCTACCACCTTACAATGATGAAGGAAAAAGCCAGAGAACTGATCCAACACAAAGAGAGTCTCAGTGAGTCTGAGTGGAGTGGAGCCAGACCTCTGATGGACTGCCCTTTCAAAACATAATTAAGCAAATTCACCTTCATTTCCCAGGGTGGAAATTCATCACCCATTTTCCATGGGTGGGAAACCATGACCTAGAACCAAACCTGGTTGGTATTGCTCCAAACTCAGAATGATTTTTGCATTTTAAAAAGGTGTAGGAACGATCTTTGAAATTAATAATACACTCTATGTTAATTAAATTGAACTTAAATAAAATAAAAATTTTAAAGAAATGAATTATAAATACCTAATAAATGCTGAGAAAGATAAAAAATAAATAAAAAGGCATAGGAAGGGGGAAGAAGAAGAGGAGGAAGAGGAAAGAGAAGGAGGAAGAAGAAAAAGAAGAAGAGGAAGAAGACAGTGAGGAGAAGGAAGAGAAAGAAACTGGCATATAGGGCTCATAAAACCTAAAATATTTACTCTCTAGCCCTGTACAGTCAAAGTTTCCTGACCCCCAAGCCAACTGAAGCATCCAGATATTGTCTCCACCTCTTCATGGATGCAAATGGCCTGGTGTTTTGCAAATTCAATTAGTATTAGTTCTCACCTACCACTGTTGTGCTAAATTCTCCATTTTCTTTCTTTTTTTTTTTTTTAAAGATTTTATGTATTTATTTGATAGAGAGAAATCACAAGTAGATGGAGAGGTAGGCAGAGAGAGAGAGAGGGAAGCAGGCTCCCTGCTGAGCAGAGAGCCCGATGCGGGACTCGATCCCAGGACCCTGAGAGCATGACCTGAGCCGAAGGCAGCGGCTTAACCCACTGAGCCACCCAGGCGCCCCAAAATTCCCCATTTTCTAAGGTTCTGTGATACAATATATAAAACCGTCAAGTGATACTATGCTATTTAGAATCATATTTCCTCACATCCATAATGCTCTATATCTATCAGGAGATTGTGTTGTACTATACAGTGGTTAAGGGGACTAGCTGCAGAACTAGAGTGCCTGAGACCCAATCCAGATTATTCACTTAGCTATGAGACTGCGGGGAATATATTTATCCTGTCTATGCCTCATTTTTCTTATCTAAGTTGGAAATAATATTCATAGCACCTACCTCATTGGGTTGCCATGATTAAATGAGTTGTTATACGTAAAGTATTCCAGATTGTGCCTAACACATGGCAAAACAAATCAACAAAGGTTATCTTTATCACATCTCTGCTTTATAATTTTCTAAAATGTTAAAATACCAATCAAGATTCATCCTAATGTTGGTAGAGACATGTAATTGTTCAACAGATGTTCACAACTGTGGGGAATAAAAAGCAGATTGTACCGAACACTACAAACTTTCCCTAGCTGATCACTGATATCCTCACTCACGCTTTTAACACATTGCCCTTGGGTAGTGATGGTTTGGGGTTGGTACAAAACATACTTTGTTGCTTATTGATTCTCAAATTATGGGCATTGGGAAAGGAAGAAGAAAGAAGACTGAAAAGGTACCTGAAGAAATTGCTATTCTGCTTTCTCCTTCATTGGTTTAAATGCTAATCTGCCACTTCTGAAAACAAGAAATCCCCCCCCCCCCCGCATCATTCCTTTTGACCTTTCTTAACTTCCTCTCCTTTCTTTCCCTCTGACTTTATTTTTAGATGGATATCAAACAGGAAATTCCAGTCCACAAGGAAATGGTGACTTTTCTAGCTAGAGAACGGAGGGTGGAGCCCACTGAGAGCAAGCAGCCCAGGGCTTTGGGAGGAGGAAGAATGGACAGATAGTGGTAAAACAAGAGGCCATCTCTGTTTCTTTTATCTCCTACTAGGGATGAAACCAGTAGCTTCCATCTACGCCTAAAGAACAAGTTTAAAAAAAACAAAAACAAAAAAACAGACCAGTTGATTTAAGGCAAAATTCAAAAATCGAAAGTCTGGCAAGACCTACAGACCAGTTGTAGCCACAGAACTGTTCTAATGCCCCAACACCGGATGGATGAGGGTGTGTAGGGTACTGAGAGACATAACAATGATTTGCCACTTACTGCTAAGTGTTGCCAAATGTGCTTTAAGTACCTCATGTACTGGAAATACACTGCAAATTACCTTCCTTATGTTGTGAATAGGAAAAGAAGCTTTTTCTTTCTTTCCTGTTTATATTATCGATCACTGCATATTCAAATCCACCTCATCTGCCTTGTAAGAAATTGATGTCTAGGATGTACTTTATAACACTTTGTACTTTTTGGATTTGAACCTGTAAGATGTCAAACAGTATGACCTTTCTGAATGAGTATTGGCCTAAATGTAGTTCCAATTTCGTAAGCCAGCAAATACAAAGTCTTATACAACTACTAAATTCTTCCCAAATTATTTGGCGCTTTCAATGATAGCACCATTTAGTAAGTTGATTCTGGATTAAAGAATCAACTGGAAATATAAATCTACAGACTGATATTACTAAAAATCTCTAGCATTGGTTTCCATGCTGTAAGAAACCTAGAAGTAGAATTCCTAGCTGGGAGAACAGCATCTTTGCTGAAGCTTGCACATAATAAGGCAAAAAAACTGTTGTACACTTAAATAACCATACTGGTAAGCTCATATAACAAATGTAGAAACTGGCCCGCTGATCATAAAATTCCTTCTTACAAAAGTAACGATTAAAAAAATAATGATTAATGATTCACAAATAATGCAAAGAAAGCTTTCTTAAAGTGTTAAAACTCATTAAAAATGAAGGTGCATTCTTGGTTTGTCCTCTATTTTTTTAGGCAAGTAATTCTTGCTTATAGTAAGAAACAGGAAAAAGGTAAATATAAATATATATGTGACTCCCTTGTACCACAGACCCCATCACAGACGAAACTAGTACTAATAGTTTATTGCATCCTTCACAAAATTTTAATACCATATAGCAATACATATCTTTTTTTAAACCCAAATGGGAACATCTTCTGATCTTCTACACTTTCCTTTTTTTTTTTTTTTTAACTTAATAACATTTTTGGATAAACTGCCTTCAGATCCTATAATCCTTCAATCTAAGAATCAAATCCTAAAATCTGAATACCATAACACAAGCTCCAAATGTTATTTATGTTTCTCAGCACACCTTCTACCTATCCAATATATGTTAACTGAAAGAATGGTTGGTCAGACATCTATGAGAAACACTTAAATGAAAACATAACACTTAAAAAAGGTAAACGGCCTTCTCTCTTGCTGAACTTTCCAGATTCCTGAATATGGTTTGCATAGTGACTCAAAAAGTTTAAGAGGTACACTACATTTCACAAATTAATTTAAGCAAGGAGTTTTCCCCCGGAGGAGTACCTTTTGCAATCAGTATTCCAAAGAACACACTTTAGGAACTGTTTAGCTACAGAACCTAGTTTAATGATCCTAAAAATCCTGGCAGATAGGTTGTATTATGCCCATTTCATAAAATAATGAATCTGAGACACAGGAAGTTTAAGTGACTTTCCTATGGTCACCAGCTGGTAAGTGACAGAATTGGCATCAATCCACCAACTCTAATGTCTTCTCCCTGAACCACATGGAGCTCCTCATCCTTTTAGCATCACTAGACACTAGTAATATTAAGGAAATATTCCTTGTCTCTAATCTAACTGAAGAGGCTGAGCTTAAAAATATTTTGACAGTGTAGGTCTGGATAGTAGAAGGGCCCAAATCACACTATCTATAAAATGTGCAAGAGGATTTCAGAAAAGGAAGAAATGACTGTGGACATAGAAGTCCAGGAAAGGCTGGTCTATCTGACCTACAGCACATTAGTCATGCGCCTCCACAGTCAGTTTCTTCAGCTACAAATCTAAGATAATGTCTTTCTGGTCGCATTTCTAACCAGGAAAATGAAAGCTTTTACACAAAGCCAGACTTCTCAGTCGATGTTGGCTCTCATGGCCGCCTTCAAAATTTGTTTCTGATTTCCTTCCACCCCTAACCTTTATATTACTTGGAGAATCAATCATTTTGCAGACAACTGTATATCCTTTCTGCATGATTCGCATAAATTGCTAGCTTCCTGAATTAAAAAATGCTAAATCTTTAAAAAAAAAAATTCTGACTGGTGTGAGGTGATATCTCATTGTGGTTTTGATTTGTATTTCCCTGATGCCGAGTGATATGGACTTGGGAGGGAGACAAACCATAAGAGACTCTTAATCTCACAAAACAAACTGAGGGTTGCCGAGGGGAGGGGGTTTGGGAGAAGGGGTTGGGATTATGGACATTGGGGAGGGTATGTGCTTTGGTGAGTGCTGTGAAGTGTGTAAACCTGGTGATTCACAGACCTGTACCCCTGGGGATAAAAATATATGTTTATAAAAAATAAAAAAAGTATAAAAAAAAAAAAAAAAAAAAAAAATTCTGAAATTAAAGTTCGAAAATATGTTTGAGGATTTCCAAGTTAAAAAGTATAAATATTTGCAAAATAAATGTCAAGCTCTGTAATTTTTGCTCACAGATTAGAAAATGGAAATGGTAAGTGGAAACTAGCCAGAAACAAATACTATGGGCCTCAGATAATGAGGATGCGAGAGAGTTCCAGCCTGAGGTCAGGAAGTGGCCTGGTAGAAGAGGAAGGAAGACACAGACTTCTCCCATCCCCCACTGAGTCAAGATGGAAAGTGGATGGAAGGAAATCAGGAGATGTCTATCAAAGAGGACAGCAGAGGGGCACCTGGGTGGCTCAGTGGGTTAAGCCCCCGCCTTCGACTCAGGTCATGATCCCAGGGTCCTGGGATCGAGCCCCACTCTGCTTGGCAGGGAGTGTGCTTCCCCCTCTCTCTCTGTCTGCCTCTCTGCCTACTTGTGATCTCTGTCTGTTAAATAAATAAATAAAAATCTTTAAAAAAAAAAAAAAAAGAGGACAGCAGAATGGAGGGTATTACTATTTCTCCAAGACTTTCTCCTTTTGGTATCAGAAGTTTCCTGGATTCACAGTTTTCTCTCTCTAATCACATCCACAGCCCTAGAAATAACAAAATCCTGAGACACTTGGTTTTTAGCTTTTGCTTTTAGTTGCTGCCTTAACTAGTAGCAAGTTGACCTCTCTCTTGTTATTTCCTGAATTCCTGACAAGGTCTCCTCTTCCTTGCCATAGTTATCTATGACCTCTTAGCTTTGGCAGAGATAATGTCATTTCTTGGACTGGTTGGCCTCTTGCTCCAGTAAGATGCAATGTCTCCCAGTAAATTCCTATAGTACCATAATTTAACATCAACTGCACATTGTCCTGCTCAGTGCGTATCTATGCAGGGCTGATCTTCTACCTACTCTTGCCCTAACTGGATCTAGACACCCTAAATGAAGGAACCAAGTTGCAGTTCATATATTTTTCAGTTACTAACCTGATCTTCTCACCGTGTAAATTTAGCCAAGTTTTTGTAAAATATTTGAGAAAAGATTTTTAAATATTCATTTCTTATTTTGATAATCATACCAAACATCCCTTATGTATCAGCTTACACATTCTGTTGGCTTTACCTCCTGCTGAGGCAACCGGCTCCCTGCAGGCTTCAACCACTTTCAAGCTGATACAGTCTGGCAGGTCTTCACTCTGAACAACGGGACAGGGGAGCCAAAGGATAAATACTTTCTCAGTTCTTTCCACCATCAGTTCTGAGATATACTTCACACGGTTTCTCAGAAAGTTCCATGGGATTGAAAAACCGGCTGCCCATTGGCATGAACAACTTGATAACGCATTGTTGTATTGCCTCTTCCTTCTTCCTGTTTCACTCCCTTGTCCTTGTCTCCAGCTCCTTAAGACTACATTCTCACATAGGCTTCTGCCTCAAGCTCTGCTTTTGAGGGGAAGTTGGCGTACTGATCAAGGACCAGCAGGGAATCAGAAACCAAACCAGAAATTTAAGCAGGGACAATGTACTATTAAAAATATATATATTAACTTATACCAGAGGAATAACTACAGAGAAGTAAAAGAATAGTAAAGAACATGAGAAGAGCAGATGAAGGAAGCAGCCCCTACTTCTAGGGCGAAGATGAAGTATTCAGAGAAAGAATGAATCTGGAAGAGAGCTCTCCCCAAGGCTGAGAGTTGAACCTCATTAGGGAAGGTGTGGCTGTGGCCCTTGGAAAGCTGAGGAGTTAGCTTGACCGCCACTGGTCAGGGCTGGCCTGCAGCAAACTGCCTGTTGGGGTGCCAAAGAGAAAACCATCCCCTAGAACGCCAGGAAGGCTCTCTGGGAAGCTGCCCCCCTCCAAGACTCTGGTGAGATCCTTCAGGAAGCCATCATTGCTGCTGGAGAAACTAGCCAGAAAGCTACCCTTGGGAGTATTGGTGACAATCTCTGAGAAACAACCCCTGGGCATTAGTTAAACTAATAGAAGAATGTTCGCTACAGGGAGCAAAGACAAACAAATACACTGAAAAGATGAAGAGAAACCCTTTCTGCCTGCAGTGTCCTTCTAGTTCTTTCTATCAGCAAAGTTAACACTGTGCCAGCTGGCTAACAAAAAATGTCTGCAGGTTCTAGCTCCAGTAGCACAAAGCAAGGGCAAAGAAGGGTAGATTGGGAACAGAGAGGCAGTGAGTCACAACTAGCACACAAGGCAAAGACAGCTTTTGACCTACGGTGGTCAAAACATGTCTTTCCCCCAGCCATTTACCAAAGTAGCTGGAACAGGAGAGCTCAAGCATGAGCAGCAGTTTCACGCTAGGACCCACTCACCTGCTGTTCTTTCCTTTGATCCCCCCTGCTTCCCAGCTCAAAGTAGTACCTGAGCCCTCCTCACCCTCATGACTTACATCTTCCACTCATAGCTCCTCACATCCATGACTGTGTGAGAAGTGTTCTTGCAGCTCAGCTTTGACCACAAGATCCCACACAGGCCATGCCAGCTTCTTTGCCAGGCAGAGGCAGTCAGCACCTCCCTTTCCCTCCCTTTCCCTCACACTTCCATTCAGATATAGTTCTCACTTGGAAAGCACTAACCAAATCCCGTTAAGTCCATAATGAATAGGTGATCTCATCACGTCAACTTCTTTTGCACTCAATAAAGTCATCATAATAACTATCAAACTTCAGACTGCTAACCTCTATTAATCAAAATACCACTGGGACACCTGGGTGGCTCAGTGGGTTAAGCCGCTGCCTTCGGCTCAGGTCATGCTCTCAGGGTCCTGGGATCGAGTCCCGCATCGGGCTCTCTGCTCAGCAGGGAGCCTGCCTCCCTCTCTCTCTCTCTGCCTGCCTCTCCGTCTACTTGTGATTTCTCTCTGTCAAATAAATAAAAAAAAAAAAAAATTAAAAAAAAATATACCTCCAAAGTCTTGTTGCTAAGAACATTCCTCTGGGAGTCAGACAAGTCAGGGGTCAAATTCTGGCTCTACCATTTGTTGCCATGCACTCTTAATCAAATTTTTAGTTTTAATTTCATTCTCTTCTATAACAGGGAGACAAGATTTGCCTTATAAGGTTATTTTGAAAACTAAAAGAGAAACAAGAAGCATTCATTCACCCAATAAATACTCGTCAAATACCTACTATGTGCCAGAAATTTTGCTAAACACAAAGAGAAAAGGTAACATATGTAAACATCTGACTCTTGGTAGAAACTCGATGCAAAAGAATTTCTTTTCCTTTTCCTTCCCTTTATTTCTGTGAACATCAGCCATGGCAAATGAGCTACACAATTTGGTTATCATTATTCCTCTTATTTGTGCTTCTTTGTTTTATAGGAAGCAGAATAGAAAAATCTTTATAGGTTACATTCCTATACTAACATTACTAGGGCTAGTGCCTATAAGAACACGCAGGTGAGTACCATGTGTACTCATTATTAGTGATCATATTATTAGTGATCATATACGCTCTCTATTGCACCCATTAGAAGTAACAGCACACACATCAAGTACCTTTGATATCCTTACTATTTCAAAGACTTTTGTAAGCTTGAAACATTTACATTTTATGTATGGGGATGGAGAGGTTAAATCATTTGCCCAAGGTCACTCAGTACATCAGTGACATAATTACTAGCTAAACTCTAGGCTTCTAGTGTCCTGGTCCCCCTTCCTCTTTCCTCTCCTTGAGAAAATATTCGCCTACAGGGATGCCTACTTGCCTTTTACTCTTCTCTTAAGAAAGTATGCTAGGGGAAAAAAAAAAAGTACTTGCATTTTCCCCCAAATCAAATTAATCAGAAAATAAAATTAAAGTACATTTATTTAGCAGAAAGCTACTCTTTCCATTAATGAGAATTTTATTAAATATAATAAAATATTTCAGGCAATTCCTTTCTTTCTGGTGTTTTTTTCCCCCCACTTCCTTTCTCAGATTTATTGAAAAGCATTTTTATTAGTGCAATAATAGGCTCCAGGACATGCAATTATATTGAGATGCTGACACTTTCCTGTTAGTTGCAGCCTTTGGCCTGAGGCCAAACACTGAACCTAAGCACATGAGTTTCTGTGCAAGCAGTCCTGGCATGTCATTCCTGTGCATTTGTCCTTAGAGCAACCTCCAATTTTCACCCACTATAGAGAGAATTAACTAATTTTTCCCTCCCATTACAGTTAATCCAAATAGATACTCCCATCTCTCTTCTAGGGAAAACCAAAAATTCTTTACAAAATTATTGGAGGATGCATTTGAGGAAGACCTGATTAAAAGCTTTTGACTTCAGTTTCATGTGGGGAAATACCATAAAGGATTTCATTACTTTATGAGTCATTTACAAACATGAAATGCAAATGCTTGTGCCTTTGTCATGAGTGTTCTTTATAGTCTTTCACTTCTGTACATTTTTTATCGCAAATCCTCCTCCTTCCAAACTCTAAACCAGAGTATCTCGGAGTAAAACTGTAGATATTAACTATAAATAAAATACAGATCTAAACCTCTAGAACTTTTTTTAAGATTTCTCCGGCAAGAATAAACCATCCTTTAAAAAGAATAAAGAAACCATCAGAGGATGCCTCCGAATCCACTCCCACTTTTTGTTTAAAGATACTAGTCCTAATCTTAAGTGAAATCTCTTATCTTTGCTAGCTTCTGTGCCATAGACCTTCCCCATATAACCAAACTCCTTCTTAGAAACACTGTACATGTTGTTAGAAAGTTAGATGAAAAGAGTAAGAGTATGCGTGCACACGCACACACACACACACACACAGACACACACACACACGATTAGACTATATCCTCTAAAGATGTCTCTGGTCAGAATGAGAACAGAAACAAAGAGCACAGTTGGTTCCAGTTTTCCCTAGCCTTTCCCAGAGATGTACTGTATACAGAGTTTAAGACAAGAAGCCACCCTGTCACACTGACAAAGCAAGATAATACAACCTTCCCACTGTTTTTTAAACTGTATACTTTCGCTATCCCATTCTTTTAATGTAATCATAGTATGATTAAGCATATAAAATACAGGAACATTCAAATATATATATATGTACATATGTGCATATGTGTGTGCACATGATATAGTCATATACATGTATGTATATGCTGTGATGATACACATACATAATGGCGATGCATTAGATCTATCACAGACTGGAACTTCTCTTTTCAGAGAAGACATTCTCATATTCTCCACCTCTTTACAACGTATATACCCCTCTATATATTCCCTCACAGCACTCATGATTTACCTGACTTCTGTGCCCTTCCCACATGCCACTCGACAGCCAAATTACAGCTCTTGACTGTTCCGTCTCCCACCCTGTTCTATCACTGGCCAGTGCCTCACTGATTCACCTTTCTCCTTCTTAAACCAGCTTCCTTGCCTCTTCACACACCAGTATTTTATCACTTTCTTTAAAGAGCCTGCCCATGGATAAGAAATAATAGCCACATAATTTTTCCCTTATAAATTTCATTGAAGGACATCAAATTTTCCTTGAAATTTGAAATTACCTCTCTTTTTTTATTCAGAGCCATAAGATGACACAAAGACTACATGTAAGCAGGTGTTACTAATAAACTCTCTTCTAAATTAATGTCTGAATAAGTATGTGAATAATAATTGCCATTCATACCAGCAACAGTACTGATTTTGAAGCTAGACCCAGAGAAGTCTTAGGATCATACAACCTGGGAATGACTCCATTTGAAATGCGTATTTCATTAGAATCTGGTTATATAAAATATTTCAGGGAACTTGTTTCTAAAAACAACATTGTAACATTGTACCCTGGTGTTTATGATGTTTGAGAAATAGACATTGGTTCTAGAACTAATGAAAACTTTGCCCAATTCAGTACTCACAAAATTCACATGTTACAAAGGATGGGAGTATTACTGTGTATAGCTTAAGTATCAACTTCAGGCAGAAACAAAGAAAATACCGTTTCAATACTTGGGCTACTTGATGCACTAGGTTTGAATTGTGGAATTATTAGAATTTTTTAAATCAAGAAGAGTTGCTTCAAATTTTGAACATAAAGTGAGACCTTATTAATATTTTCTTTTTTTAAGATTTTATTTATTTATTTGACATACAGAGATCCAAGTAGGCAGAGAGGCAGGCAGAGATAGAGGAGGAAGCAGGCTCCCCACTGAGCAGAGAGCCCAATGCAGGGCTCGATCCCAGGACCCTGAGATTCTAACCTGAGCTGAAGGCAGAGGCATTAACCCACTGAGCCACCCAGGTGCCCCAAGACCTTATTAATATTTTAAACAAATAATTCCAAAATGAACAAATAGGGCTGAAAGCTAAAAAACAAAAATAATAAAATACAAATAAATAAATAACTAAGAAAAGAAAACCCAGGTGCTCTCTTCTTTGATAACAGTGGGATGTTCAAAATATGCAAACCCCTATTCATGCACAGGAGTTCTCCTCACTTCCTATGCCCTAACCACCATAAAAATTCCAAATCAGTCTCCTTTCTCTGCTCTTTCAAGCCATTTTTGGACAGTCTAGAGAGGCCTGCCCTTCTCTCCCCAGGAAGTCTCATGATATGATAACAAACCTTTTTGTACTCCTAAAAAATAAAAAGAGACGCTTAATACCTCCAAATGTTGAAGAGATTTACCAATGAGTTGAGACAGACACCTTCCCCAAGGCTTACTAAGAGTCAGATGAGAGGATTTTACCCACTTAACTATTGCCAACCTAACACTGCCTCTACCGTAGACATCAACCATGGCTAGGAGAAAGGAGGAAGGAAGAGTCATTAGGATCATCAGCCTCCGTCACATCTCAATGTTGTTAACTAGTAAAATGAATGATTTATTTAATATTCATGCTATGCTGCACTTGCCAATAGTTCAAAACTGATAAAATCTGACTTTGCTAAAACCAGGAGGCACTGATCCAAAATTTTCCATTTGTAAATTACAGGCCAATGCCCCATTTATAATTCAGCCATGAGTCAGTTTTAAAATGAACAGAACTACAAATGCAATCACTGCCTGGCACAAACATGTTTGCATTGGTTGTATAAACCCAAGTACTTAAATTCATACCCATTTTCATACCCATTTTGCTCAGCTTTGGAAAGGATGAAACACAGACTTAATACTAATGGTGAACAAGTATGATATTTTGATTGACTTTTCTGTGCTTGTCAATATCAAGGGGCCCATATTATTTAAAAAGTAGAGTCCTTCATTTTCTCTACTATCAATAGCAGACAGTTGTAGCAAACACAGTTCATCAAAGCTATCTGTTGCCAGGGGCCACATTAAAGCAATAGTGGGTCAAGCTGCAAACAGAAGCAAATTACATAAGGTGTTTTTGACCATGGCTTCTTTCTTGAGCAGAGACCAGCAACACATAAATAAGGTTTCAGAGGTTAGAATAAGCCTAAATTCCAAGGTGAAAACTGATTTTCTAATCTGCTTAAGGTATTTTTTTCACAATTATACTAATTCATGAAATCAAAATGCAAATACCCAAATTTATATCTGTATCTATGATAATTAGAAACATATTTAATATACTAGTGATAATAAAAAGCAAGAACTCACAAATACGATTGCATATAATAAAAACATAAGCTATAAGGGCACCTGGGTGGCAGAGTTGGTTAAGTGTCCAACTCTTGGTTTCAGCTCAAGTAAAGATCTCAGGGTCATGGGATCAAGCCCCATGTCAGGCTCCTCACTCAGCAAGGAGTCTGCTTGGGACATTCTTTCTCCCTCTCCCTCTGTCCCTCCTGGTTGTGCGCTCTCTCCCTCTCTCTTTCAAAATAAATTTTAAAAGCTTTTAAAAAATTAAAAATTTAAAAACTTAAAATATAAGCTATAAATCAATATCAGTTATGCTAGAATACAGGGTTTATGACAAACCTATGATTATCTCTCCTTTTTTCTTACTTCATTCAAATAAGTTAAGCTTTTGTTATAAAAATTTATAATTTAGCTTCATATAAGTGACCAATTAATTTATTTCATTTTGTTTGGACTTCTAGAGTCTCTGTTGAAAGGGAAAAAAAGTTTGATGTAAGCAATTTCATTCCATTTTTGCCCCAAATAATGAAACCATTTTTCACCTACAGAATTCCAGGAGGATTCTCCTTATAGAGTGAGCTCATCCTATGCAACTGCCCCCATCGACTTTGTAGCCAATGACAATGTGACTATCTAAGTATTCTAATGATTTATGATGGGAGCCAAATTTAGCTACAGTTCAGCTTTTCACTCTTATGACACTTCATTTTGAATCAAAAATAAAAGTACAATCTGTTTTTCTGACCTGAGCAGACACAAATAATTTATAAGTTCAAAAAGCTCATTTCAATATTAAAAATAAATATACATACCTATATATATTTAGTCTTCGTGTACATTCAGGTTGTCTTAAAAATAAAATGGAAAACAACTGCAAGAATTATTTCTTCTATCTGTTTTGATAAAGCTTGTAAATAACACTAAGCTCATGAGAAAGTTCAATCTCATAAGGTTTCTAGTTGACATTTAGGAAAGGAGTAAGTAAAGGCTCCACATTCTTGACTACTTTACTGAAAATTCCTTTCCACATTTCAAAAGTAAGGAAGGAATGAAGGAAGCAAAACTGAAATCCGATCTACAAAAGCTAGCACAAATTAGTAAGCTATTTAGGTATTGTAATACTTGTGAAAGTAAATAGATATTGTAGAAAAAGAGGAAGGGCTATTGTTCAAAAATTGGAGTCATTTTAAGGAAGTTTACTTTCTTTGTCAATAAGTGTTTATATAATGGCTTCAATGTACCAGACACTGTTGTAGAAGCTGGTGAAACAGCAATGAACCACATAAATAAAATTTCTCTCATAATAGAGCTTGTATCCTAGTGGGAGAGGCAGCTAATTAACAATATGAACCAATACAAAATGCAATGATAGGGAGTAATAAGAGCTATGAGGAAAAATAAGTAAGGGGTGTGATAGAGAAATGTGGGCAGGGAGACTTTTGTGAGTAGGTTGGTCGGGGAAGGCTTCTCAGAAGAAGTGACATATCTGCAAAGACCTGGAGCATAGGGAGAGTGCCAAAGAGGGAGGCAGGGGTTCTGAAGGAAGATCATTCCAGGAACAGGAAAGAAGAAAACCAAAGTAGTGATTTTCTCCTGATTACTCACATCTGATACACATGCCAGCCTTCTCTAGCTCTTACAGATGCATCCAATTTTTATCAGCTTTTTGATGATAATTTCTTACTAAGGAATAACTATATTTTCAAGTGCATTAAAATGTACATCACATAAATGCGCCCTTTTAATAATGTTTATTTAAAGTCTGGAAAGGTTTACCTGTACCCCTGGGGATAAAAATATATGTTTATAAAAAATTAAAATAAATAAATAAATAAATAAATAAATAAAATAAAATAAAAAAGGTAAAGTCTGGAAAGGATCTTGGAGACAAAGTAGTTTGTATTCTCATATTACAGGCATGGAAACTAAGTCCCGGAAAGGCTCTATGGTATGCCTACTATCACAAACTAGTTAATAGTAGAACAAGGAGTAAGTGTAAATCTTAGCCTCATTCTTCAAAATTTCTCCTGCCTTATAGTTATTTGTATCCATCTCATTTCCTCAACAGACTCTGAGTTTCCTAGGAATAAAGAAAAAAATGTGTGTATATGTATGCATACAAATACATCCATATGCACACATATATATATACACATATATATGGATGTATGTGTTTATGGTCTAGTAGGGTGCCCTTCATACAACTGGTAGTCAATTAGTATTTCACGAATGAACAAATATTCTTCAAAGTCAGCCATTTTTCAAAATCCCCCGGATTTCTTCAAATCCTACACCATCTCTTCAGTAAAGTCATTTTGTCTCTTCTACTGGAATTCTTCAATAAACCGATAGGGATCTACTTCACTTACTATTCTATAAGTGCTGATAGGATTAAACATGGTTCTTGCCAAATGATTCGTGATATAAATTAGAAACAAAGAAAGCATATAAAAGCAGAGGAATCCAGTAACATGTTTATTTCATGCCTGGATAGTCCTGCTGAATAATATGTAATTTGGACAGTAAACACTTAAGGAAGAAACTTTACATTTACTGTAGAGACCTGAAAACACCTTTGGCATGCAATAATCAATAGTGATAACAGCCCAAATTTAGGTAATATGCTCTCAGTAAAACACATTGATCTCTGTTGATCGATCTCTGTTTACAAACAATATTAGGCTTCTTATACTGTTATACTTACAACAGATATAAACCCAAACTGGGGCTACAAAGGCCATTATCATTTGATCCATATCATTTGTCAATAATAACAAAATACACTGTTACAAAATAATAACAAAATGCATGGGAATATATAACTGGGATAGCTGACAGTTCTTAAAGTAAATTCTTCCTAAATTTGTTCTTCCCT
The DNA here is from genome assembly GCF_030435805.1 of Mustela lutreola. Taxonomy (NCBI): domain Eukaryota; kingdom Metazoa; phylum Chordata; class Mammalia; order Carnivora; family Mustelidae; genus Mustela; species Mustela lutreola. The sequence goes on from NC_081294.1 coordinate 115,443,591, forward strand.
TACATAAACAATATAAAAAATAATTAAATCCTTGCAGAAAGACAGCAATAAAAAAAAAAAAAAAGGAAAGAAATGACCTGGTTTCTGTGCCCAAGTTCCCAGTACTCTGCAGAGCATAAGTTAAAAGTCTCAGCTTTTCCACCGTGCAATTCAGAGAATGTGGTGGGAACAGAATTCGAAGGCAACTCAGCTGGAAAATATCTTAGATGAAATATTTTGTCGAGCACTTTTCTCATGTGAATTTGCTTCTAGTTTGGTATATACCAGTCACCAGAACACGGTATTCATTTTACATCATGTCTTGAGGATTTTTTTAATTAATCAACAAACCACAGTATAAGCCAGCAGAACAAAAGCAAAAAACAAAGTGACCGTGTTTAACAGGAGCTGCATCTCTTGTAAGGTCAATAGACAAGAGTCATATTTTAATATCCTCAAAGGTCCTGTCCTACGATAAAATAACAATGAAGAAAAACTGCTTAAGGCTCTCTGCCCAGTTGGCTTTCTTCTCAAAATCATATTCATTATTACCCATAAGGATTCATTTCTATTTTTTTAAAGATACATGTCAAGTTTGATAGCTTTTTATTTTAAGTGAATAATAACAACCTAAATATTAAAAGCATGTTTTCCCCCAGATGTGCTGATGTCTCAATAGGTTCTTTTTTATATCAAGGAAAACAAAGCACACAAACTGCTTATCAAATTAACAGCCTGTAGAACTGATGTCCTGGACAAAACAGCCGCCTATTCAGTAGGTGTCATCTGATCAAAAATATTTCATGTATACAAAAAAAGAAAGTTAAGAGAACCATATGAAAATGTGATAGCCAGGAGAACAACCAACTTAGAAATTAACTCCTTAAGTGATAAAACAAAATTAAATTAAAATTATCTTGAACCCATTAAAAGTTTATATTCCAGGGCAGTGATTCTCAATTGCTCTGAATTTCATTGTTCTGGGATAGGGGCCAGGTATCAGGATTTTTTTTTTTTCTCCATACAGACAAAGATGGGAATCAATATATTAACAAGAAAAACTAAAATAGGAAATGGAACCTAACTTCAAATTATTTCTCAGAATAGAGCAAGAAAGCAAAAAGGCAAATAAAAAGTGCCTTAAAAATCTAACCCTGTTCATCCAAATCATCATTTAACTTTGCTTAACACTAATCACCAACTAATCAGATTCCAGTAGAGGTGAATCTTCTAAAGAGCAGCCAATTCATATACCCTCCAGCCCCGCCACAATCCCATAAACCCCCTCCCACAGAGTACTAAGGAATGTTTCTCTTTTTTCATTGCTGTACTATCTAGAATGAATCTGGCTTCAAAATTCCCAGAGATCACACAGGATACAAAGGAAATGATCATTCCACACTTATTATGATGATGCTGGTACGGCTTTCGAAGCCCTTCCTAGGAGATTAGCCTACAAAAGAAAAAGGTTGTCTTTGCTGAAACTTTGTTACATTTTTTTCACAGTTACTTGAGGTAAAGGACTCCTTTGTTTTCCCCAAAGATCCAGAATTTCTCATTTTTTTAACAGTCACCAAAATTTGAAGATAGGAAAGAATGAATTAATCAAGATGTAGCCATTAGATTTTCATTTCTTTTTTCCCACACAGCTTTATTGAGGTATAACAAATGTAAAAACTACATATCTGATGTAGACAAATTGATGAGTTTAGATATGTGTATACACCTATGATATCATCACCATCATCAAGGTAATTAAACTATGCATCATTTCCAAAAGTTTCCTTATGTCCTTTTGTTGTTGTCATTGTTTTTTGGGGGGATTGTTTGTTTTATGGTGAGTAAACACGAGTCTTAACATGAGACTTATTCTCTTAGCACATTTTTAACTGCACAATACCATATGTTTAACTCTAGGTACTACATTGGACAGCAGATCTCTAGAACTGATTCATCTTGCATAACTAACTTTATACCCCTTGAACAAGAATTCTCCATTTCCACTCCTCCTGGAAATCATCATTCCACTCTCTGCTTCTATGAGTTTTACTATTTTAGCTTCCTTCTAAAGTGCAATCATGGAGTATCTGTCCTTCTTTGACTGACTTATTTCACTTAGCGTAATGTCTCCCAGATCTATCCATGTCACAAATGGTAGAATTTCCTTCTTTTTTAAGGCTAGATATTATTCCATTGTATGTATATCCCATATTTTCTTTAATCATTAATTCTTTAATGCATATTTGAATTAATTCCTTATTTAGGGTATTGTGAACAATGCTGCAATAAACTTGGAAGTGTAGCTATCTCTTTGAGATTTCATATCTTGAACATATACCATAAGTGGAATTCCTGAATCACATGGTAGTTCTGTTTTTAACTTGGGGGACTACATAAAACTAAAAAGCCTCTGCACAGTAAAATAATCAACTGAGGAAAAAAGGCAATCTATAAAATGTAAGCAAACCATGTATCTGATAAAGGGTAAATATCAAAATAATAGCAAAAAAAAAAAAGTCAACTCAATGGCAAAAAAAAAAAAAGTAAACAAATTTTAAAATGACCTGATTAAAAATGGGCAAAAGACTTTGATAGATATTTTCAAAAGAAGACAGATAAAGGGCCAACAGGCATATGAAAAGGTGCTCAACATCAGTAATCATCAGGGACATGCAAATCAAAATCACGAGAAAATAACACTCCACCTGTAGAATGACTATTACCACACACAGAGAGAGAAGGTAGCAAGGGAACAACAGTTGTTGAGGTGGAAGAGAAAATGGAGTCCTTGTATACTGTTAGTGAGGCTGTGAATAGTGTACCACTATGACAATAGACCTATACCTGATCCCAACTAGCCTATAATTTCTCAGTGTAGTCACAAAAAGGAAAGAAAAAGAGAAGGAGACTTAGTCAGAACTTCATCCTTTAAACCTCATTTTAGAATTGGTAAATAATTCCACTTCAATTTCGTCAGAAAACACATCTGTCTGGTGTTATGCCTTTTCCACAAAGAAATAAGAATACAGTATTTTCATGATGGGGTCCATGTGGCTCATAAAAACAAACTGGTGTCAAAATCTATCTTCAGACAAAGATAACTATAAACAGAAGGGCACAAGCGGTGGGGGTGGGGAGGAGAAGAAACCTTGATTTATAGTATTTGTCAGTTTCCAAGGTATAAAAACTTTTATCACTGCAGAGCTCAAGCTTCCCAATGTGTTGTCAACCAGCTAGCAAAATTCTTAAATATGTAATAATTGGTTCTGGTGACCCAAACCATGGGGATTCCAGCATATCACTGTGTACTACTTTCCAGTTTATTTTACCTAATTCCCTCTTGTATACATGCTGAAAGCTTAATCCTACAGATTTAATCCTTTATCTACTAACAAATGCTTAAATAAATATATCTATTGATATTTATTTATTTACTTATTTATTATATTCAATGGGAAGACATGACTTGAAGGAGAACCCCCCCATCAAGACTCATACCCTTTATTTTATGCCACTTGCCCCATTTCTAGTCCCTCATAGGAAATCACATTTGCAATCTCATTCTTAAGATAAATTTTAACTTGTTCATTTTAATTTGTACATAGTACTATGGTATTATACTGTGCCAAATGTTGTCAGATTTCTAGTCTTAACTCTTCAGGTCCAGGAATCTTGTAACCCTGCAGGAAAAACCACAATGGCCACGTAATCATTTATAGACGACTATTAAGGACGTACTCTCCATCAAACAGGGGCAATGTTACTCTTATAATAACAAGGGCGGGAATGACATTTCAGAATCTCTTATTAGGAGTTACAAACAGAAGAAGGATACTTTGTAACAAATTACAAAGAGATCAATTATATAACCCTATGAAATTTAACATTCAATCAATAATCAAATTTATATAAATTTTGTCATATTTTAATTATTTTATTTTTTTATCTATTTATTTATTTCTTAATTTTTTATTTTTTATTAACATATAATGTATTTTAGCCCCAGGGGTACAGGTCTGTGAATCGTCAGGTTTACACACTTCACAGCACTCACCATAGCACATACCCTCCCCGATGTCCATAACCCAACTACCCTCTCTATTTATTTATTTTTAGAGAGAGAGAGAGAGACAGCTAGAGAAGGAACACAAGCAGGGGACGCGGAAAAGGGAGAAGCCTTGATACCAAGACCCTGGGATCATAACCTGAGCAGAAGGCAAATGCTTAACTGACTGAGCCACCCAGGTGCCCCTAAATTTTGTGTTTTATATAATAAAAGAATCATATTTTTAAAGACTCACTTATTTATTTGAGAGAGAGAGAGTGCATGAGTGGGGGCTGGGGGGGAAGGGAGAATTTTTTCATTCTTTTTTCAGGGGTACAGGTTTGTGATTTATCAGTCTTATACAATTCAGTACTCACCATAGTACATACCCTCCCCAGTGTCCATCAGCCAGCCACCCCCTCTCTCCCACCCCCAACCCCGGAAACCCTCAGCTTGTTTCCAGAGATTAAGAGTCTCTAATGGTTTGTTTCCCTCTCTGGTTTCATCTTGTTTCATTTTTCCCTCCCTCCCCCTATGATCCTCTGTCTTGTTTCTCAAATTCCTCATACCAGTGAGATCATATGATAATTGTCTTTTGGGAGAGAGAAAATCTTAAGTAGGCCCAGCACAGAGCCCCACAGTGGTCTTGATCTCACAACCTTGAGATCATGACCTGAGCTGAAACCAAGAGTTGGAAGCTTAACTGACTGACCCACCCAGGCACCCTAAAAGAAATCGTATTTTTAACAAATTCTTTTTTCAGGTCATGGAAGAATTCTCATTCCCTTGGATTTTATATAAGTTCAGGTTATTCCCAGTAGGTACTGGAGAAACCCTAAGAGAAAAAGGAAATTGAGAAAGAAGGACATTTAATATTTGTTAGTTTATGAGACCAAGTTGTAACTGGTCACTCTATTTATCTTTTAATATTTAAATATTGGGAGGGCCATGAGAACCTAGGAGAAAAAGATATTTTCCCCAGGTTTTTAGTTAATCTCTTTTGTCATTTGCCCCCTGCCAAACACTTCTAGTCATAAATACTAGGAAAGCATCACTCACCTAGTAAAATAGGAAAGAAATACTGAGGCAGGAGACCACCATTCAACTATATTTGAAACAGAGATGTATTTGTTGCAGGCTAAGACAGGGCAAAACACAGTCTATTGAACAAGCAAAAACCTGATCTTGTATTGGGTTTGGGGAAAGCAAAGAGTCCAGGGATTTGGCTGACTTTAAAAATGGAAGTATATAGGGGCGCCTGGGTGGCTCAGTGGGTTAAGCTGCTGCCTTCGGCTCAGGTCATGATCTCAGGGTCTTGGGATCAAGTCCCACATCGGGCTCTCTGTTCAGCGGGGAGCCTGCTTCCTCCTCTCTCTCTGCCTGCCTCTCTGCCTACTTGTGATCTCTCTCTGTCAAATAAATAAATAAAATCTTTTTTAAAAAAATGGAAGTATATAGTTACTGGCTAACTTTCAGTGTGTTTAGTGATTGGCTGGCTTTCAAAAACATGGTTACCTGAGCAAGACTGCTGATTGTTTAGGAAAGGTCTACAAACAGTTTTGTGGTTCCTTGTTGACAACTGGAGATTAGAACCAAAGAACAATCCTCCTTGTACTTGCTTTCATGAACTTGAAGAAAAAGAACATATCAGTCTCAATCAGAAGGGTGATTGTTATGGTCCAGCGTAGAATTTCTAGCAGATAAACCTTTCCTATTACATTTTATAAGAAAATATATTGACTTAAGAAATTAATTTTTACCTCATTAATAAATACTAAATATTATTTACTAATATAATAATCATTATATTTTTGTAATTAATTATCAACTCTCTAAAGACTCAAATATGTGATTACGTCTAGCTTTAATGCTGATAGAATAAGCCTGATCTGAACAACCAAAGATAAAAATGTTAAAACATGAACTATTCCATGCGATAACTTGAAGACTTTTTGTCCCGTGTTTAACTACTCCAAAAATGGAAATTTGGGCATCGGCTAGATCTGTCCAAAATCTGTCATTTATAGATGTGTAGTTATAGAAAAATTAGTCACATTTTCTCCATTAAAAATGAAGATAGTAATAACTTCCAATGTTGTGAGAAGTGATCTATAGAAGAAATGCCTACATTCCTTGTTGAAATTATAACCAGAAATGGAATGTGAGAAAAGTAAATGATACTGTTCCATGTCACTGCACCTATTAGCACTGTTGCTAAATAATGATGAGGATAATAATAATAAAATTACATAAATCCCAAATTACCCTTGGCAGTCTATTTCTACCATTTTTTATATCTGATTTTTATTTTTATTTTCTCCCCAGGTTTGGTTGAGACAGAAGTTTTACCACTTTCTGGACACTTAACAATTTCTGCCCATGCCTTAATTGTACTTAATTGATGAAACACACACTTATTAAGAATAGTAATAGCATTTTCATTTTTCTATTTCCATAAGGCAGTCAGAGAAAAATATAATAAAATATTCAACTCATTGCACTAATTGCCAAAGACAGCAACGGTGCCAAATTCAAATCACTGGGTAGGAGGCAATTCTGCCAATGCAATACTCAAAATATCCTTTACCAACTCATGTATGGGTCCTGCAGTTTGTTGTGGAAGAGATACGCACTTACATGATAGCCATGAGCTACATGGGGCTCTTTAAATTTAAATGTAAAGTAATTAACATCAAATAAAACTTTCAATTCCAGTTTTCACTAGCTGTATTTCAAGTGAGCAATAGCCACGTGTAACTACCATATTGCACAGTATAGAGAAAATTTCAAAAATCCGAAAATTCACTTGGATAGAGCTGGCCTAGAGACTCTTCGTTGTGTAATGTTTGAAAATGCAAATGTTTTCTGAAGTCTGTCAACTCTTCACTCCTTATATTTCATCCCTTCTTTCTATTCTCACAGCTATTACTTTCTGAGTTCACGATCCTCATGAGTTGGCTATTGCAATAATCTGTAAATGGTCTCATCCCCTGCTCACCCACCCTATAAACCAAAGTTGATTAATTTGTCTCAAACGATTTCTTTTTCCCCATCCAAAACTTTCAGGATCTTCACCTTAATTATGATATATGTGCCAAGCAAAAGGGCTCAGTTCGTAAGAATCTTCTATCGACTCACTTATTTCCTTCTTCTATAAATCCCTATAAAGGGATTCCCAAACCTACACAAGTCTTCTGCTCCATCACAAATATCAGTTCATTGTCCCCTAGTTATGCTTTGCTCATTTCCACTTTTGCCCAAGCTTATCTTTTTCTATCTGGAAATACTTGTAGATTCTATCCCACATACTTGCCTGTTATGCCATCATCCTATCAAATCCAGTTTGTCTGATTATATCCATACAGCTGAACTTGACCACCTCATACCATAACTATTTCTAATAACCCATGTTGGTGATCTGTCCTCGGTAACTGTCTCCACTGACTATCATATTTTACTATGTTCATTATTGTTGCTGTCTCTCTTGCATTCAAAGAATTTATAATCTGTTTTCTAGAGAGAATTATATAGTAACAGTAATTGTATATATCTATATATATATGTATATAGATATAATAGATTATAATATTATACATATAATTATATATATGTATTAACCTATGGGAAGTTTTTTTACCCCTAATCCTTCTGTGCCTTCTGACCTCAGTGGAATACCCTTTAGCTTCTTCCTCTGGAATCCTCTCACCCGGATACACCATCTTCTTCTCCAGAATCCCATGTTTAAATGACCCCACACCACCTACCACAAGTTTCATGAAGTATACTCTTTAAAATAATAGATTCAGATTTTATCTAGAAAAGCGAGTGAGAAGGTGGAGAAAATGACATTCCTTGAGCTTAACTCTGGAGCTTCACAAATTATTATGTTACATTTCATAGATGAGGTTTAAAGAAGTTATGTAAATTGTTCTGGGTTATAACTAAGAAATGGCAGATCAGAGATTTTGAAGCAAATTCTAAAGCTTATGATCTTTTAACTCAAGGCACATCTTCTTCAAGAAAGGGCCTATGCTTTTTCCTCCGGAACCAATATTTTGAAAAGGGCTCATGGCATATAATCAAAAGTTACCTCTGTGATTTCTGTCTTCCTCTGTACTTTTAAACAGGATCACAACAGGAAACTCATCCTCGTCGTTGGGTTAAAAGTCAAGCAAGCTTCACGATTTTCTCATCTCTTCTTGGTGATAGAAATTCCTATGGTCCCTTTAACCCTTTACTCAGACATCACAATATTTAATCCAATATATTGATGAACCCTTCCAACTTCATTCACAACTAAGACTCTTCCACTGCTCTCCGTGTAAGGCTGGCATCAGATGGGCCACCTGCCTTCAGGAATATGGGATACCTTTCTTCTTTCTTTCCCTTGCTTCTCTTATCTTTCTCCCTTAATCAATAGCTGCTTTTTCTTGACTTTACAGGTTCCAATTCATGGTAGGAGGTAAGAGAAGTAAAAGACATAGAAAGGTTCTTACTGACTTTGCTGTCATAGAAAGGCACCATTATCTTCAGACCTCACAGAATTATTCTCTCATTGCTTTTGCAGATTCTTTGGAGACTTTCATGCTGGGCACCTGCAAATGGGACTCCCTTGACCAAGGCAGTGCCTCGTCTGCGACTGGTTGCCCCTAATCCTTCTGTGGCTTCTGACCTCAGCGGCATACCCCTTAGCCTCTTACTCTGGGATCCTCTCATCCTGACACACCATTTTCTTTTGCAGAGTCCCATGTTTAAATTATTTCAAGCTTATGTTTGTATTGAATTTTCCCCGTGGCTACAATTCATGCACTTTTGGCCCCTTAACAGAGGAATTTACAGAAACTTTCCAGACACGCTCGTTTTCCCTTAAAGTCCACTTCAGCTTACTTGGGCATGAATCAGACATCAGTCTGCTCTGTTCCTAACTGTAAAAAACACACATCTAGTTCTCTCAGCTGAACTTCTCTCAATTACTCCTATATAGAGGAGTGGTGACACCCACAGCACACACAGATCTCCAAAAACTCCCTTCACAGAATCCTGCCCTCTCCCCTCTCTCTTGATCTTTAACATACATTTCAGAGTCATCTCGCTGATTCTCAGGCAAGGTGTCCACTCTCATAATTCATTCTTGAATGTAGCCACTGATGTCTTCATGCCTCAGCCAAAGCTAAGAGAAGAATCTCATTTTAACGTCCTGTTCCACATGCTAAAGTGCAATGATCTCAGCCAGACAAAATACCCATTTCCTATGTATCAAGTTATTCTGCACCCTTTCTGTCCCCAACTGTTTTCTTCATGGCAACATAATTCTTTTAACTTTTTTCATCACTCTATATATCATACTTAAATCTTCTAAGTACTTTATTATATTTTGTTTTAATTTTCATCTCAGCTATCACTCATGGCTTTCTTACTCTTTTCATCTTTCCCTTTTTACCTAGATAATCCTGGTCAATAATATTCCTCAACTCCACATACTTTGAATCAGAAAAAGGAAAAAGGAGATATTGTTTTCTCTGCCTAGGATTTCAGATAAACTGCTAGTCTTACTGCAAGTTGCAGCAATCTTCACTCATCCAGTTGTCTTTCACAAATAGAGCAAAGCAGAATCTGCTTCTAAGTTAAACAAAAAGCAAAAATCAGAATGTCAAATTATAATTGGCATATCCCAGACATAATCAATATTGCCTTTTTCAAGTTCCTCCCACAGTAAAAGCAAACCCTGGTTAGTGCTGGCCAAATCTCGACTAATTTGGCTTCAAGTTATTACCATACTTAATATCTCTGAATCAACACTGATGACTAAGATAAAGGGAACTACAAGAAATGATCAGTCTTCAACGCAAAAACTTTTTCACTTTGTGCCAACTATTGCTGGTGCACCTGTTTTATGTTCAGAGTGGGAAGAAAATCAAAAAGACATGGCCAATTTTGAAAGAGACACAATGTTTTCAATGTCTCAAAATAGCTCAAATACATAGCATTGCTTCTACTACTTATTCAAACTACAAGGCTGATTAAGCATATGTGTAAGGCAGCATGCAAATAAAAAAATTACCTACTCACATCCCACCTTACTCTCCCAGGTTCCAGTTTCTTATCTAAGCATGGATACCACACCAACTAGAGGCAGAGAGAAACCAGTAATCTGGGAGTTTTTAATGGGGTGTTCACAAAGAAGCAATGTGAGAGGAATTCCAAAATTTCTGATACTGCATTTGCTAGGGACCATAGAAATACTCTAAACCAGTGCCTGCTTTTCATAGGGAGAACTTAAATTTTACTTAAAGTAGATTGGACTGGTTAAACTAATATAATAGTTCAATAAATCCTCTGAGATGTAAAGCCTATTGAGAAGTGGACTTTTTATTAACTAGAGTCTCATTTTTTTTCCCAAAGTTGTAATCCTAGAACCATGACAGGACTCAGAGATTAGTGATAAGAATGTATTTTGAATGAAGGATCATTAAATGAATAAAACAACATCATTTGCCTGGAGAGCTCACAAAGGGAGCTTTATGGGTGCCATGTCCCCTTCCCAGGTTCAGGACAAAACATGGGATTAGACGTACAGGGGAAGTCTGAGATTCACATTTGTGCAGATCAGGTATAGCCTGTGAGTGACAACATGAGAGTATGGCCAACCATCAAGCATAATAATTAAGTATGCTGTAATGAGACTGAAGTGTGACTCAAAACTGTGGATAAATCCCTAGGAAGGAAAGATATCTACCATTTGCATACAAATAACTAAGAATTCAAACTAAGTTCAACATTTAGAGTATGTACCCAAGAAATATGGGACAGGACGTGGTAAGAAATCCAGATGGGTAAGGATGTATGTCCAAAGAAGATTCTAAGCACCCACTAGCAGAATAGCAGAGAATGTAATGGTAATGATGCAATGCCTCACTGAAGGGTAAATGCACGTTATTTGTACAGATATTTTTCTATTGATCAAAAACATTGTTTCCCTTCATCGCCAAGGGAAATTTTTAAAATTAAGTTAATACAATGACATTTTAAATAATCTACCAATATTTTTTAAAACTATTAGGTTACATTTTTTGGCCATTGATCCACACACTGAATTTCAAATCAACTTCAAATACAATACAATGCAAAAATATGTTCCCTTTAACTATCTGGGACAACATACCCAGGTACAATGATGAAAAAACATGGGATTCACCTTCATAGAATTCATAATATGACAGTGAAAATACCCAAGTTATTAAAAACGTGATGAGAGTTAGGAAATGAATGCTATGGGAGTACCACATGGAGAATTCAGTCTAGAATATGGAATCAGAAAATACCTCCTAGACAAAGTGATATCTAACTGAGATTTGGAAACTAAATATATGTTTGCCAGGTGAAAATTTAAGACTGTATGAGGGTATTTTGGACAGTCTCTATGACTGAATAGGTTCAGTTGGCATTCATAGGAATTAACTGCCCAACCAACCAACTTATGAAAAACAACATATCATTGTTGCTTTAAGCCATTCAGTTTGGGGGTGTTTTGTTGTTTTGTCTTCTCATGGCCTACATAAAGTGTTAAGAAAGTTAAAATGGTCTTCTGATCATCTTGAGAAACTACTGACAGCAGAGTCTGATTTCTTTTGCTTTTGCAGACTAAAAACTATGAGTGCCCAATATTGGATCGGGCACTTAAGTATTTTGTTGCCACAGTGATGGGGGGCGCTATGAACATTTAGTAGATAGAACCCAGGAATGCTGGACACCTTGCACCACAAGATATTATTCAGCATCTCTCTTGACTTGAGAATATCATGCCAATATTCAATTAGGTGAAAAACATGAGCCTACACCTTAAGTTCCTTTCACATACAAACACCAAGTATGCTTTACACAGTTTTTAGATCTACCATACACGGAAAATGAGAGAAGATGGCATTTTATTTTGTTTGAAAGCATGCCTATAGATGTCATTCTGGAAAATCACATCACTGAGAACAACACCACTCGTGGTATCTGGGCTGCTAGTATAACACAACTGTGTCAGTTTGCCTTTATATCATTAAATCCAAGCAATTCTTCAAAGAGGAGCAAACATCTGACTACTTAATTATGTCTTTTAGAGTCACTTTGCCAGACCATTTACATATTGAAATACATACTATTTTAATATTAATCTTTTCATTTATTTCTCCTCTACATAATTGGTTGTATTATTGATTTGACATTACCTATGGAATTCATCTCGGCAAAGTATTGGTGACATTACCAAATAGATACTATAAAAAGAGAACTTTGGCTCAAAGAGACTGAGCTCTGGGACACCTGTGTGGCTCAGTCAGTTGACCATCTAACTCTTGATTATGGCTCAGGTCATGATCTCAGGATCCATAAGATTGAGCCCCACATCAGACTCCGGGCTTTGAGGGGAGTCTGCTTGAAATTCTCTCTCTCCCTCTGCCCCTCTCCTTGTTCTCCCTCTCTCTTTCTTGCTCTCATAAATAAATAAATAAATACTTTTAAAAACACAAAGGACTGTTGGTGGGAATGCAAGCTGCTACAGCCACTCTGGAAAACAGTACGGAGGTTCCTCAAAAAAATTGAAAATAGATCTACCCTATGACCCAGCAATTGCACTACTGTGTATTGACCCCAAAGATACAAATGTAGTGATCCAAAGGGGTATGTGCTCTCAAATGTTTATAGCAGTAATGTCCACAATAGCCAAACTATGGAAAGAACCTAGATGTCCATCAACAACTGAATGGATAAAGAAGATGTGGTATATATATATACAATAGGATACTATGCAGCCATCAAAAGAAATGAAATCTTGCCATTTGCAATGACGTGGATGGAACTAGAGGGTATTATGCTGAGCAAAATAAGTCAATCAGAAAGACAATAACCAGATGATCTCAATGATATGAAGAATTGGAGAAACAAGACAGAGGATCGTAGGGGAAGGAAGGGGGAAAATGAAACAAGACAAAACCAGAGAGGGAGACAAGCTATAAGAGACTCTTAATCTCAGGAAACAAAGTGAGGATTGCTGGAGGTGAGGGGGATGGAAGGGATGGGGTGGCTGGGCGATGGACATTGGGGAGGGTGTGTACTATGGTGAGCACTCTGAATTGTGTAAAACTGATGAATCACAGACCTGTACCCTTGAAATAAATAATATATTATATGTTAATTTTAAAAAATACAGAGGACTAAGTTGTAAAGGAAAAATTTATCCACATAGTCCATCAAATTCTTGTAAGCCTTTTTACATGTTAGCATTTTAAAAGAAGATATTATCTTTGTATCCAGCTGATTGATATCCCATTCTTAGATAATTTCTTTGGATGGAAATATGAATTAGATGTGCAATGTTTATAGCCATTCTTTTTTTTTTTTTTTTTTAAACAGCCAGTCCTAATGCATATAGTTTCTGACTACCATTTATGTGTCTCACAGCTTGGGTAAATTTCTCCACAGTTTGTCCCTATTTTCCCCCAAATCCAAGGAAAGGCTCTCTTTGGTCATTAGTTCAGCCCAATCTTTCAGTCAGGGTTTCAATCAATTCTCCTACTGAATATCGAAATTGTCTTCTTTGAACAACTCAAACATGAGTCAGCATCAGGACTGTACTCAGTCCACACAAGTTCCCTGAATTAACCTTTCTTGCTTTTCCTTAAGTTATTTCACTTTACTTTATCTTTACTCACTGCTTAATCTATAGATTATCCCCATAAAATTTGAAAAGACATATTTCTTGCATCTTGAATTTTCCATTTCTCTTACACTTTCTATACTACTATCTACACTGCTATCTGAGTCTTCAAATCTTCTCTCCTCGTCACTAAATCTTAACTCAATCATTCTCTAAATCAGGTACCCATTTCCTGATTTTTTGCTTCTTCCTACACAAACACCTGTAAACATCAGCCCACACTGATTTCTATTAAATGTTTTTGTCATTCAAGAATAAAGGTGGGATGTTTTGTATAACCTTGAGTTTTTGTGTAAGTTAGGCAAATCACTTAACCTCTTTTGGCCTTAAGACCCTCCCTGATACGTAAACTGAGGTTAATAAGAGAAAATTAATCTAGCAGCATTGTGAAGATTAAATGAATTAATACAAGTTAAGCAATTAAAACCGTGTTTACACACAGTAAGCACTATATAATATATTATTATTATTATTATCATTACACACAATTTTGTAAGCTATATTTTACAGTGTAGTTTGGTGTTTAAAGGCAATAATTTTAACTATACTTAGTAAAACACACTAATTTCCACTTAATTAGAAAAATGTGCTGATTACACAAATATAAACATGCACTATAAAATTCTAGAGTCCCCCAGGAGACACAGAAGAATCTGGACTGTTTCCAAATAGAATTTGTTTCAACACCAGCAGTATGGGTGAGGTAGTCAGCAAGTCACTAAGTAGGCACTGTGCTGGGCCTTGGCATTCACTGGGGTCTTGGTCCAACTAAGGCAGGGTAAGCCCTCCAATTTGGCAGCATCACATGTTTGCTCCAGTTCATAGGATGTGAAAAGTCATCCATTGGGCTTTCTAGAAGCTTCAGTCTCTTGGGAAAAAATGGCTCACCATTAAGCAGTTGTTCTGTGCATGCCAAATTGCTATGAACTTTAAAGCCCAGAGAAGGTAAGAAATCAGCTTAAGGTCTTACCAGTATGAAAATTAATCAGGATAATGTTCAATTCTTCCTCTTAGCTTTCAAATCTGTGCTTTAATTAGACTGGTGAGGGGGAACCAGACAATAAGCTGATACCAGTCCTGAACCTCATTTCATTAAGCCCCTGGCAAGCTTCCTTATTAATTGCCTACCTAACATCCCTTTCTTGACTGATAAGTTCATCCAGTTGTGCAAAGGTGCCAAATAGAATTCTAATTGTATGGTTGAGGTCCCTACATCGTGTGTAACAGTTGATTCTGAGATTCTCAGAAAAGAGCCAGGTACGTCCCAAGCAGTTCATTTCAACAGTTAAATTGGGTGTGAGAAGGAAATCTGAACGCTGCAAAAGCAATAGGACCAAAAGAGTGATAGTTTAAAGAGGTGCTATTCCCATGTTCCCACCAGGGGCACTGATTCTGGCCTTCAGATAAAGGTGGGCTTGTGGGGAGAGACAAAGGCATGGGTCACAATAACAGTAGAGTGGCCAAGAAATAGATACTGGATGCCAGGCAACAGTCATGGATTTTAATAGCCATTAGGTAGGAGAAGGCTATTCTAAGCCTTTGGAAAGAAAAGTCAGGACTTAGGCAGTGAAATAAAGAAAAGTAAGAATTCAAAACACAATGAATGAAAGATTCTGTCTTCTTACTCTTCCTTTTTCTCTTCCCCTCAGTGTCTCTCATTCCTTAACTGGCCATGATATAAAATTGTATTTTTGTATGACTTGTGAAATGTATATTTATGCCTCTCACTGGAAAAAAGATTAAATTGCTTGAGCTTGGAGGTTTGGGGCTTTTCTTTCCTTTTTTTTTTTTTGCTAATGATTACATGCCCTCCAATGGGGGGGGAAAAAGTAGCTACTTTGAGTAGCTACCTTGCTAAAGCAGTGAATTATATAGCATAGTTATCAATTTTTTTAAAGGACGTGCAATTTATCTGAAGAATTTAGTTGATTGAAGATGTGAATTAGCATACAGAAAACTCGTTGTTTGGATGGTTCACTCAATCATGGAGAGTTACAAAGTTATAGAAGCAAAATAATGATTTCATAGACAAGTCGAAAGTATCTCCATTTCTTCTAATTGGATATTTTTTTTTAACAAAGGGATTTCAAAAGCATCCCTAGTGTGCTATTCTTACCCCTTATGCCTCACACCATTTCTTTAAAGGACATTTATTAGACATTTTAAATGATATCACTTCCAATTTGTATGGGTATTTGGTATGTAAGTTGTTTTCATATCATGGCATTTGACAATCACCACAATTCTATAAGGAAGATAGAAAAGTTGTTCTGAAATTTGAATTCTATAGATAAAGAAATTCAGACTCTGAATTTGTGACATTCCAAGCATTCATATTATGTTTGGCAGAGCTAATATTCAAGGCAGGATCTTCCAACTCTTTAAGTTTAGGGTATTTCCCGTACACCACAGGACTTCTTTAGTTAGAACCACCAACCAAGGGAGATGGCAATTTGAGTAAATGATTTACAACTATGTAAAATATGAGGCCATGAGTAAAGAGAAAGTATAATACTTAGATTTTCTCTTGAAATAATGTGCTTTCATGTCATTAAATATATGGAAAACTAAATAGGAAAGACAACTATCCACTTATCAAGAATTATATTGACAGAATATAAGCAGTATTTCTACTCAGATAATACAGAAAATATTAACAGCAAACGGGGTTCAGACAATCCTACCAGTTCATACTCCAACATAACTAGACACATCCAGAGTAGCCCACTGCAATCATAAAATTTTAAGTTTTTTAAGTGAGACCCTACCTTAATAACCTGAGTGTTCTCAATTCTTCCAACTGTATTCAATCTCCCCTATATTTAGTATTTTTTTTTAGATTTTATTTATTTATTTGACAGATAAAGATCATAAGTAGGCAGAGAGGCAGGCAGAGGTGGGGGGGTGGGAGCAGGTCCCCGGCTGAGCAGAGAGCCCAACACGGGACTCGATCCCAGGACCCTGGGATAATGACCTGAGCCGAAGGCAGAGGCTCAACCCACTGAGCCACCAGGCACCCTATATTTAGTATTATTTAAGAAATTAATCTTATCTCAAAATATGATGAGTAGAAAATCCAGTCTCAAATCCAAACCCACCCCCAAACATCCTCAAGGTTCTCCGCTGTATTATTATACTCCTGCTCACCCAATTATGAAATATGGTCCCTTTTTCCATCAATTCTCTCCTGAGTACTAATAATAAAAGGAATAGTGAATAAAAGGCGGTGTGTAACATATAGATTTTTGACTACAGATTAAGATGGAGGGCAATACATGGAAGCAGCATGCAAACCACAAGATTAAAAATGTGTTCCAGGGGTGCCTGGATGGCTCAGTGGGTTAGGCCTCTGCCTTCGGCTCGGGTCATGGTCTCAGGGTCCTGGAATCGAGCCCCGTATAGGGCTCTCTGCTGAGCAGAGAGCCTGCTTCGCTTCCTCTCTCTCTCTGCCTGCTTCTCTGCCTACTTGTGATCTCTGTCTGTCAAATAAATAAATAAAATCTTTAAAAAAAAAAAAACTAAAAATAAAAATGTGTTCCAGATATTCCTACCTCTCTTTTTTTAAGATTTTATTTATCGGACAGAGAGAGAGATCACAAGTAGGCAGAGAGGCAGGCAGAGGGAGAGAGGGAAGCAGGCTCCCTGCTAAGCAGAGAGCCCGATGTGGGGCTTGATCCTAGGACCCTGAGACCATGACCTGAGCTGAAGACAGAGGCTTAACCCACTGAGCCACCCAGGTGCCCCCAGATAACCCTATCTCTTAAGTGCTTGTGCCAATCCCATCACAGCAAATTTTTTCCACAGGCAATATTTTCTCTTCAGGCCCTGGCCTCTGGCCATCTCATAGCATCCTCCCCTCTTTATAGCTACTGGTTCCCCTCTGCCCCAATCACTGGCCCATTACCCTCTCCTTCTTTGGAAGCCCATGAAAAGCATTTTTTCACCTTCAAGACCACAACCTCAGACTTAATCTTTTCACACACAAATGGCCCAGTCACAAAACAAAACAAAACAAAGCCACCTCTCTTAAAGCAGAAGTATGGTTAAAACTTTTGGAATGACCTAATTTTCCCCCATCACGGAAGTCTTGACTTTTATCTTATCTAGAAACTCCAGATTTCTAGTAAAAATCTTCTAGTCTCCTCTATAAAATAAGCATTTTTGATAAAAAGTATTGTTTAAAGTGGCTTTTCGTCAAGTGAAAATCAATACTTGGAATATATTCACAGAGAACAATTAAGACAAATAGATGGAAGTTACAGGAAAATAGGGTTTCACCAAAAAAATTTAAAACACTCCCTAGAGTTATTTCAAGTCTCACTAGTGAAAGGTTTGTGAAACTGGAAAGGATTAGAAGGACACTAGATAAAGACTTCGGGGATGGGGCATGGAGAGAAACATTCGTTATGTAGAAAGTTGGACTCCACAGTCTCTGAGATCCCTGCCAACCCTCAGAGTCCAGGTGCCTAATTTCAGTGCCAATCAGGGCATGAGTCCCTGAAGTCCTACCTGTGGTTTGCACTGCATCTTTGTCACTTGGTTCAAATTCTTTTCTATGTCCAAACATTTGTACATAAAACTCAAACAAAAATAACAAAGCATATTATAAATTTCAACCAAAAAATTTAGAAAGTTGTTCACGTAACTAATCTGCTTCACTGGCATATATGAATAAGACTTAGTTATATTGGTTATTATGAATAATACTTACAGATAAAACATTTGTTCTAAATATAATCTTACCTAATTAGGTATGTTAATGATCGCTAATTACATGTATAGAGTTAAGGAAAAGAGGACAGCCTTCAAACGTCTACATATCAGCTGATTCACACAGGAAAATAAAATAATAAGCTCTGTATAGAAACTAGATATTTGGGAATTCAGGATATGGAATCTATAATCTGGTGGAAACATCCTTATGCCATACACCTCATAAAATGTTCCCAGAAGTCTTCTTTATATCACTCATAATTACATGGCGTATTAAATTCTGCTAGGTGATACCAACAATTTTAATTAAATGAACACTTACAGTTTTTTTTTCTTAAACCTGCAAATCAAGAGGCAGTTATGAAATGTGGAGTATTCCATATTCATGCCCTTGACAATGCAATGTGAAAATGGTCAGGTATCCAAACTGCTTGGAACTTCAGATAGTTTTCCTATAAGAAATTCAAATTTTCCTCAAGATTTTATAAGCCAATTTCCCTTGGTATAGGCTTATTTATTCAATCAGTCAAAATTACTGTGTATCTATTAAGTGATATATACTCTGTTAGAAACTAAGGATAAAAGATTCTACTCCTACTAATACCAACAATAGCAACAAACAACATTTGTTACACATGTAGTATGCACCAGGCACAATTATGCATTTTATTTGCATTATGTTTTTCAATCAATAATCTATCAATATAGATTTAGAAACCAAACTTTGCCTGGTCATACGTTTGATTGGGAGGTCTGCATAACTCCAAAGTCCACATTCCTAGTCACTATTCTATATATATACTGCAACTACACACAAAAAAATGATTCAACAGAGATCATACAATAAAATCATATGGTAGATTCCAGTACAGAATACAAGAAAAAGCCCCTAATTCCACCCAGGAAAGGGGTTCCTGAGTCAGGTGCAGGGGGCATGTCAGTGCATATCAGAAATTATTTTTGATCTGAGTCTTAAAGAATTATTTGTAGTTAGACAGAAAACTGGATAAAGGGGAGAGCCAGGAAGGAGGAAAAAAATTTGAAGTCACAGAGTTTAAGACCAGGCCTATGTCAGAATCTGCATTTCAGTGTAACTTAAATGGGAATGGCAGGAAATGAAAACAGACAAACAGGTAGCAGGGAGACATCAGTTGTTTATTAAAGACTTTGTCTGACTTGCCAATAAATTTTAATTGTATTTAAAGATAATAAAAAGTCACTGAAGAATTTTAAGCAAAAGAAGGAAGTGATCAAATATGCATTTTAAAAAAATCCTTCTAACTGCTTTTTTGAAAGATTTTTATTTATTTACTTGTTAGAGAGAGAGTGAGAGAGCGCATGCACAGGTAGGGGGAGTTGTGGGCAGAAGGAGAAGCAGGCTGCCCACCGAGCTAGGAGCCAGATGCGGGACTCTAACCCACGACCCTGGGATCACAATCCAAGCCAAGGCAGATGTTCAACCAGCTGAGTCACCCAGGCGCTGCTGCTTTTTAAATTTTTTTTTAAGTAGACTCCACACCCAGCATGGAGCCCAACATGGAATTTGAACTCACCACCGTGAGAAGAAGACCTGAATTGAGATCACGAGTTGGACACTTAACCAACTGAGCCAGCCAGGTGCCCCCCATCTGCTTTAATTGGTCAATGGATATGGAGGAAAGATGGATTCAAGATATCGGTTCAGGGAACAGATGAGAGTAAGAAGAGAATGGAGAATGGAGGAACTAGAAAGATGTCCAGGTTCTGTCTTGTCAAATGGGTTGATGGTGGTGCTTTTGCTACAATAATGAAGACAGTGATAGAACAACTATGGAGTAAAATAGATGTGTTCTGTTCTGTTTTAGATTATTAAGACCTGAGGCACCTGGGTGGCTCAGTGGGTTAAGCCGCTGCCTTCGGCTCAGGTCATGATCTCAGGGTCCTGGGATCAAGCCCTGCATTGGGCTCTCTGCTCAGCAGGGAGCCTGCTTCTTCCTCTCTCTCTGCCTGCCTCTCTGCCTTCTTGTGAACTCTCTCTGTCAAATAAATAAATAAATCTTAAAAAAAAAAAAAAAAAGATTATTAAGACCTAAGGTTGAAGAGTTGAATTATTTTAAATTTAAATAAAGATTGAGGGGTGCCTGGGTGGCTCAGTGGGTTAAAGCCTGTGCCTTCGGCTCGGGTCATGATCCCAGGGTCCTGGGATCGAGCCCCGAATCGGGCTCTCTGCTCGGCAGGGAGCCTGCTTCCTCCTCTCTCTCTCTGCCTGCCTCTCTGCCTACTTGTGATCTCTATATGTCAAATAAAATAAATAAAACCTTTAAAAAAATAAAATAAAGATTGAATCAAGATTCCTCAGCTTTTAATTCAGAGGCCTATCAAATTCAGAAATCAAAAGAGTAGAAATAGCAGCCTTTGGATGTCTAAACTTGCAGCCCCTTAGAGGTGTCAAGGTGCAAGATTTGGAGAACACAGGGAAAGGGGAGGGAGAGGAACAAATTCTGAGTTTCTCTCTATTGGCTTATTTCCTACCAACAAAGGAAGGAAACTGTTCAAAGTGGTGCCAGTGATCTGCGTTTATGAACATGTGAATGAACACTAGAAAGGCTGGGCCTGGAATTCCAAGGTGAAAGCGGGCTGTGATGATGTAGGGGTGGCTTGCTTAAGGATTTTACCTACTCAAGAGAATGTATGAAAATGATAGCCAGAAGCTTTGGATTCCAAATCTCCTGTCTTGACTGATGGCTCCTCCTTACTACTACGGATAATTTTCCTCTGATGTCTATTTCATCTCCAACTTATAAACGTTTTTGCTACTACCCTGTCTACCATCATCTTCTATGCTTTGAAGAGGTGAATTTGTGGTACCTCATGGAAACAGGGCTACAGGTAGCACATAATTAGGAGAAGATCACCCTTTAGGATACACAAATCATATAAGAGCAACACTTTGGACAGTGAATTATTATTAAATTATTAATTATCAAAGGTTCCCTAGTTGGGACCAACTAGTAAATGGTTTCCCCTTCCTAGGGTGCATTTTCCAGTCCCCAGCCAGCCTCTCAGGAGAACATAACTATACATGGAGGCCTTCAGCGTAAATAACATTCCATGTTATAATCTTTATAGGCAACAAAGCACAATCAATATTCCACAGCCCCAGGGCCATTGCATTGCACAACTCCAGGGGACACCCAATCACAAAGAAAAGTTGTGAGAGTTCCCCTGGAGTCGTGCCACATGGCTGCACTGCACAGTATTTCTCTTCCAAGGGTGGGATCACCATACAATTGTGTAAGTGGTTAGTGGGGTAGGAAATCTCTGACAAATGAGACTTTCTTGCAAACCCTTCTTTTGGTACACATTGTTCACTAGGCCTGATCATCAATTCTACCAATCAATTCAGTATCTATTAAATATTCATAATCTAACAATCAATTCAAATTGTATCTTGAATCCATGTCCTTCTCGACATCTCCACCGTCTTACTGAGGCACCGTCTTCTCTCAGGTAGACCACTATTCCTATATTTCTACCATTTTCCTTCCTCCAGTATATTTCTCACAAATAACCATGGTGATTTTCTTTCAATAAAATTCTGGTCATGTCGACCCTTCTTAAAATTTTTCAGTGGTTCTCTGTTTCTCTTAAAACAAAATCCTCAATCCCAAAGCAAAGCAAAGGCTCTGCATGGTCTCCTCATGCACCTACTGTTAGCTTTGTCTGGAGTTTTCTTCTTCCCAACCTTCCACCAAGCCACTCCTTCTTACCCGTCAGGTTTCAAGAAGTGTCACTTCCTTAAAGAAGCTTCCTAACCTAAACCAAGTCCCACCATGAGGCGGTAATCTCTCATCTTCTCTTGTGTAATTTACGATTAGATATTTACTTGTATCCTGTGTTGAAGGCAACTCCCCAGGGGGTAAGTGCTTACTGATGGGGGTAACTGCTGCTGGGACAAGAGCAGTGTCTGTTCTGCGGAACACTGGATCCACTCACTGCACCTAGCTCAGTGCCTGCTATATTTGATGGATAACAGGGTAGGTAATGGACTCATTAGCCATTAATCCATCAACCCATCGCTACAAAACATCCAGAATAAGGGTATATGGCCAGACTAAATTCTAGGGATCTCAAAATCCCTACATATGGCCAAGCCCAATGCCCAAGCAAGTCAATTCCCAGCTGCCCAGATGAAAAAAGAAAAGTCTTTGTGAAGATGATGGTAGTGTTTGTGGCAGTGGTATTGAAGGTAGCAATGATAGTGGCAATGGTGGTAAAGAGAAATTCTTATTTTTCCTACTCACCATTTTCTGCACAATTTCAGTAACCTATTTTGATGTCAAACTTTATCACAGCCGAGTTCTAACTTCTAAGCATGTGAACTACAGAACATAAAATCCCCCTCTTTGAAAACCATAGGCAGTTTTGACAATATATTTGAATTCATTAACCTCTTAACTCTGGTATAAGTCCATATTCACAAGTATGACAATGATTAAGTTAATGAGTTAATCATTCCCTTCTAGTTACAGTCTTTCTTAATTAGTTGATTTAAATTGGGGAGTGGGAGGAGGAAGGGGAAGAATCTTCTGTGGAGTCTATTTTCATAGTGCCAGATAAAATTTCTGAAGGCTTTTTTTTTGAAAGATTTAGAAATGTAGACATCTTTTCCATACCGTTTATGATTTTTTTTAAGCTACCAAGTCCTACTAAGCCGATTATCATATTTTAGCAAAATAAATCACTTGGCAAGCACTTCCTACATGCCTGCCCTGCAGAGACCATCCCCTTAAATCGGGCCTCCAGGACACACAG
Source organism: Mustela lutreola (assembly GCF_030435805.1). Lineage (NCBI taxonomy): Eukaryota > Metazoa > Chordata > Mammalia > Carnivora > Mustelidae > Mustela > Mustela lutreola. The sequence goes on from NC_081294.1 coordinate 115,466,825, forward strand.
AGAGGCCAAGGGGTATGACACGGGCTTTGCAAGCTTACGAATTTCAAATTTGTCAGTCATCTAACCAAAAATTAAGGGCCATGGATCGTATTTTCTGGATCAGCTGCTTCCCCTTACAGGGCTTTAGTTCACATGTACTGCTCTGTTCCTCATTTTAAAAGAGAGGGTGAAAATTTACTCTAATGTCCCCACATCATCAACTGGACCAGGCCCCACAAATGCCCTATCATGATATTATGCACACATTGTTCAAATGATGTTCAAATGATTTTTAGCATCTTAATTTCTCTTTCTCGCTTATGATTTTAAAAGCTCTCTCAAGTGACCTTAAATAAATGTTAGGTGACAGTCTCAAATTTCCTCACTTCAGTAATTTTTCTCTTTTCAGTGCGCTGGTAAGTTTTTAAATATCTTTGCCCTTCCCCCCCACATAGTGTACATGGCTGGGATCATGCAGACTCCTTCTGTACTTTGGGAGCTCAAAAGTCTTTATCATTTTATATCCCAGTGTCTGTAGCAGAAAGAAGCAAAAAAGGTGAGTTATTTAGTAAAAGAAAACCTGGTTAAAGAAATTGAAGGATGATACCAGAGATTCTTTGAGGGACTTGAGCAAAGTGATTTATATGCAACTTCCCTTTCTTTTCCACTCTCCTCTGCTCCCTGAAACATCTCTCACCCTTTGCTTCTCTGAGACTATTTCATATACCTCCTGTGAGTGGAAGCGTGCAGTAACTGTCTCTCTGCGACTGGCTTATTTCACTGAGCATAATGTCCTCCAGTTTCATTCATGTTGTCACATATGCAGTATTTCCTTCTTCATTAAAGCTGAGTAATAAAAGCAGAGAGTGGACTGGTGATTATCAGGGACTTGAGGGACCGGGAAATGGGGAGTTGTTCAATTGATATGTTGTTTCACTTGGGCAAGACAGTAAGTTCTAGACATCTGCTATACAACATAATGCCTGTGGTTAACGATACTGTATTGTACAATTAAAAATTTGTTAGGTGGGCAGAGATCATGTTAAGTGTTCTTACCACAATAATAATTTTTTTTATAAAACTGTGTGTGTGTGTACACACACACACACACACACACACACACACATATATATATATATAATTGTTTTCTTCTTACTAATATCTTCAGTTTTAAGATAGAAATCTTACCAGGATGAATTGATTATTTTTTTCTTCCTGCTACTTCTTAATCAAACTGAAAACATACTTTGGTTTAAATCTTTTTAGGGTAGGGGTGCCTGGGTGGCTCAGTGGGTTAAGCCTCTACCTTTGGCTCAGGTCAGGATCTCAGGGTCCTGGGATCAAGCCCTGTTTCCCTCTCTCTCCCTGCCTGCCTCTCTGCCTACTTGTGATCTCTGTCTGTCAAATAAATAAATAAATTCTTTAAATAATTTTAGGGTTTGTTTTCTTTGCTTTTGGGGGTATTTTACTATGCATTAGTCTCCAGGACCCAAAGTAATAAAAATTGGAACTCCATGATGTTATCATTTGGAAGCACAGAAAAGAGATTTTTTTTTTTAAAGATTTAATTTATTTATTTATTTGACAGAGATCACAAGTAGGCAGAGAGAAAGGGGGAAGAAGGCTCCCTGCTGAGCAGAAAGCCTGATGTAGGGTTTGATCCCAGGACTCTGGGATCATAACCTGAGCCAAAGGCAGAGGCTTAACCCACTGAGCCGCCCAGGCATCCTGAGCAATTTTTTCTTTAGAAGGTTTGTTAGGTATCATCTAATTGTTTATAATTTTTTACAGATTTATCCTACATTACAAATGAGAAAATTAAGACCTCCCGGGGAGTGAATTGCCATAATTCTCTTCAGTAAATTTAAGCCATTATGATAAAGAAAGTTTTGTAAGGGCAGGAATTTATTAAAAACTAAATCTTTTGGTCCAATGGTCCAATGGTCCCAGGACTTCTACCTGGGCCTGCAGAGAGGTCTCATCCTTTGTTTGATTTCTACTTGGCTTACATATCTCCCCTCTGGGCAGGGAGAATAGGGTCTCAGTGTAGCTCTGAGGTCCCTAATAGGACCAAGGAGAAGAAAAAGAGGGTGTGGGGGAAAGAAAAGCAAGCTAAGCACTGACTTCATAAACCATTTTGTCGTTTAAAGTGTTTGTTGTTTATCTGTAATTGTAAAAACTAAAAATAGCAGAGTGTGATAATCCCAGCCCAACTTTGTGTGTATGCCTACATATGAGGTCACGTGTACGTGTGTGTATGTGTGTGTGTGTGTGTGTGTGTGTGTGTGTGTGTGTGTACAAATATACGAGACCATGGAAGGAAAGAAGCATTTCTGGGCACCTGGGCGGCCACTTGGCTGATGAGGACTAAGACCAGCCTGGCTTCTTGCCCTTCCAATCACACATTTAATCAGTGCCTGCCTTCACACTTGCAAATCAAAAAGCTATTGATTCACAGCCTCTCTGCCTCAAACTGCGCTACTGGTGGAGAGAGTGTCTGGCAAGAGAGAGAACCCAGGGTGCAAGACACTGGGGGAGAGGGCTGCTCCACTCTGAAACAGGCCATAGGGCTTTCCTCTTCGCGATGCATGTAAAAGAAAAGCAACAGCTGCAAAACGGAGCAGTATAATGCATCCAATATGATCAGACAAAGAAAAATCTCTCCCCAACAAATAAAAATATGTAATTCATGAACTTGACTTGATATAGCCCAGGATAAAGAAATCATTTAACCATTCTAAGTCCAACAGATCAATATAAGCAGTCAATGTTTAGACTCAAATGGGCACTTTTCACACTGGTTTATGCAATTTGACAATTTCGCTTTCTAAATCAATTGGTTTAAGCAGATTGATCTATGTCACCACCTAAATTCTTTCCACATGGAGATAGTTTAAGAATGTGACAAGACTCTAAGAACCCACATATGCATAGTAATTTCATAGATGATTGACCAAAAATGAAATTTCCAACACTAGATAAAAGAGTTACAATGATGTGGGTGGTGGGGGAAATTGTGTCTGTAGTTTCAAGCTTGAAAACATATGATCCCTCCAATGTGCATCCCAGTTTTGTGAAGCTGCCCCCAGGCAGCCTCTCTGTAGGAGGTTTAGGGACAAGGTAGCAGAGACTCACTAAAGCATCTCCCGGAGAAGAAAGGGGCTTTCAGGCCACAACATTCTCGTGAGTTCTAAGAAGTCATTCCCAGGGAGAGGGACCACATTCGAAGAGGATTGACAGTTTAGACTGAAAACAGCTTTCAAAGAGACTAATCTTATAAAGTATTGCAAATGAAGAAGGGCAACAGGAGTAGGTGTTCACCTGCCAGTCTCCGCCATGCGAGATGAGAGCCTGTCTGTACTCACACATGTACTGACTTAGGGGGAAAAAAAATCACATAAAAAACAACATCTTTGCTTCGGAGACGTTTTTAACAAGTATTACAGAAAGAGCACCAGCTACCAAAAAGAGTTGCCAAGGCCAGAAGGAGCCATCAATCGAAACAGTTTACATTTCAAAGTTTTTCCAAGAAGAGTGAAAAACGTCTCCCTGCCTTGATGGGAAACAGAGGCGCCTATAGTGAAGCATCTCTGCAGCCTTCTCGGGCAGGTTGTTTTCTCCGGGGTGGCCCTTTAAACCTCAGGTTGCTACCTCCAGGTAGAGAGAAATAGTGGGGTGTGCATCTCCTGGGGCTTGGGCTCTGAGCAGCGTACCAGCCCATGGAATCAGGATAAAATCCCTCCTGCTATTATGAGTTTCCTAAGAAAAAATTCCTAAATAATTGCTCTTGGGCACTACTTGAAATTAATAGGTCACTTTTACTTCTATACTCCACACCTCCTGTCATCACTTAACAAACAATTATACATACCTGCTTTGAAATGTTTTTCCCCCTCTGGAGATAAATTCAGGAACTGGCTCTTACTTATCTCAGCCTCTCTTACAATTGAGGAAATGAATGCTAACAATGCCACATTTTAATCAGGGTATACATTTGTTTTTTTTTTTTTTTTTTTTTTTTTGAAAGGAAAAGCTTTCACGCTTTTCTTTGGCCCCGGGAAGAAAAAAGAATATTTCTTAAATTCAGTAACAATTTTCAAAAGGTACATAATCTAATGGATACTTTTGTTTTTAGCTTTTAATTTTCTGCTTAATTTTTCCATGACATTACTAAACACCAAATCTAATTTCCTGAATCTATTAGAATAAATTCTACATACTTTTCATTTTTCGTTCTAGAAGCAGGTCAAATGGAAACACTAGTCTAAGGAAAAATTTTAATTTTGTAATTAAGACTTGGCCTAAGAAGATAACAGTGAGAACCTTTCGTCATTGATTTGTGTCCCATGAAAATGGTTATTTGTGCATCTCCCTCCCACACACAATATGCCAGCAATCCCTCCACTAGATCCAAACGTGTCACCACATCTCTTTGACCAGTAAGCAATTTGTACAACCATAAGGAGGACTCAAATGCCTTGATTCCCCAGAAGTATTGCCATGACCATTTTCTCAGATTGCAATAGAATAGATTGAAAAGGACCACCCTCTCTTTTTGCACACGCATACATATGCTGTTCATCATGATTGCAAAGGTCCCAGTCACTTTCTCAGATTAACCTATGGATATAAATTACACAATATCACTGAAAAATATTACGAATTTCCATACCAACATCCTCTGTAAATACCATTGGCTCTCAATGAACTCCTTCTGACCTCCTGGTCTGAGGCTGTCACCATATGATGTACATAATTCTCTCAACACTGATCCATTACTTCTGCTCAGTGTTAGGGGTCAGGCCAATAGTGTAAAGTCAAAGATAATTAGCAGCCCTATCAATAACCAGCTACAGAACTGCCGCCTAAGTGACAGGCCAGAAAAGCTAAGAAAGGAGGTAGCGATATAAAGCAGAAGCAAAGGGCTGGTACATTCTCTGGTTCGAGCAGCTGCTATGGACTATCAGCATCACCAGGAGACCTCATTGCATTAGCATAAATTCAAATGACAAATGCACAGTGCTATTCAGAGACTCATTAATTTGCAATGGGTGCAGTGCTCATGACATATTAGTGCAAAATTCAAATGTCTTTGTAGCAATGTGAATTTAGTTGTGAGACCAAAGTCGCTAAAATGAAAATGTGTGGGTTTTTTAGCAGTTTATTAAATTATGAACTGTGATGACTATATCCGTGCATCTTTTTAAGCAGATGAGGTCCAGCGTGCTCCAGCGGCAAATCGCATGGTTTGTGTTGATATTTTCCTGTCAGACAATTTCCAAGCAGCGAAGATACTAGACTGTCTGCTCTGCTCCGCTGCATGCGGACTGAGAGCGCCCCCTTCTGGACAAATGACATTGCCACTCTAAAAGAACACGCGACCCTGTATTGTCTTCTTTTTATATATTTAACAACAGGTTTTGAAGCAAAGAATTTCAGGGACCACTTAAAGCCAACAGAAAATAATTTGGTATCGTGTATGGTAAAGGAGAGGATATGATAATTTCCTACAAAGTGCTGAAGAGTCACCCTCAATTAAAGTTGGTCTTACATAATTTTACACGAAGCTACTCCAAGACCTCATTTACAAGCACCTTTTTAAAAATAATTCCGATTTATGTATACCAAGAATATAAGCAAAAAAATTAAAAATTATTGTAATCATATTGCTTCCATGATATCATAAACAAGCTTCAATTACTAAACATTCAATTGCATAAAGAAAAAAGCATGCATATACATAGACAGAGGCTGTTAAACAAAGCTACCAAGTGTATATTGTACCCAACTTGATTGAATGAGATTATGAACAGACACAGACAAGGAAAGCCAGATCATACGTGTGCCACTCGTGTCTGGTGGGCTAATTTTTTTTTTTAACATAACTCAAGTTAGTCAAAGCAAATTTATCACTGTTGCGCCTTTTATAAAAACTGGTATCTCATATATACATAAATAATGACTCAGATTAGTACAATAAAGGGATGGAGGAGGTTAACTTTTTCTGCAGTATTGACATAACCCAAATATAGGAAATGTCAACACCTGCACTTCTCAGTATCCAGAATTCAGTGTCTTAAAGCAGCCCTAAGTCCCCGTATATTATACAAATACTCACATTCATAGCTAATACTTATAAAGACATACATTTATACCTTTTCAGTAGAAGCTATAGCTTTCCAAATCATGTATCATACCTCTGCATAAGTTGAAAAGCAGGTTACCATTTGAAAACTGCTTTGAGGATAGTAGGAAATCTACAAGCAAAAGATTTGCCCTTTGGCCATTCCAACTAATCTTCACTAGGCTATCAAAAGTGTGCTTCAGTAGATCCTTATGAAAATTTATGTTTATCGGTCTCTAAACTTTAAATACATTATATCACGTAAAAAGAGGGCTATGTCACCCTATTATTGCTTCTAGACTTAATTACGTGCTCTCTGAGCACTCGATTTATGGTGAATTTGGGGAAAGCCATTCCCCTAAAAGCTGTGTATTTTTTAAATTACATTTTATAATATCATTGATGCTTTGTGTCATCTTCAACAATTAAAAGTCAGATCATTGTAATCTATTCTACTTACTTGAAATTGAATTGGTCTTGAGTTATTTAGCAGGCTCATTTTGTTTTACAGTGTCTGCTACATGGAAGACACAGAGCTAATGAGGATAGAGAAGGATCGCTGTACGTGAAACATGTGGAAGGAGCAAATAACTCAGCAATATCAAACTTATCTCTGTAGCTAGGCGTCCAGGCACTGTTTCCCCCACTACGTTCTCTTTTACCAGGTAATTAGAATCCCAGACTCACAGAATGGAAGCTAGAAGGGCTATTGTTGATGCCCTCTTATTTTACAGACACATGAAGCGGACTCAGAAAAGTTCAGCAAAATTTAACCAAGATCTAACAGCTAGAAAGTGGTAGAACTGAGAAAAGAGCTCGGGTCTCTAGATTTCCTTCTCAAACGTTGGCACTCGAAAGGTTCACCTACAGAAACTGTCAAAACAGATTGCTGGGCCCCCTCTCAGAGTTTCTGATTCAGTATTGGGGGGAAGTAGGGAGAGTCCCTCATTTCTAGCAAGTTCCAGGGAATACTGCTCTTGCTGGCCCAGTGACCACATCTTGAGATCTTAAGAACTACTGCTCTCTAAACCAGTTTTTTTAGTTTTACTAACTTCTCTAATAGTGACGAGCAAAGCGCACTCAAGTTAATGATACTACGTTAATTTCCTGTCATCTCTCTAAGAGAGGACAGGAGTAATACCTGTGGTATCAAAAGTCTAGAAGGGGGGGCGCCTGGGTGGCTCAGTGGATTAAGCCGCTGCCTTCGGCTCGGGTCATGATCTCAGGGTCCTGGGATCGAGTCCCGCATCGGGCTCTCTGCTCAGCAGGGAGCCTGCTTCCCTCTCTCTCTCTCTCTCTCTCTCTCTCTCGCTGCCTCTCTGTCTACTTGTGATTTCTCTCTGTCAAATAAATAAATCTTTAAAAAAAAAAAAAAGTCTAGAAGGGCACAGGGTGAGGGAAGGCAAGATAACCAGAGTCAGATTAAGGCATTTAGGATACTGAAGACTGGAAAGATTCTGGCCAACTGAGGTGAACTGCTATCCCTATCCAACCCACCTAAATCGCAAGGTAAAAACCAGTATTAAACCATATACAGTATAAAAGAGCCAAAAAGAACCTTAAAGTCTTAAGGCTCTCCCCCTCTCTCTGTTTCCCCCCACCACCCCAGCCTCAAAGGCCTCTATGTCACTTACACCTTAGCATTTCCTAGGATATCTATCAGGAATATCCTATTCTGATAGGATATCTATCAGAAGCTCTGCTTCTCCATTTCTAAGCTACCCTTTTTCATTATGTCTTACCATGATCACTCGGTCTATTTTGTGAGTGTAAAATGATGTCTGAGCTGCAGTTTTCTTAACTCATAACAGAGTTTACCTAAAAGCCAAAGAGAGGTAAGATGGCCTTATCTCTGTTGCCGGCCCTCACCAGCTCTCAGTACTTAGGCAAACACAGAAGTTTGCCTCCTTTTCAGTCTCTAAAATAAAATAGCATTTACAGACCTAATGAATCAAAGTACAACTTATCATTGTCTATATAGTATTAACAAATTTAGGTCACAACAACCAGAAAGAAGGAGCTCCTGGGTAAGGAGACTTGAAATTGCCTGTCCCTGAAGAACCAGCTCAGAAGAACAGGAGCATATTCAAGAGGAATTTCGCCCGGACATACGCCGGTTCCCTAGCCTACTGCACAGAATTCAACAAACCTGCTCAGCACTCTGGTCTCACAGTTGTAATATCATTGCCTTTTTTCCTGGTTTGGAGAATGACTATGATGAAGTTAATCATCAACTTTATATATATATCTACATATATATATATGTGTGTGTGTGTGTGTATACGTATATATATATATGTGTGTGTATATATATACACACACACACACACATATATATATGTAGTCTTTAAAATAGCGTCAGTTTGGAAAATGAAAGTGACTGATGGTAGGAAAAGATATTCATTATACATATACAAGCCTTGAAGTTTTTGTGCTCTCTCTGCCTTTTTTATTGGGGTATAACTACCACTTTTTCTCATAAGATTTTTACAATTAACTTTTATCAGTTTTTAGAAAATGCTGAATTCATGGAATAGATTTTATTCCAATTCATACTATGAATACTGCATTTTTCTGAACATTAAGAGTCCTCCACCAAAAAAATAGCATCCCTCTTCCTGGAGTTCTTTAGTTAGTTATGACATTAAAATCTACTTTAATATATTAGACTTCCATAGAAAATAAACTTTTCATTTTAAAATAAATTTTCAAATATAGTTTCTAAGCAAATTTTGCTATGTTTTTGCCTTATATTTTCTACCATCATCCCCATTTTTCAGATAAGCCAACTAATCACAGAAAAATTAACATAGGCCATGATTACAGGTGCACCCATGGTGTTGCTGGGCTTACTATGTGTCTAAAGCAATATTTTATGTTCAGCATAACTTCACCCAGACCCTCCAGTGATATACTCCTAATCCCAAATTCTTCCCCATTCTCAGTGCTTCCTTTTGCATTTCTTTTCCAGGTTTAGATAAAATAGACCTCCTGTCACCACAATCCTTGAAAGCTATGAAATTTGTGTATTGTAACAAAACTTTTAATTTCCTCTGTCTAGGGGCACCTGGGTGGCTCAGTGGGTTAAGCTGCTGCCTTCAGCTTGGGTCATGATCTCAGGGTCCTGGGGATCGAGCCCTGCATTGGACTCTGCTCAGCAGGGAGCCTGCTTCCTCCTCTCTCGCTGCCTGCCTCTCTGCCTGCTTGTGATCTCTCTCTGTCAAATAAATAAATAAAATCTTTAAAAAAAAATTAAAAAAAAATTTCCTCTGTCTAAATTAAACTGAATTATCTAATATTTCAATCATCACTGTAAAAAAAATCCTAAGTTGCAAACATGGAATTTGTTTATTCAGGACAAAAGACTATGAGAATATGATTCTTCTTTACAATACAGTAAAATACTTATTCCTTCAAAAAAAAATCAGTCCTTTAAAAAAATTTATAAAGTGAAATCAAGTATTGTAACTCAGAGATTATTTGGCTAAAAGTCTATTAATGTAAATGGCTAAAATCTAGCCTCATGTGAATACTAAGGCAGATAAATAGCAGTCTATTAATTCAGGTTATCTGCTCTACAATTGCATTTTTATTTATACCCTTTCATTTCAAAATATATGCGCATATACTATTTTTATCCCTCAGTAAAAATAAAGCTAGATATTTTCTGGTATATTAAGCAAGTCTGCTTTACCTGTTTCTAAAATCTTCTCTCTGATATTTTTAAGACAGTTATCTTACACAGACTCTAAAAATGCAAAGGCAATAAAAATGAATCGTTTTGTCTCATGCAGGAATCTTTATTAATGAATATGTGAACATTTCCCGTACAATTTAATATGCTGTATCCACCCATGAAATTCTACAAAGAAGTATATTTTTGTGCATAAGCTGATTGGTAAATTTGATTTTAATAAGAAATCAGTAAAATATGCATATTACAAGTGAAGAGAGTACAGGTTCCTATCTGCCATTTATAGTAAGATCTTATATTCCAGAGCTTAATAATGAACCTCCCTGGGGAAGATTTAATAAAGCAGGTGCTCTGGTATTGCAGGCACTTTTGCTTTTCTGTCTCCCTCTCTTTTTCTTATCCCTGTGGAAAAAAAAAAAATCTCAGTAAGATTCATGACCCTGTTTATCAAGGATAAACCCAGTCAAGTATAGTCTGGACTATATACCACCCAAGCTAACCCAGATCTCCTACCCAAACCACCGTTTGTCACTGCATTTATAAAGCACAACATGCCCTGTGAAATTATACGTTTAAGCATTCTCCCTTCATCCTTACCACAAGAACTATAAAACTAATTTAGATAACTGTCAATTGTACAGTGTTTCAAAATTTTAAAAATACAAGTTATGGGGGGAGAGGGCTGTAGGGAGTAGATCTAACTGTTCTTTTCTCCTACAGAACACTGAACGTCTAAAACATGTTCAATCCTGTTAATGCTTGTCAAATATTTCACAGTTTAGCTTTGTTCAGATTTTTTACTGACTATGAAAAATAAATGGTGGGATTCAGATTCTAGAGAGGGAAGAGCTGGAAGAGACCTTAAATGACCTTGTTCTACGAGGTCTGTAGGTGAAAAACTGAGCCCCAAGAAAATTGGGTGACTTGCCCAAGGTTTTGCAAAGAATCCAGGTTAAAACTTAAGACTAGTTCAGCAACATTTTTACTGCTCATTTCTGATTTTTTTTTAATAATTAAACAATTTCAAGAAGATATACAATGTGGTTTCACAATTAATTAAAGCAATCACATTATATCCAGGATTGTGTAGAATTTTACTTGCGCAGAGTTTCATTTGGTATTTAGTCATTATAGTCAAACAGTATCATTATCTTTCGATTACAGAGATCAATTCTAGTTCATTAGCAAAATAAAGTGCTGGTAGAAGGTTTACGTGAATTCTTCAAAGCTGCACTCTTCCTAATGTCAAAAGTGAAATACATTTCATAAAAAATAAAATTTAACAAAAGTTCTTGAGATTAAATCAAACTATGCAAGTCTCACTGACCTGAGTTATCACAGATCTACTTAAAAAGTGTACTTCAAAGATCTGAAAAAGAAAATACATGGTATGACCAACTAATAATAGCTGTTTCCCCCTATTTCTTGATTTTAGCAGTTATTCCAAGAAAGATTCGGGTCATAGCATATTATAACATGACTGAAGTATTATACGTATATCCAAGCTAAGATGACCTAGAGGTTACATAAAAGGAAGACTAGATTAACGTTTAAGCCTTACAAGAGGAATATATCTATAGGTAAAATTGTAACAATGGCCCAAACAATATAGCTATTAAGGATGGTGGCACTCCTAACAGACATTCTGAACTGACAGGCTTAATTGTCATACAAGCAAACCCTAGCCAGCTAAGCAGAGTTAAAAGCAATCTAAATTGATGCTAATATCCTATCAATATCTTAGAAGAAGTTACTTACAAAAAATATATAAATTTGTTGCTTCTTGATATGTTTAATTACTTTAAAGCTGTCATATTACAGTTTCTAAGATGATATGAACATTTGAATATTAAATTGTTAGACTATGTAAAGCAGAATGATAGCCTTTGGCTTTCCAACATATTTTTAATTGTACTTTCTTTCTAAAGAAGTAATTGGTGGTCTGCTCAGACTATGATGTGATCACACTAATATCACAACTAGTTATGATCATGGTATAAACCAGGCTTGCAACAAATGGGATTCTCCCCCCCCCCACTAATAGTGACAAAGATTTAAAACAAAAAAAGCTGAAGGTAGCTACATTGTGCTTTTATACATAAATGTCTTTTTTTTTTTAAGATTTTATTTATTTATTTTTTTAACAGAGAGAGAGACAGAGACAGAGAGAGAGAGTGAGAGAGGGAACACAACAAGCAGGGAGAGTGGGAGAGAAGCAGGTTCCCTGCTGAGGAGGGAGCCCCATATGGGGCTCAATCCCAGGACCCTGAGATCATGACCTGAGTGGAAGTCAGACGCTTAATGACTGAGCCACCTGTGTGCCCCCATAAACCCTTTTCGATATAAATCAATCCTTCATAAGTTTGATTATGCAGCTTAAATAATATATTATCTCATTCTTCTTAGTAATTTGTTGTTTCATGGGACACAATCCCTGGAATTCTCAATCACTAGAAACTAAAGATGTTTATCTTGTTAAATAGTTTGCTAATATAGTAGAATGATCTTTTCAGGTCATACCGGACAAAGTGCAGTAATAGGAAGCCTGGACAGTATGCAAGGAAGGCAGTTAGGAGTTGTCAGCAAACAAGAGGAATAGCCAGGTAAGAAATGAAGAGAACAGTGGAGTGTCTGGGTGGCTCAGTCAGTTAAGCATCTGCCTTTTGCTCAGGTCCTGATCCCAGGGTCCTGGGATTGAGTCTCTCTCCCTCTTCTGTTCCCTCTGCTTGTGCTCTCTCTGTCTCTTTCTCTCTCTCTCTGTTTTAAATGAATAAATAAAATCTTTAAAAAAAGATTTGTCAAAGAGAGAGAGCACAAGCAGGGGGAGTGGAAGGCAAAGGGAGAAGCAGACTCCCCGCAGAGCACAGGGAGCCTGATGTGGGACTCGATCCCAGGACCTCAGGATCATGGCCTGAGCTGAAGGTTAACCTTCAGTTGCTTAACCAACTGAGCCACCCAGGCACCCATAAATAAAATCTTTAAAAAAGAAAGAGAGAAAGAAAGAAATTAAGAGAACAGAAACAGATATAGCCTAATAAATGAAAGAAAAGCCTGGCCTAGAGAGTAAACTTCTGAGGCAAAAGATAATACCCTTGTATAATAGGAGGGAAGGAGGGATGGGAGACTGGGGGATTCCCAATGGGCAGTCACGGAAGCAACTCTGTGCCCAGCAGTGGGGCCTCAAAAGAGAAGCGTTGTGTTTGGGGTTAAAAAGACTGGGCACTGAGAATCTGAAGAACATCCAGAGTCATCTTCCTTTGAAAGACCACATGGGTGAGCCCCAGCCAAGTTTGCTGCTGCATGGCCTAGCAGATGGAGAAAATCTGGGGCTCAGCAGCGGAGGAACAAGTCAGTGGGAAGCAAACTGGTGGCAGTCAAGGACACAAAGCTGATGCAGGGCCCATCTGCATGACTGAGTGCTGCTGGGGAAGGGCTTCTTTTTTGTCTGTGTAACCCCTGAAATTCTTTACAAACTTGTAAACTGGTTGGCCGCAGCAATTGCACATCTACATTTCTAGCCAGTCTGGCACATGGAGGCTTGAGCCAGTCTTAACTGAACCTAGCAAGGGAAAAGCTATGCATCAAGAACCTGGGGACTGATTTACCCAAATTAAATAAGTACTATACTGTGCTACATTCTTTTCTATTTTAAAAACACTACCATGGAGATACCTGCCAGATATGCAGATGAAACTGGAAACTCAAAGACTCAATGGGTTTTGCATTTTTCACCTGCAAACTTAAGGCTTTGGATTAAGATATTTACAAATAAAGACTTTATGCACAAAATGTATCGTTGTTCCTACTCTTGCTCTTATACTTTGCTCTAGAAGTACTTCCATGTTATTAGGGATGCTGATAGTCAAATTGTCCTGAATGCTGCCATTTTCAGCAATGCCCTGTTGTTTCATGAAATGTTGCTCAGCATTCTTCACTTATATTCACCTCTGAAGAAGAAAACAGAACCAAAAGAAGAGATATTTACATCCTCTTAATTTAACTTAAAAATAAAGGAAAAAAAAAATTAACCGTCTAAAAAATACTAGAATGGCTAGGAATGCAGCTTTCCCTAGATTAGAAAACTTTTAAGTAGAAAAATAAGAGACTATCTTGAACAACTTAAATATTCTGCTTAAGGGCAAGCACCTAGAAAAGATAACTCTTGAAATTATTATTTTTTTTGAATTAAAACAACATACATTTATTTCATGGTTTCAAATACAAAATGTCAAAAATCCAAAATGGGTCATGCTAGGCTAAAATCAAAGTGTCTATCCAATTGTGTTCATTCTGGAGGCTCTCTGGGAGGATATATTCTGTTTTCCAGCTTTTTTAGGTACCCACATTCCATGGCTTGTGGTTCTCTTCATCCATCTTCAGAGTTAGCAATGATATTTTGATGTTTTTGATATAGTAATATCAATTTATTCTGACCTCTTCTTCTAATTCTCTCTTTAAATTTAAATGATCCCTATAATTATATCTTGAAATTATTTTAATTTTTAATGTCTCAAGTGACACGTTTATGCACGCACACTACACGAAAAATGTTATAAAGAACTCTGAAGTCCCACTCGATCGTCACCCCAATCCAAATTAGCTCCCACGAGGAAAGCAATGTTACGAGTTACAAGTGTAACCCCTCTGAACATTTTCTTACACACTTATAAAGATAGAAAGAATAAGTGCGTAACTGCCTTTATTCATACAATTAGTGCATTGGGATATATCCTTTTTTTTTTTTTTTTTTTTTTTTTTTTTTTTGCTTTTACATGAACAGAAAGAAGATACCCTTTAATTCTAGGATAGCGTAATTTCAGTAATTGTTCTGAGCAAAATAAAACATTTTCCTGGAACTACTGGCCTGGAAGGTAGAATTGCATTATGCTACTGAAATAACCTATTTCAGGAGCATCCCCTGCCTAAAGAAGACAGAGCTGCTTTAGTAGCCCTATGGTGTCCTTGGCAGCCCTCCGATAGAAAGCATCTATTTAGTTCCAGGCTCACCTACAAAGTAGCGATATTATTCGTACTCAGTATCCATTAAAAAAAATCTTACCTGAAGAACCTCAAAGCAAGTTTCTGGATCACATACCCTTCTGGTCCAACAACTCACTTTACTCACCTTTTATCGTCATGGCTTGTTAAATCTGCAATGCACACATGCACAAGCACGCAGCCATGGAGAGAATTAAACCTTACAGTGTCCCCGCCTTGGGGGAAGGGAAGGAAAGGAAATCAGGCAAGTCAATATTCAATATTTGCTGTGGGACTGTAAGTATATATACATTTGTTTGTTTCCCCTTGGAGGTTTCGTGATAGAGGATGGGTTTACAGAAACTTGAAATAAGTGGGTCAATCGCTGTTAGGCAGAGATTTAACTTTTTTCCAACTCTATTATTTAGGACTGTTCGATTTGATGTTTGATTTGAAATTAAAAGGCTGAAATAGATGCTTGGAAAGTATACTGGATGGCAGTATTTGGCAATCTTGTTTTCTTTACATAATGTAACACACTAATGGACTACATTTTTCTTTGCTTTTTGCCATTAACTCTGAAAATAAGCAAGTTACTGTCCAAATCAGAGCCAAAAACACCACAGGGTTTCTGGCTGCAAAGGGACACTTCATGCATAAATGTGGGAAAGGAAAAAGTTGATAAACAGCCAGTTGGGAAGTGTGAAGAGATTTTTTTATTTCATGGTGTTTTCAGTGTGTAGTATCTCAGATGTTCAAAAATATATCACTGTGCCTGAAAGTTTACAATCCCCATAGTAGATATTATCCAATGTAGTAGATGAGAAACACTTAAAATGAGGACGCTGTCGCTCGGACTCTCCCTCTTGCTCTTCCTCTCTTTCTTCCTCTCCCTCTCTCTCCTCCAAATCTAACAGGGCTGAAATGCAGCTTCACAGAAAGCAAGCATCGGCGCACTGGAATTTTAATGAATGGGTCCATGAGATGCGGTTCCTAAAAAAGTGAAACAGATGCTGTCCCTCTGCTGCTGTTCTCTCTTCCTGGTTATTTTTATTCCTTCGCCAGTCAAAAGAATCTGGTATTTCAGGGTGATTTTCCTTTGCTGACTATCCTTTCCAACACTGAACACCAAAGTATCATGTTCAGACCTCAAGGTTTGCAATCATAGTGCCTGAACAATGCAGGGGGGAAACCCTAACAAATTACAATCTGCATTCCACTGTTGATTCTATAGAATATATATATACATATATATTTATGTATATATATATATATATATATATATATATATATATATTTAGTGTATACACACACACACACACACACAAAGATCCATGACTAGCCTGGGTCTTTGAAATGATAAAAATCAATTTTCTGACCAACGTGCTGACCTCCAACATCTTTGCCAGGGTTCCAGTGTGTGGTACACATTTTCTGTCTAGTCACTTTGCTAGTGTTGCTCCTCTGTTCAGTCCTCTCATTGTCATTGCCTCTGATCATTTTATTAATTATGATCTTGAATTTTTATTATTATTTATGGTCTGTGCTAGTTCTATAATAGAGGAAACGTGAAATTTAATAAAGCAAAAGTATAATTGTCTTATCTAATCAATAAAGGTGTATTGCTTGGGAGCATAAATGGGAAGTTAATTTATTTGGCAAAATAAATGCCACAATAGTGGAAAGACAAAGATATTCAAAATTTTCTTAATAAAGGACAGAATGGAGAAAATTTTCATCTGCTCTCTTGGAATAAAGGAGAACAAAAATATAATCAATTGACCCTTGTATAATCATACAATTATATAATTATAAATATGTATATGTGTATACATCCCCCCAAAAGCTATTTAAAAGCAAAGAAATTATCACATATGAGCTGAAATGTATTCACATCTATAGGATAAGTCTTTTGCACATATATAATCTGTTGAGTAAACATTCTGAAAGAGAGAGCGTTTACGAAGCTAGGAAACAACTTGAAACCACTGTCTAATCATAATAGGTAGTGATTACATGTGTCACTCCCCTAGACATCCCATGCCTGTTCATTAGTTGAAAACAAGAAAACCCAGGATAGAACTTGTCTCTTGGACCCTCCATCCAAAAGAAATCAAAGTATATTACAGTATTCCCAACTTGATTTGGAAGCTAGTCAACCCTCTGTTTAAACTTCTTAAATAATATTGGTAAAATACTCAAAAACACAGACTCCTATCTGTTAGCTTTCCAAAGACATGTGTTCCTTCTGTTCTTATACAAAGAAAGGGTTTATTTCTAGTAAATAAACTCTTTCACTGGAAAAAATTATTCCATAAAGATAAGAATAATACTTTTAAAAAGAGTAAGGGAAAAAAAAACCCAGTGTGCTTATATTACATATTCATTTTTTATATTAGCAATTTCTTTTTTTTTAAGATTTTATTTATTTATTCGACAGACAGAGATCATAAGTAGGCAGAGAGGCAGGCAGAGAGAGAGGAAGGGAAGCAGGGTCCCGCTGAGCAGAGACCCTGATGCGGGGCTCAATCCCAGGACCCTGGGATCATGACCCGAGCTGAAGGCAGAGGCTTTAACCCACTGAGCCAACCAAGTGCCCCTATATTAGCAATTTCTTAACAAAACAAGGAAATAATCTGTTCTGAAGATATTAAAAGATCAGCCTCTGAAGATTAGTGGCACTTAACAAATACATAGTAAAAAACATAGCAATGTCTCCTTTTATAATTTGTGAAGGTTGGTAAATTCAAAATAAATCTAAGAAATATGAGAGACTCGGTAGCACCAAGACAAGTGTTGGATGCAGAGAAAATTCTTTTTTTTTTTTTTATTAACAAATAATGTATTATTTGCCCCAAGGGTACAGGTCTGTGAATCATCAGTCTTACACAATTCACAGCACTCCTCATAGCACATACCCTCCCCAATGTCCATAACCCAGCCACCAAAAATCCCTGCCAAATTTCCGACCTCATTTTATTGAATAAATAAATCACTTGGTGGAGTCAAGTGTTGGGTATTAAGGCTTCCTTCCTAAGTCTGTCTGGTTTAGAAATAACCAAACAAATATACTTCTATTGTGCGTTAGAAAGTGATATACAAGGCGCCTGGGTGGCTCAGTTGGTTAAGTGGTTGCCTTCGCCTGAGTCCCGGATTGAGTCCTGGGTTTCCCTGCTCAGTGGGGAGTCTGCTTCTCTCTCTCTCTCCCTCTCCTTCTGCCCCTCCCCCACCCATGTTCACTCTCTCTCAAATAAATAAATAAAATCTTAAAAAAAAAAGCGATATACATCTTCGGGCCTCAATCTTTTGAGGAAATGACCCTATACTTAGATGGCCACCCTTGAATCCCTCTCCTGGGTGACCTCTGTGAGAATACTCTTATGGCTGCCCTGCCTATAAAACGAAGTCTGTGGTTTCTCAAAAAGTATAAAATAAAATTATTATATAATCCAACAGTCCTACTCCTAGGTGTATATACCCCTCAAAACTGAAAACAGGTGTTCAAAGTCTTGTGTAAGAATGTTCATAACAACACTATTCTAAATAGCCAAAAGGTAGAAATACCCAAACGTCCATCACTAGATGAATGAATAAACAAAATATGGTACATCTACACAATGGTGTATTACTTAGCCATGGAAGGTAATGAAGTACTGATACATGCTACTACATGGATGAATCTTGAAAATATGATGGTAAGGGAAAGAACTCAGACATAGAGGGCCCTATATTATGTGATTTCATTTATATCAAGTACCCAGAAAAGGCAAATGCACCGCGACAGAACACAGTTTACTGACTACCAAGGTCCAGGGAGAGTGGGGAATGCAGATTGACTCCATAATGTGCATGTGACTTCCTCTAAGCATCATAGAAAGGTCCTGTAACTAGGATCATGGTGATGGGTGCACAACAGTGCTAAACTTGCTAAAAGACTCAACTCTACATGGTGAAAATGGTAAATTTTATGTTATGTGAATTTTACCTTTATTAAACCAAACAAACAACAACAACAACAAAAACTAAACTAAATTCCAGTGCATGTGACCTGGCCCAGAAAGTCCTCAGAACTGGTGTGCCTAGCACAAGTGAGCTGGGCCCTGGGCATCCAAGAATCCTCACAGCAATAGCTGAGATGCCGTTTTTTTAAGAGTAAAGCTCCCCACCCCCAAAACCTAAATAAACTTTCTTAAAATGTGGCCTTGGGGCACCTGGGTGGCTCAGTGGGTTAAAGCCTCTGCCTTCGGCTCAGGTCATGATCTCAGGGTCCTGGGATCAAGCCCCGTATTGGGCTCTCTGCTCAGCAGGGAGCCTGCTTCCCCCTCTCTCTCTGCCTGCCTCTCTGCCTACTTGTGATCTCTGTCAAATAAATAAGTAAAATCTTTGGAAAAAAAAAATGTGGCCCTAAAATAAAAACCCTGATATGTTGACTTTTGTTAATCATTTTAACAATAAGCAGTTTCAAAAGAACTAGATTTGGGATTTTTTCTTCCTCTTTTTAAATTTGGGACTTGTCGCCTTTCAGTTCTTTCACCATTAGATAAATGCAATTTTTCAGAGGAAATGATGAATTGGCTTTCTTATAGGGTAACCATACATCCAGTTTCCTGGAAGACTTCTAGTTTACATCTATTGACCTAGTAATTAATAGTAACATCCCTACTACTCTCAAAAATGTCCCAGTCTGGAAGATACATTAAATGGTCTCCCTACTTCACAGGACCGCTGTTAAGCTTCCCTGCCTGATCTGCCCAACAGGAGTCTTTTTCTGTGCCAGCTTTGATCCAGTTCTCTGGCAAATTAAATGTGATTTGTCTTAATATATGCGTTCTGTTTGCCAAGGCATACATAGCCTGTTTGGACAATATGGTCTCATTTCATGATCTTTTGCTCTTATTTTTTTCTTTTTTTCATATCCTCTGGTAAAGCTAATCATTTGTGGGAACCAAAATGTTAGGAATGATGCCACAACAAACTTTCCTTTTCCTATATACTTTTTAAAGTGGATTAAGCAAAAAAATAAATAAATAAATAAATAAATAGTCTTAATAAACTCAGTTTGGGTAGCCCCTGGTGTTTCTATACTAAATCTGGATAAAATTTTGCTCACATCTATTTGATAGAATCAAGAGCTATAGATAATTTCATAGTTGTCTCCCAATGCTTACTAACCTCCCTTTAGTAGTCACCCTTTTTTTTTTAACCTATGCAGAGTCTCAGAACCCGTGTTCATACAAGATTAGATCAGAGAAGTAGGTGGGCTGAGAAGACTGATTGTGAAGTTAGATTACCAGTGAGTATATAAAATTTAATGCCTTCCTCTTAAATAACACTGCCTGCTTTCTTCTAGAAACTTAGTGGCATAGTGATCACACACTTCAGTATTTTCTATCAAGATCATCCTAAACAAAAATTAACCAGGCAGCATTTTAGCCGGAGTCCTTTGACTACAAGGGAGGTTGGCTTAGGCCATCATATGAGCAGGCACGCTTATTATGAGATTACTCACAGGCTTGAAGAACCAGTAACTCTCTGTGTCTGCCTCCCCTGGGCTAGGTGGTCATAATTACTGCCTTCCTTTGCTTCTTCAAAATGTGAGCTCCCTAAAAACTCCGGTTTCATTATGGTCCACTCTCGTGCCAACTTCACACCACAGCATCCTCTCAGCTCTAGCTCAAACTGAAAGGGAGACTCTAATTGGTCCAACTCACCAACTCACCTTGTTGTATTGGCATAGGTCATTGGCTTCTCTATAAAACAGCTGCACTATTTCAGATGTCTTACCCTCTCACTAGCCCCCCCACAGCAAGATAAACTGTTTTGGCCAGAGAAGAAAGGCTGAGTCATGTAGTGTAGTTAAAATCCTCACCACTTCCCTGTCATCAGGGTTTTAAGGCAAGGCAGTCTCCCTCAGAATGGGAGACTCCAGTGCCCAGCTGGGGCAGCGTTTCTCTGTGTTTTCCTCTCACTCCTTCCAGCTTATCTCCATGAAAAGCTAGCTCTGGGAAAATGCTTTAACTTCATTCCTGAAAAACCTACCTGGACTCCTTTCTCATTAACTCCAACTCTTAATTAGATATCAAATACTTCCAGTATCAGTTGTTAACGACAACTGGATGCTGCCCTCAGGAGACTACTTTTAAATTAGGGACTCCTCACAGCTAATGGCAACATATTGAGAACCTATCTGTTCTATTAGAGAAATATTTAGAAACAAGTACTTCTGCCAAACACCTTCCCAGCCCCCAATCGTATCATATTTCTCTCTATGTACCTGACCAACTTGGGATTTTCTTGCTTTTCCATTTAATTCAAATCAATACCCAATCAAGACACATTTCGTTTTATGTTTATCATTCCATAACTGTTCAAGGCACAAAAATTCATACAATAAATAAAGTCCTATTTGTGAAAGTATTCTTCAGTTATTAATACAAGGTGCATTTGAAAGTCCTTTCTGCAGAAATGAAGACCAACCAGCAATGTGCTGATTGCATCTGTATGCACAGAGACACACACTATTGCACAGTCTGTAAAGTAGTTTCTATGAAATTTTTAAAAATTGAAAAAATATTTACTAAATGACAACCTAGCATAATATCGTGGTACAAAGTAATCTATTTCTTTTATAAAAGTTATCTCCCCGCCTTTGAAGAGCCTATATTCAGCGCATGGGTTCCTTGGCATTTCCACCCCAACTCAGGTTCTCAAGATGTCTAAATGAATACCTCAATATTCCCCCCAGTAAAATGCTCATTTTAAAACTGTACAGAGGGGGCGCCTGGGTGGCTCAGTGGATTAAGCCTCTGCCTTCGGCTCAGGTCATAATCCCAGGGTCCTGGGATCGAGCCCTGCATCGGGCTCTCTGCTCAGCCAGGAGCCTGCTTCCCCCTGTCTCTCTGCCTGCCTCTCTGCCTACTTATGATCTCTCTGTGTCAAATAAATAAAATAAAATCTTTTAAAAAAATAAAAATAAACTGTACAGAGTAAAACTTTATTAAATTATACTGAAATTGAACAGTACCTAGTTTTGAATTCTAGCTCTATCAGTATCAAACTATATCACGTCAAGTAAATTATACAGGTAAGTTATACTATCCTGAAGGGACCCACATGAAAAACTGCTTTTTTTAAAGCTCCTTTTCCTGGTTCTATTTTTGCTAGGACCTACAACTCCACATCACATATGCTTTATATAACTGATAATGTACGTCCTCCTTTTAAAGGTCAAGAAGTTAATTATTTCTTTGGAGTCTTTCAGCACAACAGATAATTTTTAAGGAGTGATTGGGGAGGATCCTCATGAGTTTTCCAAGACCCTGGCTCACCAAGACCCCTGACTCTAGGGCATAAGTGACTTATGGATGACACTTGAGCACTTGTCCTTGTTTTGGCCAGTTCCTAGATGCCTGAGAGGAAATGTACACCAGACCATAATCCTCAATAAAACCCCAAACCCCAAGCAAAGACGAGACTCAGTTAACTTTACTTTCAGAGTCTCCCAGTTGCTCTGTTCATATCTGCACTCTCTCTGTATCTTCAGTAAACTCTGCTCTCACTTCCTTTTGGCTTGAGTTTGATTTCTGTCCTGCCCAAATTCAAGGACCTCTCGGCTGGTCCTATTAGGACCTCTCTGGGTCCCCAGACCAAGTCTGCCTACATCAATCCTCTCAGACCCAGTTTTCTCATCTATAAAACTGGATTATAATGATACCTATGTTAAAGGGCATAAATTTGTGACAAAATAAGCAATATATATTTCGGTCTTCATTCCCTAGCTTCTGGCCAGAACTTCTAAAACCCTTACAATTTCTCAACTGAAAAAGGTGAAAGGAGTATCTTTTGTCGTAATGGTTGTTTTTTGTCCCTGAATACTGATATAGCAAGAGTGATACAAGTCATATGATCTCACTGATATGAGGAATTTGAGAAACAAGACAGAGGATCATAGGGGAAGAAAGGGAAAAATGAAACAAGATGAAACCAGAGAGGTAGAAAAACTCTGAGACACTTAATCTCAGGAAACAAATTGAGGGTTGCTGGAGGGGATGAGGTGGCTGGGTGATGGACATTGGGGAGGGTATGTGCTATGGTGAGAAAATAAATAATTTAAAAAAAAAAAAAAGAGTGACAGAAGTAAAGGTAGTATCTTTTGTTAAAATAACAAAACTTTTTCAACCTCACCTGAGTTTATGTTAATGAGGTGATTTTTGGAAAGCCCCTAAGAATGGGAAGACTTGTTGCCAGGGGAACAAAGAATGTGATTAGCGTTTAGAAATTTCAGCCCCATTCCCCCAATATCCCGAGGGGGGTGGTGGGGGGAATGGAGGAACATTAAGTTAATCATTAATCGTCCATAATTTAACGAGTTATATTTCTCTAATTAAGACTCTCTAAAACCCCTGACTAAACAGGTTCAGAGAACTCCAGGTTGATGAACCATCAGGTGCTAGGAGGCTGACCCACCCAGAAAAGTTATACAAGTTCCACACCACTTGCCACATATATCGGTTAATGCCATTTGGCTGTTCCTGAGTTGCATCTTTTATAATAAACCAGTAATAGTAAGCAAAGCACTTTCTGGAGTTCTGTGAGCTGTTCTAGCAAATTACCAAACCCAAAGAGGGGGTTTGTGGGGACCCCTGATTTATAGCAGATCAGGCAGAACTACAGGTGACAACCTGGAACATGCAATTGGTATCTCAAGTGGGGAGCACTCTCCTGGGACTGAGCCCTTAATCTGTAGGGTCTGCACAAATATCCGTCAGTATCAGACTTGGGTTAAATTGTAGGACACCTGGTTGGTGTCCTCCAAGAAATGGAGAATTGCTTGGTTTATAAAAATGCACACATTTTGGTGTCAGAAGTGTTGTGAGAATAGAGGAGTTTTCCTTCTATACAGTATTAAAAAAAGAAAATCCAAGATGGAGTCACTTGTGCTAACCCCTACATCAGCAACCACGACTTAAAACCTAACTTAATTGCAGTTTCGACCTCTCCCAAGACTGGAATTTTAAACCTATAGTCAGGAATTTCCTGATCAATATTAGAGTTTTCTTGTTTGTTATTTTTAAAGTTTATTATCTTTCTTCTACTAGAGTAGCCTTAGAGTAAGGACCTTGTCCATTATGTTCACCTTTGCTCAGCCAGAAACCAGAACAATCATGGGCATATAGCAAATGTTTAATAAATAACTATTGAAATAATTAACAAATTATTTCCTGATCAATATTAGAGGTAACTGGCCTGATAGACCCCTGCCCACTCCCTTTCCCCAAAGAAAAGTGATCTTGCTTGAAATAATCCTATCTTCTGTTTATGACTTCCTTGCTCCTACCTGCTTCTGCTTATAAAAACCTTTTTTCTACAGCTCCTCAGAGATCCTTTCTACTTGCTACATGGGATGCAACCCAATTGTTGGATAAAGACAATTACACTTTCCAAATTTAGTCAGTTAAATTTTTGCTTTTTAGCAAGAATATTATAAGAGTTAAATAACCTATGCAGAGCACTGAGCAATGCCTAACAAACACTATGCTCTCAATAAAGGTTAGCTGTTACTATTATCATATCTACTTATTAAGAAATATGTTCCTGTCTTGCCACTCATCCTCTAAATTGGTCTGGTTGATCAAAGCACTTTGCAGCCCATATGCCCTAGACAAAAACACCAGCCAGCCCTATCATATAGAGTCTGCCAAACTTACTTCTGATATTCTTTTTTTTTTTCCTGACATAATTTTTGTTCAGTCACTTCACCTGGCTTGAATCATAACTCTGGCTTCCAACAGCTTCACTGTACCCTCTTTTGCTATAGCCTTTATTTTGACCCCCAAAACTTAGTTAGAATCCACCCAAGCCACCTACACCAACCTTCCCAGCTCAATAAAAGGATTTAAACTACTGCAATTAATCATATAAAGTCATACTTAAATAATCCAGTATAATTGTATAAAATATTATGTCCTCATATTTTCCCCTAATTTAATTGAATCTTGACTCTTCCCTTACTTCGATCCCACAAATACTGTTCCTTCCTAAGAACCCTCATTTCAGTGAAAAGCCCTCCCAAGTTCCCCAAAATTCTAGGGGTTGGTTCCTCTCTTTTTCTCCTCCCTAAATTCAATTCATTGACAAGTTCTACCACTGCCACTGTAAAATACATTCTGAATTTTTCCCCTTTTATCTGTATTATTTTTCTCCCCTTTATCTTTGTCTACTGGAGAGTCAGCATCAGGATCATCTGGGAACATGTTGGGCAGTTCTTAGGCTCCATCCCAGAAACACTGAATCAGACAACTGGTGGAGGCAAGGAGAGGAAGATGCATCAGTCTGTGTTTTAGTAGGCCCTCCAGGGAATTCTGATGAACACTCTGGCCTGCAAACCTCTGTGCCCAACAAAACCACTGCCAGCTTCCGGTGTCAGTGTATGGGAATATCATAACAGCTTTCAGTGTCCTCTCTCTGCTTCTCTGCTTGTTCCTCTACCATCCACCATCCTCACAGCAACAGAAATCACATTTTTTATTTGAAATCTTCCAAGGACCTCCTATGTCCATTAAACTAAAATCCATTACCCTTATTCTGGCTTATAGATCTCTACATGACCCAGCTACATGCTTCCTCCTTATGCTCTAGCAACACTGTTCTTCTTTCCACAACTTAAACATACCATGATAGGCCTTTGTAAAAATGTGTTCCTTTGCTGATAACATCCTTGTTGTTCAGATCTCAGCTACAATGTTTGCTTCTTCCTCAGAGAGGTCTTCACATTAGTTCAAGCTTCTGGGGTCCAGTAATTAGTTACTAACAGATAACAACATTCATTCCCTACGTATCACTTACTATGATCTCATAGTTTTCTGGTTTGTTATTTTTAAAGTTTATTATTTTTCTTCTACTAGAGTAGCCTCAGAGTAAGGACCTTGTCCATTATGTTCACCTTTGCTCAGCCAGAAACCAGAACAATTATGGGCATACAGCAAATGTTTAATAAATAACTATTGAAATAATTAACAAAGCAGCAGAGGAAGAAATACTTTCGACAGTATCAAGGAATTTGGAAACTCTTTTAAGATGTTGTCTCAAGTGACTCTAAAAGGAAACAAAATAGGACAACTGATCAAAATTAAGCTTGGAGTCAGATAAACAGGGCTCAAATCCCAACACCTCTCACAAGGTACAAGACCTGAAGAAAATTTCTATCTTTTTTTTTTTTTTTTTTTTTTTTTTTGCCTTTCAACATCATTATCTCAGGGTAGTCATTGGGAATAACAAAAATAATATAATAGGAAATTTAGCATATGGTAAATACACAGTAATTACAACTTGGAATTTTACAGAAGATTTGGAGTTCCTTGAAAAATATGTTATATATTGCATATGATAGAATGTTAATCAAAATTAAATAAAGGAAGAAATTCACCTATAATCTTGTTACTGCAAAAAATTTCATCTTGTCATTTCCCTTTTATATACATAGAATATTTTTACATAATAAAAATCCTAAAGTAGATTCAATTTTGTAATTTCCTGACTTTTTGAAAACTGAATTCAGAGATGTCTCTTTTTCTGTCTCGTTTTTAAATTTCCCTCAAGCAGGCAGAGAGAAATGATAAAGTTGTTGGTCTTCCTGCCTTTGAAGCCAAAAGTTTTACTACCTTCTTGAACTGTAATCTCTACAGTAGCAATTTTATCTTGCACTCTGATATTATGAATGTCATGTCTTCAAAATGCATGAGCCACCCTTTATTTGCACTAAAAGTTCCCAGCCTTTGATCACTGTCCATTCTCTTGTCTCAAAAATAACTGCTCCAGATTTTGATTCGACTAGTGGTCAACTCACAGGCACACATCTTTGTGTTTGATTATGAATCGACAAAATTAAAAGACTCTGTTCTCATTGGAGCAGTGTTGGTCACAGGGAGAATCCTGGAAGCAGATGGAAGCTGGAAGTCACAGTAGCATGATGACTATTATTGTTCAAGAGAAATCCTGAGTGCCATTGTGTTTGGAGTACTAGTGGTCACTCTAAGTACTGGGAAAGGATGCCACAGGTGGTAGTGAGAGAATCATTTTAAACTGATGAATTCTCAAAAGTAAATGGGGGAAAGTGAAAGTCTTTACATTCACAATCTGTCTAGATAATATTAATCAATTGACTACCATGTGCCATGCAATGTGTTAATTGCTGGGGAGATCGTGATGATCACAAATAAATAGATAAATAAAACTGAAACCTAAGTATGGTTCTTATCCCCATAAATTTTTAACCTAGTATATGAAACAATAAGCCAAATAAACATACCAATAAACATAAATTTATAACTGAGATTACTACTGGAAATAAAGATATGTAGTGTTATAAGATCATGAACTAATTGGATCTCACCTAGATTTGGGTATAAGGAAGTCCTCTCTAAATAGGGAACATCTGAGCTATATCTAAAAGTAGATGTTAACTAGATAATTGCTTTTGAGTTGGGAGTAGGTAGGAATGAGTGTGCAGAACATTCCAGATACAGCGCAGCATACACAAAGGCCCTGAGTAAGGAGGAACAAGGCATGTTAATGGAACTGATAGGAAATCAATATTATTATGATCAAAACTGTTCAGAAAGTCAGCTGAAGCACGCTGCCAGTCAAGGCTAGACGTACGTGAATCAGTGAAGGGATTCTAACTCACAGTCTGTTGCAGGGATTAAACAAATTAAATGAAAACATCCCGGTAAATAAAACAAATTAATTAGTTAATTAAAAGAAATAAAACATAGTACAGTGCTCGGCACTATTGTGCCTAGTGAGTGCTCTCTATTATTATTATTATCATTTGGCATTACCCTGTCTACTGCTTATACCTTAACTATTTCCCTAATTTCTGCCACTATATCAGATCAGCTCAGACTGCCATTGTCCCAAACAAGGAGATCCCTTCTCCAGGTGCTCCTGGGTGGCTCAGTGGATTAAGCCTCTGCCTTCAGCTCAGGTCATGATCTCAGGTTCATGGGATCAAGCCCTGCATCAGGCACTCTGCTCAGCAGGGAGCCTGCTTCCACCCCTCCCCCAACCCCACTCTCTGCCTGCCTCTCTGCCTGCTTGTGATCTCTCTGTCAAATAAATAACTAAAATCTTTAAAAACAAAAACAAAAACATAGATCCCTTCTCCACATTAAATCCTCCCCTTCCTTCACACACAAAAACACTTAAGGACTCCAACTCTGGTTAGTAGTATATAATGTTGGTTTAGGATATGGTATGTTGCATGTAAAGATTATAAGATTTAAAGCCAGGAGTTATTTATATGGCCAAAATATATAGGAAATACAATGTCATTATTACCTAAGAGAGTGGTACAGAGGGTTTAAATATTATAACTTTAAAATACAAGGTGGAATTAAAACATTATTCAGAGTAATTATAATTGTAACTAAGAGTCATCTGTCAAGTATGACCTATAAATATCAAAAGCTCAAATAAGGTAGGTAGGTGGATTGATAGGGTAGGGAAGACAAAACCACACACACTGGATGGATCTAGAGAGATCTAGAGAGGGCTGGAAACCCTAGCTCTGGCCATTTCAGAGGAAGGTCAGCCTTTAGTAATATCCTTCCAGAGTGAATATCCAAGAGTCACAGCTCTCGGCTCCTGCTAACCAATTCAAAACTCCAGCCCAAGTGTCTCCCTCTCATTCTGACCCAGGATTTTAACTTCCTATTCAACAGGGTTAGAGGTGAGAGTAGGAGGAGACAGACCCCCAAACCTTCTCCTCCTTTACTTTTAAATTACTCCTTGCTAAACTCCAGGTAAATACCACCTATAACAAAGGAACCTAAACAGAGGACTCTTCTAAACCAAGAGAAGAACCAATATAATTGAATACTCTCCTGATCTAAACCCTTCTAATGATTCACCATTGCCTCAAGATAAAATCCAAACCTCTCAGCACTCCATGCAGGGCCTCTTATGATCTGTGCCCTCTGGTGTTTCCAACTTCACCTGTCATTACAACTCCACTCATGGTCCTCCAAACAATCTTAACAATAGCTTTCAGAGTTTCTTGAAGGGACAACACTCCAGCTCACCTTTAGTCTTGGTACGGATGTGCTGCTCTCTTTGCCTAGAATTTGTTCTCTCCTTCCCACAACTTCTTTAGGGCTCAGATTAGCAACCACCTTCTATAAGAAGACTGTCCTAGATATCTTATCCTGGGTTTTGTGTCCCACTTAAATGCTCCATCTAAAAAAAATACAAAAACAAAACAAACAAACAAAAAAAAAACACTCGAAAACCAGCATCCTTTTTCCTATGCTTATCATGCTGCACCCATTACCCATTCAAGTTTTGCCTCACCTAGACTGTCACCTCCATGAAGGAGAGAAAATGATGCCCTCATTCATTTCTTCTTCCATTCATACACCAAACTGACTTTCTTTACAACAATGACCAGAGTCCCTGTCCTCAAAAAGCTTACATACTTCATACAGCTTGTCTTTCAAACACGTAGCAGAGAACCTAGTATATGGTAAACACTCAATAAGTAGGCAGACAGGAGAGTTTGGGTGGATAGCAGTAGTTCCTGTCATTGTTACTGATTGGGAAACCTCTGAGAAAAACATTGCTTGGAGCATGTGAGTTGTGAACATCCACTTTGTTTGCAATATTTATTTATTTTCTAGTTATTGAAAAGGATATTCACTATTGGGAATTTGAAAAATATATATATTATATTACAAAGTATTAAGAAGAAGTAAAACACACATGAAGCCTTTATTAATATTTCTATGTATTTCCTTACAGTTTGATTCTATATATGTGTTTATGTATGGGTATGTACACTTTTAATAGCTTTATTGACATTTAATTCATATATATACTATTCCCTTTGCCCTTTTAAAATGTACAAAGCATGTTGTTTCGTAAGTTCATAGGGTTGTGCAACCATTACCACAATCAATTTTAGAACATTTACTTCCTCCCCTACAGAAACCCCAATACCCTCCTTATGCTCTCTCTCTCTGTCTCTGTCAAATAAATAAATAAAATATTTTTTAAAGGTGGGGGGCAGGGACGCCTGGGTGGCTCAGTGGGTTAAGCCGCTGCCTTCGGCTCGGGTCATGATCCAAGGGTCCTGGGATCGAGTCCTGCATCCAGCTCCTTGCTCAGGGGGGCGCCTGCTTCTCTCTCTGCCTCTGCCTGCCTCTCTGCCTGCTTGTGTGTACTCGCTTGCTCTCTCTCTCTCTCTCTCTGGCAAATAAATAAAAAATTTAAAAAAAAAAAAAAAGGTGGGGGGCTGGTGCTCCTGGACGGCTCAGTGACTCAGTCATTAAGCATCTGCCTTCAGCTCAGGTAGTGATCTCAAGGTCCTGGAATCAAGTCCTGCATTGGGCTTCCTGCACAGCAGGGAGTCTGCTTCTCCCTCTGACCCTCCCCCCTTATGCTCTCTCTCTGTCTCTCAAATAAATAAATAAAATCTTAAAAAAAGAAAAAAGAAACCCCAATACCATTTCATTAACAAACACTCCCTATTCCCTCCAGTGGCCCACACCCAGCCCCAGACAACCACTGGCTACTTTCTGGATCTATGGATTTGCCTATTCCAGGCAAATTGAATCATGCAGTATGTAGCTTTTATGACTTGCTTCTCACTTAGCATAATGTTTTCAAAGTTCATTACTGGTGTAGCATGTATCACTATTTCATTCTTTTTTATACTTGAAAAGTACTTCATTGTATGGTTATACC
Source organism: Mustela lutreola (assembly GCF_030435805.1). Taxonomy (NCBI): domain Eukaryota; kingdom Metazoa; phylum Chordata; class Mammalia; order Carnivora; family Mustelidae; genus Mustela; species Mustela lutreola. Next base: position 115,497,340 of record NC_081294.1, read on the forward strand.
ATATTTTACTTATCCATCAATTAAAGGACATTTGGGTTTTTTTCTACTTTTTGGCTATCAGAAATAATGCTGCTATGATCATTTGTGTACAAGTCTTGTGTGGATGTACGTTGCCTTTCCTTTTGGACATATACTGAGGAGCAGAATTGCTGAGCTATGTGTTAACTCTATCGTTAGCACTTGGAGCGACCGCTGAGCTGTTTTCAAAGTGGCTTATGCCATTTTACATTCCCACCAGCAATATACAAGGGTTTCAGTTTCTTCTATGCTTTTTAAGATTTTAGTGCATATGAAATTGTACCCCACAGAGTTAATGAGATTAAAATTGTCACTAGCAAGACCTCCACTGACCCCATTCTTCTCCACAGGAATGTTACCTGTATCTTTCAGATGCAAACAACTGGAGGAGCTCCTGCTGGCCTAGGCCAGTTTGAGCTCAACCACTGACTCACGCCAGCACCGAAGGACCATGAAGTGTCCCACAGTTACCTCTACCTCATTATAATGTTAAACTCTCTACCCAAGTTGAAGCCCGAGCTTCATTAACATAACATGGATACGTGTACAGGCACGTTTCCTAAGCATACCCACACAACTTATACCCACCTCTACATGGGACAACAAAACTCCCCTTTCTGAATATTCATCCTAACCCTGACAAACAGAAATTATCTTACCCCTGTTCAGGAGTCGGGGCTTTAGAAGTTAGTCCCCATGATCTCTTTATTCACTCCAAATAGTTTTCTTTGTGTGCAACTCCACCTGGTGTAGTATCTATCTGTAACTCACCAAGGAGCAAACTCACATTAGTTGGGTTACACATACAGTTTTATGTCCTATTTTACAAACTACATAAATGCTTCACTAAAAGAATTTTTTTAAAAAAGATCTATTTATTTACTTATTGAGAGAACACTGGGGAAGGGGTAGGGGAGAAGAAAAGAGAATCTTAAGAAGACTCCTGGCTGAGCCTGAGGCAGAGCCCGATCTCCCGACCCTAAGATCATGACCTGAGCCAAATTCAAGAGTCAGATGCTTAACCAGCTGAGCTCCCCAGGTGCCCCCTAAAAATAATTTCTTTAAATGGCTGGATTAGTCTGCTCAGGCTCCCATAGCAAAATATCATAGACTAGGTGGCTTAAACAACATAAATTTATTTTCTTACAGTTCTAGAGGCTAAAAAGTTTAAGATCAAGGTCTGGTAAGGTTTGGTTTCTGTAAGAACTCTTTTCCTAGCCTGCAAAGGGCCACCTTTCTGCTTTATCCTCAAATGGCCTTTCCCCAGAGCATATGTGAGAAAAGAGAGACATCTGGTCTCTCTTCCTCTTCTTATAAGTATACCAATCCTATCAGATTAGGGCCCCCACCATTATGACCTTATTTAACCTTTATTACCTCCTTATAGGCCCTGTCTTCAAATAAATTCACACGGGGGGTTAGGGCTTCAACATACGAATTTCAGGGGAACACAATTCAGTCCACAGCAATGGCTAAACAATAGCCTACTGAAAAATTCTATATGAAAATAATTCTCTAGGAGCAAGATACTAAAGTTAAGAAACTTTTCCCTTAAAATATATTATTTGCAAATTTCCTTTAAAATTCATTTTGTTGTGTTAGCTACATACCCTTCACGTCCAAGTGTGGATAAAAGTGTCTTTCTGAAATTTCTCACCTGCATCTACTTGCAATCTGGAAGAACAGACTTCACACTCTTTCAAAAGATATTTAAATTTTCTGTGTAGCTCAACTGTTGTTGTCTCAAACTCCATTTCTAAGCTAAAGAAAATGATGCTTTTTACACCATTGAGAGCCTGAATAATCTTGAAAGTTTTCATATGAACTGATGAAGGAAAAGAGGCCATCCTAGAGTTAGCCTTATTGGAAGCTTCTACTAAGCAAAAAACTTTAGAATTCCAAAGAAAACTAATTGGAACCCTGAAGCAGATGGGAAAAGCGAAATTTCAGAACACCTTTGTGACCTCATTACAAGCATAATGAAGGAGGCAACGATGGAGTTAATTAGAAAAGAGGCAAGAAAAAGATTAAATGAGAGTACAAAAACAACAAAATGTAACTCACAGAAAGGGAGGCATTCGGCAAGAAATAGAATATGCTGATCTCTGCAAAACTATTCAGAACCAAAGAAGATGGGAGCTAGAATCAAACAAAAGGAATACAAACCAGGTGGCCACTGAGGATGAAAAGTCTATAGAAAACACAAAGAGCAGGCACCTGGGAAGGAACTAGCAGATATCTGCATCAAGTGAAAAATATAGCCCTCGCAGCCAGGGGAATTTAGCTGGTCATACAAGAGTAGTCATTCTTAGTTGGGTGGCAGGAACTGCATACCTGTGTGGGTGATGGAGAAAACTCATGAGTTTCTTAGTAGCCACAAATAGATATTAGTCCAAATTTGTCCTTTGCCAAGTAAGATCGTCCTAAGTTGTTGACATCTTCACTAATTTTCATTATGTATAGAAACTGAAAATGACCTCTTAAAGATCAATGATTATTTCCATAACCACTATATGTCCTGCAGATACAGTCTGTAGATAGTAAATTTTAAAACTTGTTAATAAAAGGCATTTTACACAGGCAATTTGTCCATCTATCTATGATTCACACTTGTTTTGACAACAGCATGGAGATAGCGTCATACTCCCAATTTCACTGTAAAACTTTCTGGTAAACAACGAGTACCAGGAATTATGATTCAAATATAATCATGCTCCTTGCATAGACTGGTAGTTTAGATTGTGAGGAATAAGAAGAGAAGGAATCAGGGAATTACTCAGTTTAAATGAGCCAAATTCTAGCAAGTTCAGCCCAAAATCTTATTTCTGAATTACATAGATGGGCTAGATACAATGAATACACAGTCTACATATTTTCTACACATTTTCTTTTTTAATACTTAAAATAATCCATGTCTATACACTGTGGTTGAATTGAACATGAAACCATAAGATATGATTTGCTATGATTCACCTTAATACTCTAGTGGTGATAAATTAAGGCTCCAGGTTCTCACTCATGCACTGCCCCAGGGATGTCCCTGAACAGGCACCAAATTGGACTGACCAGTCATTTGTGCTATAGTTATACAGCTCTGTGTCTCAAGAATGTAAGATTTCTTCCAGCTCATGATTGATACATGAATAATGTAGAGGGTACATTTCTCACATGTGCCACATCTTTAAACCTCTCACAGAAATTACATTGTAAAGGTAAATGAAAGTTAATGATGCAAACTTCCTTTACAGAAAACTTGAAATATAAACAGAGAGAAGGGTCAAATTATTTTGAATGTGATTTTTGGAGAGTTGATTACACTTGAGAGAAAGATAGTATCTTGTTAGAACTTATTTAAGAAGTTTATATCATGACATAACGGCATGGAGGACATTAAGAGAAGGAAGGAAAAAATGAAGGGGCCGAAATCAGAAGGGGAGACAAACCAAGACAGACTATGGGCCCCAGGAAAGAAACTGAAGGTTTTAGATGTGAGGAGGGTGGGGGATGGGTTAGCCCAGTGATAGGTATTAAGGAGGGCATGTATTGCATGGAGCACTGGGTGTTATATGGAAAAAGTGAACCATGGAACACAACATCAAAAACTAATGATGTACTGTATGATGACTAACATAAAATAATATTCAAAAATTTTAAAGAATAAAAAAAAAATAATTTATACCATGACAGTCGACATTACTTAACCTCATCGTGACAATTATTTCCCAGCAATTAGTCTCTTCCAGAAAGGCAGAACCTCATTGTATCTAGTCTACTAATCTCTTTAATCACTCTACCTCAAACCCTTCCAATTATCTGCCTGGCCAGTTCCAAAGCCTAAAATTCCTAACTGTTCTCTTCTGCTGTGAAACTGTAAACCATTTCTAAAAGAGGTCGGATAGCAACATGGACCAGCTTCTACAAACACCTACCATGTCTTTTTTCCTCGATTGCTTTTAACTTCCAAGATTGCCACCACCACAATACGCGGCAGTAGCTGTCCACTAGTCAGCTCTGGAGTCAGTCTGGCCCATCTTTTTTCTAACCCCATCCCAGCCTTCATGAAGATGATTGTATTTGTTAATAACCTTGACTCCTTACATAGATTTCACTCTTGACTGGCCACTTGGATTGAAACTAGGTTTTGGTTTTTCACCTTTTTTTTTTTTTTTAAAGATTTAGTTATTTCTATTTTTAGAAAGAGAGAAAGAGTGCAGGGGTGAGAGGAGGGACAGGGAGAGAGGGGGAGAGAGAGAGTCGTAAAGCCAGCTCCGTGCTGAGCACAGAGTCCGAGTCACCGCTTGATCCCACAACCCTGAGATCAGGACCTGAGCCGAAAGCAAGAGTTGTATGCTTAACTGACTCCACCACCCAGGCACCCACAAACTGGGTTTTGAACTGTAGTTATTTGTACTTGGCTTTGCTTTTTGACAAGGCACATTCAGTGCCAAATACACTATTTACTCTTTGAGGATAGGTCTTAGTCACCTTTGATTCCCACATACAAAGATACAATTGCAACCACTGAATGGTGTCCTGTCCCAATCACCTATCCAAAAGTTCCTACCTAACCTGGTACTCCATCTTGCCTCCTTCTAGGTAGGGATCCATTCCAGTTTTCAACCTTACTCAGGCCTCAACACTATTTAATAATCCTTTTCCCATTCCTGGTTTAATTTTATCATGTTTTTTTTCTATGTTCTTCCCAGCTTCTACCATTCTCCAGAAAGCTACCAAACACTCTAGCCCCTCTTTGCAATAGACATCCTACTCTATTAATCATGCCAAAGTCATTCAACAGTATTAAGGCCCTCACTTTCTTAACATTCTAGGGGCAAGAATCACTTTCTCAACAGCTGAATTTGGAAATGCCCTGAAGTTGGAATGTCCATCTGTAGCCCTAACACTCCATGCCACTTGCAGCATCCTTGCAAGGATGGCAAAAACAAGGTGGTCTCCAAACCTAAGTTCTGCGGGCCATATTGGTATTGTTTGAAATGGATGGAAAAACCTAATCAAAGATAGGATATAAAATATCAAAGGCACAAAGGAGGAAAAAAGGTTACTGATATCAAACTGAGCTCATGAGGATTTTGGAAAACATTTTTAAGTACTCATCAAACAAGGTGTGAAAGCCAGAATCAGTCAAAAAGTACTCCTGATGTGGGGCTTGATCCCAGGACCCAGGGATCACGATCTGAGTCGAAGGCAGATGCTTAACTGAATGAGCCACCCAGGCGTTCTTAAGACCACATTATTAACAAATTGCGCTCCTCTCAAAATAAACCTGGGGGGCACCTGGGTGGCTCAGTGGGTTAGGCCTCTGCCTTCAGCTCAGGTCACGATCTCAGGGTCCTGGGATCGAGTCCCGCATCGAGCTCTCTGCTCGGCAGGGAGCCTGCTTCTTCCTCTCTCTCTCTCTCTCTCTCTCTCTGCTTGCCTCTCTGTCTACTTGTGATCTCTCTCTGTCAAATAAATAAAATCTTTATAAATAAATAAATAAATAAATAAATAAATAAAAACCTGGAATTCCATTGTTATAGATTGACACATACTCATACACAATTCATTCTTATTCTAAATCACAATTACATGCCTGGAGCAACTATGTTCTATATTATAGATGAAAGATATGGGCATATCTGGCAACAGATGGAAGGCATAAGAGTACGATAATAACAATACCTTTGTATCTATATAGTATCAGACAAAACAGCTAATTTTTAAATAATGAATAGTATATAATGTATAGTATTTTATTATTATATAGTATAATTACAAAGACTATGCTGCATATATATATGTATGCACACATATATATACTCTACATATACATATGTATCTATATACTCTCTCTACATATGTATATGCATATATGCATATATAGAGACATACATATATACTATATATAGATATGTGTATCTATACATATCTACAGATACACATATAGAAATGTGTATCTATATATACTATATATAGATACGTGTATCTATATATAGTATATAGGTACTATATAGTATATAGATACTATAGGTACTATATAGTATAGTACTATATAGTACTATATAGGTATATATAGTACTATATATAGTACTATATAGGTACTATAGTATATAGTACTATATAGTATATAGATACACATATAGATATGTGTATCTATATATAGTATATAGGTATCTATATATGATTATATATATATATATAAATATATATATATATATATATAGTATATATGTATCTCTCTATATAGTATAAGAACCAATACTATAAAATGATATTTGTCTCCAAGCCTTCCACTAAAAGACGTACCATCTTCGCCTCACTTCTGGCTGGGTCCTAAGTTTCTCACACACTTCCTTGTGTGTGATTGGATTGTAAGAGTACTCTCCCTTCTATCTAGTGAAGACTTTGCTTTGTGGTTGCTCTTTGCACTGCTGAAAAAGGAAGCCAGCCCTTTAGCCACTGAGGGTACTGCTGCCTTATACTTCTCTAGCCCCATTATTATCCAAGTATCAGTGTTCAGGGACATATTCTGCTCATTTATCTCATCCATTCTCATAGCTTTCCTAATAGAATCAAACTTCCATTGCACAATCTCCTGAAGGCAACCAGGTAAACATTAATTCACATTTTCTTTTTTTTTTATAGATTTTATTTATTTATTTGACAGGGAGAGTCATAAGTAGGCAGAGAGGCAGGCAGAGAGAGAGAGAGAGGAGGAAGCAGGCTCCCTGCTGAGCAGAGAGCCCGATGCGGGACTCAATCCCAGGACCCTGAGATCATGACCTGAGCCGAAGGCAGCGGCTTAACCCACTGAGCCACCCAGGTGCCCCTTAGTTCACATTTTCAAACCTCAAAAATTATATAAAGACCAGGTAGATAGAGAATAGGGACCTGCTCATTCCAGCTTTCCCAGAGAAGTACAGCAAAGAAAGACTGGCCACATTGTAGGCAACTTCATTTAACTGTGAAGGTAAATAGATCATCACAGTGGAAAAATTTTGTTAAAGGCTAATGGCAAGCAAAGGCCACCAAAAAGCCTACTAGAGGTATCTTTAGGTTCAAACCCTTTGGAATGCAGGTAAGTATGAAGATGGAGGAGGTGATAATGGACAAGGGGTGAAGAGGAGGAGAAGGAAGAAAATGATGGTGTTCTTTTTTTTTTTAATTTTTTAATTTATTCATTTGATGGAAAGAGATCACAAGTAGGCTGAGAGACAGGCAGAGAGAGAGAGGAGGAAGCAGACTCCCTGCTGAGCAGAGAGCCCGATATGGGGCTTGATCCCAGGACCCTGGGATCCTGACCTGAGCTGAAGGCAGAGGCCTTAACCCACTGAGCCACCCTGCCCCAATGATGGTGTTCTTATTTAAAAATACGTCTGATGCCACCCATACGTAAATCGACTTTATGAAACGAACTATATTTGGAAAATGACCACTGGTTCAGTTAGAACATAGATAACCACTTACCTTGATGGCTTATTTCATTCCCACAGTTGTCATTTTCCTCTGAGCAAGCCATAGAAATATAGGTTGTCAATTAGAAAATAGTGTAAGCTTACCCATATGCCTCGTAAGCTTTTGGCCATGTATAAATACTTGCAATGTTCTACTTCTCTTCCAAGGGTGTAATGCTTAATCAAACCTTGATTTTCTGACGAAAACCATGGTTTAATAAATGTTTAAAGATTATAGACTCAGTGATCCTTCAGGATGCAAAGTAATACAATTAGGATTTTTTAAATGGTGCTACACTCTTCTTTCTGAGACTACAGAATATAATCTCAGTTCTGCAAAATGTTTATAGTATATGTATGTATGTGTATCTATATTTATATATATGTATATATATATAAGACTTTTGATATGTAATTGATATTATTTGATATTTGATATTTTGGTATCAAATATTTGATTAATAGTTGATATTTTAAATTCCCTAATACTAAGCATGAATTAATTTCAAATAATAGAGTTCCTTTGTTTCAGCTAATTCTTTGGTCTGTTTTTAACACGTTATTGCCACATAATAAATGCAATTCAAACTGAAGTAGAGCTAGATAACACAGTATGATATAATTAGAAAACACTTGTCCCTTAGGATATAGCATCAATGTCTTTGAAAGAGTTAATATAACTTCCAAAAATACCAAACCAGGGACTACAGGAAAGCAGTGAGAAAACTGGCTCAATATGATATTGATTTGTGGAATTCTTGAGTTCAGAGCAAGAGTTTCCCACTTGCTCTATAGATCTAGGTATTCCTGGAACCAATATCTACAGTTCAGACAGAGCTCACTAAAGATCCAGCAGTCTCTAAACTTGGACCAAATTAATTGCAGGATAGTTGAGATACAGATGCACAAACCATGGGGCCAATGTGTTCCTGTAAACCCGTAGACCTTCCCACACTAACCATCTTGCTGTGAAATCCAGAAATACCCCAGCAGCGAGGTAAATAATAGATGGCATTTAATAAAAGCAAATCAAGCTTAACATTTTGAATTCAGCTCCTTCCCTAATATAGCAGCAGAAATTTAAAGCAAATGCTTTAATTGTGCATTTCCTCTGGCCGATCTCATTCTAACATTAAAACAGTGCCTCCTACAACTTTGTCACTCCCACCTGTCAGTACTAATGTTGTAGTTATTTAGGCATAACCCATGTGCATTTAGGTCCAAATTTAAAATATTATGGAAGTTAGTGTTCCTTTTCAATGTATATTTCTATATACAAACAGGAAGAAGAGAAGCCTAGACAAAAATCTGTATCTCTTAAGACATTTGTCTTTTTTGTGTTTTTTTGAAGTATAATTAACATAGGACATTTTGTCTTAAGCATTTTCCTCACACTTCTTAATCTTGTTCATAAAATTGCTTTGTCAAATAAGAGCTGTTAAGTTCTTAACAAAAATAGCAAGGATTGTAAATAAATAAAGAACAGTTAAATAGTTCCTTGCTCCAAATTAATACATTTCCTATTATATTCTGTCAGCGTAGTTACAGCTTAAAAGACATAAAAGGATTGTACAAAGCAGCCGTGTAAACAATAAATTTTATCTAAAAGTGAAACTCACTTTCTTAGCTCTTTAGGACTATCTATTTCTTTTGGCTAATCAAGTGAATAATTCAAATATTACATTTGAAGCTGAATCATAAATCCATCAAAGAGCTTATTTTCCCTAAATCCCAACTTCCAAAACATATGGAAAATTGCCTTAAGGTAGAGAAAGTTGTTGCCTTTATCACACTGTGCATCTAAATTCCCAAGATGATTGATTTAACGAGGTTTGCACATTAGAAGCCTTTTCCATTGTTACAATAAGAGGAAATCACAAGAAAGATTAATGCCCTCCGCATGGTGCCACTGTATTAAAATGTCTTTGAAATGTCTTCACTCCAGGAGCACTTCCTATCCATGCCAGTGCTTAGTACAGATGGTCTCGGTGTAAAGAATTTATTAGTTATGGCGATGAAGCTGTTGTGCCGGAAATAAATACCTGTGACATGCTTACTTTCAAAGAGAAGGATAAGCCAGTCAGTTTCCAAACTAAATTTGATTTCATGGCTTCGTTACAAGGAGAACACATTTCTGAGGTGCTTACAAGGGAGGCCACCCACGGGTCTGCCATGGTATCTAGGATCTTGTCACAAAAATGCAGTGTTAGCAAACGGGAAGCAAAGCTGAGCAATCCTCCTGTCACTTGGAAAGCTTCTCACACTCACAGCCTTGCTGGTGTTTTTCTCTGAAATGACAATGCTTTCCTTGCCCTCACCTTCCCTCTTCTTCACAGACACAGAAGAAAAGACAGTGTTTCGGTCCACTCTTACAGATCCCTGGAATGGTGACATATACCTGAGTCTGTCCCTTCTTACACCATTCCGATTACATAAAAGAGGTGACTTCAGAGAATAATTTTTTTTAAAATCTAATTAAGCCTTATATACTAGTGTGCAATCAAATCATCCCACTAATAACATTAACTGGGCACCAGGCATATGCCTGGTTTTGTGCTAAACGCTGGGATATACCCCCCCCAAAAAATGCTATCTCATTACCATGAAGTAAAATAATAAACTCCAAAGAATGTAGCCCATACAACAACAAAGCAAGTTAGAAATATTGAAAAGCAGCAGAACTGTGACTGACAGCTACTAAAAAGTGCATGGCATAGAAAGAAAACTGTTGGCACAGATCAAATATTCAACCAACAGCCATGAAAGTAGAAAGCTTTCTGTCACTTTGGTCTTATTTCCTGACATCCATACATTTCTGTTTCTTTAACTTTATTCATGCTCCCTTGGTCTGGAATGTTTTTCCCTCCTCTTCATCCATCCTAGGGACTGTTCTCTTTAAAGGGCCAGCTAAAATCCCACTTCCCTATGTGGCAACTCCAAACCCCAGCAACCCTCACTTCTATGAATTTGTAATACTTTTTCCAATTTCCACCTTATACTTCAGCAAATGATGTCCTATACTGCTTGCTATTGCTCCCCCTGGGTAGCTTTTACAATCCTAACTAACCTGCAACTATAACGTCTGCCTCCCCACAATACTTATTATAGGAGCGAACACATTTTTACTTGCACTTAATGAATGTCTGAGAATTTGGTTCTAGGATGGCCTGTTACCAAAAGGCTTCATGAGGTTACAAAAAAGTTGAGAACTACAGAATAGAAACATGTATTTATTCACCACTTTGAAGTAAGAAGTAAAAACAGTTGTCAATACATATATAGAAAACTTGGACTTTGAGGTGCAAATAATATGGTGGTAAGCATTTAAATAGGTCAGCAGTTTAAAACAGTAAAGATTGGATTTGTGAAAAAATTCACAAACAAACATAACAGGAACAAATATCCATAGCCTCTTTGCCTTACTCTAAAAACTCTAGCATTGCTTCTTGGGCTTCCTCTGTTCTTACATTGGAAAAGTTAAGATTTACTCAGTAGATTAGTAGAGATCATGAGGCTACAGGACACAGAGGCCGAAGCAAAGAATCTACATGGGATGTATGAAGGAGTAACTCAGGGAAAGAATTAAAGAGAGGATCAAGAGTGGGGCACCTGGGTGCGTCAGTCAGTAAAGCATCCAACTCTTGGTTTTGGCTCGGGTCATGATCTCTGAGATTCTGCCCTGCATGGGGCTCCAGGCTTTACTCCGCTATACTGCTTGACATTCTCTCCCTCACCCTCGGCCCCTCTCTCCCTTTTACCCTTCCATCCACTGTCTGTTTCTAAAATAAATAAATCAATCTTTTAATAAGAGAGAGAAAGAATCAAGACAAAAGCGACTGCCCATGAAAAGAGGTAGGAGTGAAAACAAAGACCTGGGCGCCGGTTCTAGTCAGCTACTACCAAACAAAAAGATTCAGGAAAACTTACTTAAACTCTTCATTTCTTTTTAAACATTTATTTATTTTTAAAGATTTTATTTATTTATTTGACAGACAGAGATCACAAGTAGGCAGAGAGGCAGGCAGAGAGAGAGAGAGGAGGAAGCAGGCTCCCTGATGAGCAGAGAGCCCGATGTGGGGCTCGAACCCAGGACCCTGGGATCATGACCTGAGCTGAAGACAGAGGCTTTAACCCACTGAGCCACCCAGGCACCCACTTAAACTCTTTAAATTACAGACTTGAGGTCTGTAAAATCAGAGCAACAAAACCTAGCACACTGGGGTATTGGGAGGATTAAGTAGGTGCTTAGTCTATCATTGATTCTCCGGAAATGGAGTAAATGTAACCATGTTATTATCAATAACAGGCTTTGAACTTTTAACTATTAATTTTTTAAAAGAAGAGAAGTGTAATTTATTCCTCATTGAAAATATGTTTCATCTTAGACATTAGTATATCCATAGGCAAATTATAAGAACTAGGCACAATCACAAGCATTAACTAGACCAGAGACCCGTGTAACGTGCTGGGAGCACAGAGAGAAGCCAGGAGAGCCTGGCAGACCATAAACTTTCCTCACATCTCCTTTCTCTCTATTTCGCAGTTCACTTCCCTTTTCATTGTTTCGCCAAGAATTGTTGACCTCATCCTACTTCTCCTACCCTCACCTCTCCTATCCTCTAAGTTTCTTTTCATCCACTCTACTGCCTAAACAGATTGCTCCTGAGAACACAGAAATGCAAAAAGAAAAAGCAAAGTATTAATTCCTTTTCATGCATGTAATACGTTGAACCACATGCAATTGTCATTTTGTAGATAAAATATAAATATATATATAGTATGTTTATAACAGTATATCTACCTACGAATATGACAATGCTCTTACTATTTTGAGTTTGTGAAAAATGAAGGTAACCTCACTTTGGTAACATTGCGAAGTCAGGTGCAAAGTGTGTTGAAATCTCAGCTGGTTTTGAATAACCTTAAAGCTTCCTTGCATTTGGCCAAGATGTGACTACAATTTGTAAGCCAATTTTTTTTTTCTCCCCCAGAAAAACAGGCCATAAAACATGGATGAGTATGTGTGGATATGCAGTTAGTGTTCTTTGGTTTTAAGCAACAAAAAGCAACTCTGACTAATTTGCACATAAAAAGTAATTTAATGAGAGGTAAGGATAGTTCACAGAATTTTTAAAAATCTGAACAATTATTTCTTGGTAAAAAGAGAAGGCCAACCATGGGATCTCAGGAACGGAAATTCATGTTTAGAATCCTTAGGAAGCTCCCAAAGAATGGCAAAGTTCCATTTAAAAAAATAATAATAACTTTGTTTTTTAAAATTTTTTTAAAGATTTTATTTATTTATTTGGCAGAGACAGACACTGCAAGAGAGGGAACACAAGCAGGGGGAGGGGGAAAGGGAGAAGCAGGCTTCCCGCTGAGCAGGCAGCCCAATGCAGACCTCTATCCCAGGACCCTGAGATGGTGACCTGAGCTGAAGGCAGATGCTTAATGACTGAGCCACCCAGGCGCCCCAATAATAACTTTATTTTTTAAAATATTTACTTATTTGTGGGGTGCCTGGGTGGCTCAGTGGGTTAAGCCGCTGCCTTCGGCTCAGGTCATGATCCCAGGGTCTTGGGATCGAGTCCCGCATCGGGCTCTCTGCTCAGCGGGCAGCCTGCTTCCTTCTCTCTCTGCCTGCCTCTCTGCCTACTTGCGATCTCCCTCTGTCAAATAAATAAATAAATAAATAAATAAAATCTTTAAAATATTTATTTATTTGAAGGGAGCCTGGATGACTCAACCAGTTAAGATTCTTCCTTGCAGCTCAAGGCATGATCTCAGAGTCCTGGGATCGAGCCCCACATCAAGTTCCCTACTCAGTGAAGAGCCTGCTTCTCTCTCTCCCTCTGCCCCTCCCCCTGCTTGTGCTCTCCCCCACCCTCGTCAGATAAATAAATAAAATATTTTTTAAAAGACTTATTTATTTGAGAGAAAGAGAGAGTGTGCACATGCTCACAGACATGAGAGTGCAGAGGGAGGGGCACGGGGAGAGAGAGAGAAACTGTTTTTTTTAAACATTTTATGGTTTTGGTGTCATTAATATTCTGGGTACATCTTACCTGTTTCTTAAGGTATTTAAAACATTTAATATAATCTTAAATTTTAGGCTTGGAATTTTAATGAAATGTTTAGATGTATTAAATCTGAAATCAGTAGAGTTTTTTGGTTTTTTGTTTTATTTAAATTCAAGTTATTTATCATATAGTGTATTATTAATTTTCAGGCAGAATATAGTGATTCATCAGTTGCATATAAAATCCAGGTCTTGGGGCGCCTGGGTTAAAGCCTCTGCCTTTGGCTCAGGTCATGGTCCCAGGGTCCTGGGATGGAGCCCTGCATTGGATTCTCTGCTCAGCAGGGAGCCTGCTTCCCCCTCTCTGCCTGCCTCTCTGCCTACTTGTGACCTCTCTTTGTCAAATAAATAAATTAAATCTTTATTGAAAAAAAAAAAAACAAACCCAGGTCTTACATCAAGTTCCCTCCTTAATGCCCATCACCCAGTTACCCCATCCCCCCACCCACTTCTCCAACAACCCTCACTTTGTTCTCTATTTTTTAAGAGTCTCTTATGGTTTGTCTCCCTCTCTGCTTCTATCCCATTTTATTTTTCCTTTCCTCCCACTATGTTCATCAGTTTTGTTTCTTAAATTCCACATATGAGTGTAATCATATTTTGTTTTTCTCTGACTATTTCTCTTTGTATAACACATTCTAAATCCATCTATGTCATTGCAAATGAGGAGATATTATTCGTTTTGATGGCTGAGTAATATTCCATTGTGGTGTCTGTGTTTGTAAGTGTTTGTGTGTACATATATACACACCATATCTTTTTTATCCATTCATCCATTGATGGACAGCTGGACTCTTTCTGTAGTTTGGCTATTGTGGACATCACTGGTATAAACAGTGGGGTGCATCTGGCCCTTCAAATCACTATTTTTCTATCCTCTGGATAAATACCTAGGGGTGCAATTGCTAGGTCACAGGGTAGTTCTGTTTTTAATTTTTTGAGGAACTCCATACTATTTTCCAGAGGAGGGAGAGAGAGTCTTAAGTAAACTCCTCACTGAGCCTGGAGACAGACACCTTAAGATCATGACCAGAGCCAAAACCAAGAGTTGGACCTTAACTGACTGCACCACCCAGGTGCCCTGATAGACTATTTTTCAGAGAAGTTTTAAGTTCATGGCAAAATTGAGCAAAAGGTACAGAGATTTCCCACATCCCCCTGTACCTACATATGCATAACTCTCCCATTATCAATGTCCCCCACCAGGATGGTACATTTGTTACAATCAACACATTGTTTTTACCCAGAATGCAGAGTTTACATGAGGGTTCACTCTTGGTGTTGTACGTTCTATGAGTTTTAACAGATGTACAACAACATGTATCCACCATTCTAGTATCATACAGAATAGTTTAATTTCCCTAACAAATCCTCTATTTTCCACCTCTTTATCTCTCCTTCCTCCAATCCCAGGCAGCCAATGGTCTTTTTACTGTCTCCTTGGTTTTGCCTTTTCCAGAAAGCCATAAGGTTGGAATTTACAGTATTTTTCCTGTAACTCACCTGGAAGAAGAAGAAGAAAAAAAGGAATAATTTATCTACCTCACAGAACTGTGCTTAGAACATGGCTTACAACATCACATGCTCAATAAAAATTATCTCTTAATCTGGTCTCTTATAACTTCACAAATGTGAACAAACCAATGAAGAATCTGACTCCAGGTATTCAAGACATCACCCTCATGTTGTATAGGAAAGATCATAGTAATTAAGAGGTATCAGTGTGGGTAGTGAAACCACCAGAATACAGCTAACTTGGGATAAAATCCTGTATTGTGGAAATCTGAATCATCTCTGCTAAAAATGTTCTTCCCAGTGTTCTTCTATGCTTCAGTCTCACACAGGGGTTTCAAATACTCCTCAGGTGACTTGGGTAGCAAGAACTCAATGGTATTGAGATCAGCCCCAGGAAAGTTTTACACCATGGAATTTCAGATCATGGAATCTTAAAGCAATGTCAGGCCATCGAAGGAGAAGGAAGTAACACAGCGAGGTAAATTTACCATTACAAGTTGCATTGGAAGGGTGCCTGGGTGGCTCAGTCAGTTAAGCGTCTGCCTTGGCTCAGATCATGACCTCAGGGTCTGGGATCAAACCCCCACATCGGGCTCCCTGCTCAGTGGTGGGCCTGCTTCTCCCTCTCCCCTCCACCTGCTGCTCCCCCTGCTTGTGCTCACTCTATCTCTGTCAAATAAATAAATAAAATCTTAAAAAAAAAAAACTAAGTTGCAAGACTTAGTTAACATATAAAAATGAATATTCAAAGAAACTGAAGAGTACTCAGAGTACACAAGTAAAGGAGGAGGTTTATTTTAGTGAATTCAGTCAACTTGCTGGTGATCAAAAAACAAGGAGATCACAATCACATGTACATAGATGGTAGTGTTCCATTGTGCATTGTTGTTGCCTACGTACTAGCAATTTTTCTGTCTTTTCTTTTCTAAAACCACACAATTCATTCAAATTTTAAATCAGTCATGTTCTCAAAAGACTGGGCTTGTTTGCTTTAAGTCAATTGTGGTAATTCCATTTCCCTGGCAAATGATTACTTTAAAACTGGTCGTGTGTTGCACAAGTGGCAAATAAGAAGTAAGGAGAAACTTCTGATGTTTTGTCATCTTGAAAAAGTAAAATAATAATAATAATAATAAGGAAAAGAAAGTATACATCATTTATTCTCTCTCTCCTGAATTTTGAGTAACCAAATAGTTGATGAGGAAAATTCTTCTTTATTCAAGAACTCAATTAATAAATACAACCATTAAGAGATAATGAAGCTAGGCAACAAGTATCAGGAGATGCCAAAATATTATGTAAAATTTGATGTGGTATTTTATAAATAATAAAAATTTGTTTTTATTTATTTTTATTATTTATTTTATAAATAATATAAATTTATTGACAGCTTCTGAATTTACTGATGAATCATGATATTACTAAAAGTAGAACAACCAGACTTTCTCTGTGCTCTGACCTGAACTGTTAGGAAGTGTACAATAGCACTTATGAACTGCTCTTGCAAAAACAAAACAAAAATAAATATCAATCTATTCAAGTCTCTATATTTGAGTCTCTAGTTTGGAAATAAAAAAAGAAGTTCAAGTTAAATGAATCACAAGAAAGCAATCAGCCAAATCCAAAATGTGGGTAGTCTACAGAATAAATGACATAGTTTCTTCAATAAAAGGAATGGAGAGAGATGGCTAAAGACTGAGTACACTCAGAGAAATATAACAAATACTATATATGGGCCTTATTTGAAATTTTTTTTTCTTTACATAGTTGGGGAAAATCGAGCACAGATTAGTGTCAAAATGATTTTAAGGAATTACTATGACTTTTATATGTGATAATGATATTATGGTTGAATAAAAATGTCCATACTTGCTAAATGCATGCTGAAATGTTTATGGGCAAAATATGTGATTCTTGCTTTAATAAACTCAAACAAAAAAAAGGAGAAGAGATAAATAAATGAAAACAGATTGGCAAAATGTCAATAATTATTAAAACTGGGTAAAGGGCATAAACTTGAAATTTTCTAAAAATGAAAAATTTTAGAGATGTCAGAAAAATTTGACATAAGAAGGGACGTCCCCTCTTCCTGTTTCCAGCTTCTGAACATTGCTATGACCTGGACAGGACAACTCTATTTATGGCAGAGCACAGAAAGGGAAAGAAGTTCATTCATTGACGATGTCATTGAGCCAAGGATGAACCAGCCCTGAAACTATCCTATTCTGTGATTTGACTGTGTCAAGTAACAAATACTCTATTATCTCAGATAACGGTAAGATGAGTTTCCTATTACTTGCAGCCAAAAATATCCTATGTTATCTTAAATGTTACATAAAATTATTGTATTGCTGTTTTGAAAATTACTCCTTTTTAATTATACGAGGAACCCCATGTTCACTGAAACAAGTGACTACACACTCTCTGAAAAGGAAAACAGAAAACAGAAAAGAATCTAGGACACAGAGTAATTATTCCTCTTTATACTCTCCCCCAATCTTTTACTCCTTATCAGAGGCAACCACCACTAACATATTTTGATTTAAATATTATTGGAATATCTGCACCTACATTCACCTAGATAATACCACTTGTGAGTCCCTTTTTGTGTGTCTATATATCTATGTATCTCCTCATGTGGGACCTAATCCTTTTGGCACAAAGAACTTATCTTGTCATTCACCTATAATTATCTCCCCGAGTGGCTAATGGGGTGCTAAAATTTCACCAGGCACTCCGTAAACAGTTGTTTATAGATGATGCTGGTGTAAAAAAGAATGTCTGGGCTTATAAGAATTATTTCCAAACTGCACACAAACTGAACTCCAAGTCTGAAAATGCAATACTGTACCTTCCCCGTCCCCACAGAAAAATAACAATAGGACACGACCAACGATACCGGCAGGTGTGCAACATGCAAATGGCAAGCGCAGAAACTGAAGTGACTGACATTCTGAAGACATTTTCCAGCAAGATAAATTGTCAAAGCTGAGAACATTTGAACAGCAGGGCACAGCAAAGAGGCATTACATCTTCACATTTCAAGTCATTTGGCTGTGCACAGCAGAGTTACTTATAAAACTTAGTAAAGAGAAATCTACATTAACTGTTGAGCCATCCATAGGACTGCATTTGGTAAGGAGAGAGAGAGGGCATATGTGCCCATCTGTTCCGGATCTAGCTACCTTCCCAACCTTCCCTCTCTTGTCATTTTTAGAATGTAAACATTTTGAATGTAGGGAGGAACTGGGTTCTGTGGTATGTTCTGAACAGTTTCCAGCACTTTGAGCACTTAGAACATTTTTAAGGAATAACAACATTTTGCATTGGGCTGGAGGGAATAGAACTTCCCCTTCATTTGCTAAAATGAGAATATCTTTTATTCACCAAAAGCTGTTCTTTGGCTGACCAATTTAGTAAAAGAATAAAGAACTCCTCCTCTCATGCTTAGAAGAGACCTGTTCTTAAACAATGAAATGGTAATTCAAGGAGACATGTAGCAGCAGTGCGCCAGTTTGTAAAAGTAGTTCTCTGAACAAGAAACGTGGTTGTGGAATGCAGAGGCTCACTTGGGCCCAGCCAGGGGTTCTGCTGAGAGGCCCACACTCTCTAGAGCAGCTATAGAAAAGAAGTGTGCAATCTCCGGCCAGGCATTTATAAAAGGGACAAAAAACTTTTTTGATTCCACATGCCCAAATTTCAAAAGGGAGAATGGGTTGGCATCAATCTTTGTCCAAATCTTTAAGAAGTATTAGTAAGCTGTTCCTTAAAAAAAAAATCAAAATATTTAAAATCCCATTTGGATTTACCCTACAGATATTATTGCACAAGTGTGAAACAGATATAAAAATAAGGTAAGTCATTACGCACTGTAACAGTGAAATCCTGGCGACAACAGAAACATCCACCAATAGGGGACCAGCTGAGTCATTTCTATAGAACATCAATACAGTAGAATACTATGTAGCTATAAAAAAAGAATGAAAAGGTACTCTACATAGTTATGAAAAAATCAGAGTGCTACATGGCTAAGTTTTAAGAAAAATACAGACTGATGTGTGTAATATAATGCCAGTTTTATGATAAAAAGTGATAAATATCTAGATTTGTAGCAAGTATATGCATAAACAAACTCTGTAAGGGCACTGTTAGAGACTTCACAATAACTTCCTGGCAGAGAGTAGGAACTGAGCATGTGCAAGGTAAGAATTGGAGGGCTGTTTTTCATCCTGTGGTTTTTCATAGTTTCTCATTTTGAATCACATAGCTTTTAAAAATATTCTTAATGAATTTTCTTTTGACATGTATTAAGACATAAAATCAATTACAGGCCAGATTTCTTCTTTAGGATGGTTTTTTAAAATGTATTCTTCCAAGTACTACAAAAAGAAGGCCATGCTGTCTCTCCTGACTGCCTCAAAAAATAAATAAATAAATAAATAAATAAATAAATAAATAATAAAAAATTAAAAAATTGGAGCAGGTAAAAGGATTTAAGTGTACAATACACTATTTTTCCCTAGACAGCTGATAACCTGAATATATAAATATTTGAAATGGTGAGTTGCTAATGTAAAATGAAAGATGTAACCTCAGGGGTAGAACTGAATTCACAAGAGAATGACTACAATTTAGAGGAAGAAAAATACATACAGTCAGACTAATGCTAAACCCTCAATTGTGTCCACAGAGACTGTAAACAAGAAGTCTAGGTGAGTGACAAACATTATAAGATCTTCAACAATGAATGCTAGTTTATATGCTCCACTCCATTTATGTCAGTAACAGTTATATTTATGGAATATATAGATGGCCTCACCCAAAGGCCCTATTACCATAGAAAATAAAAGTGTGGGATAAAGGGCAACTCTGTCCCTTGTCCCTGGTAAAAATAAATCGTTGAAGATACAACCTAGTCAAAGAATAAATGCCTAAAGGCCTCTGTTAAAAGTTTTAACTTAATTCCTGAAACCTTTTTGCTGTATCTTTATTTTGTTTAGTTCTCAATTGTTTTGAAAATCACTACCTATAGTAGTAGGGGAAATAAAAGTGTATTGTGTTCTCTGTCAAGGCAATATGGATTCTTCTCCCTCAAAAATAACACAAAACAAAACAAAACAAAAAATTCTAGTACTACTGTTGCCTTCATCTCACTCTTTTCTTATTTAAAAAAGTATTTTAAAAAATCACCAATGCTTTTCAATGTTGAATAAATAAGAAATAAGACAATATTACACTTCAAAATGCAAAGAACATAAATGATAAACCAGCTAACATCATAGTTGCTATTTAATTTATAAGATATTAATTTTAAATTTAAATCAGGATAATGTAGACATAATATTTTCTTAAAGTGATATATAATAATACATTGTGATTCACATAAAAATCTTTCATTTAAAAAATGAAATCACTTTTTCAAATCAGGGAAAATATACTTGGGAAGATTAGAGCCTCTCCAAATGACCCTTAGAAGCATAAACATGAGTTAATAATCTGAGCATCACTTCAACTCAGTGTTTGTGAGGTATCAGATGCTTGGGCAACTATGGCAAAAAGCAAGGGGAAAACATGTGTCAACATTATTATAAGATATTTTATTTCTACATATGATTTTGAGGTTTGTTTTAAATCAGTAATACCTCCTAAGATCCAGACCACAGTATGTCATAGATTACATTATTTCATTTGTCTAATATTATTAAAATTTATATTCAAGTGGCTATCAGTAGTTGCAACTCAAAAAATTATATAAAAAAAAAAAAACTCTAACAATTTGGGTATGCCATCCTGTGAACAAAACAAACAAAAATCCAAATGCAAAGGTGTAAGTGCAGTCACTCAGCTTGATATTCTGCCTGGATGTCACTAAGTATCTAAAAGTAGAAGTAAAAACTCTTGAACACTGGAAGGCTCTTAGAGGCTTTGGTAATACAACAGTCCTTGACAGATGACCATTCACACTGGATAACTGGGTGAGTGCTCTCAATGATGGGAAATTAACAGCCAATGGTTCCTTGCTAAATAGTTCTAATTCTTATTGAAGGGACCTTCCTGGTTCCAATACCTAGCCCCCATACCCTATACCAATTATTCCAAAGAAAACAAGAACAACAAAAATTCTCTTTCCCCAACATGGCAGGCTTTCAAATATTCAAACATTGCTGCCATGTACCCAGGTTGTCATTGGTTCCAAACCAAACACCTTCACATCGTTCAAGTGTTTTCTTACACTTTCCAGACACTCTATCTTTACCTTCCCCCTTTCTCTTTGATACTCTAGTATGTCAATGTCCCTCTTAGATTGTGACACCTAGAACTGAATATAACACAAGTTTGGTCTAACTAGCAAACAGTACCCCAGGAAAAGTCTCTCTCTTGATGGGCATCATGCCATGTCTCAGCTAATGCAGCCTGTAATTATATGCCTTAACAGTCAAAACATATTTTCTTTGTCTCCTACTGCATTTAGGATTAACCACAATGCTAATAAGGTCTTGACAATATTTATACTTTCTGACTATTTATATTACTTTAATAATCATAGGACTTAATATTAGTATCTGCAAAATTTTATATGCTTGGTTTTGTTCCATCTTTCCAGTGAGTATTAATCCTGTTATCTAATATACTTACTATACCTCAAAGTTTATATTAATTGCAATTTTTATAAGCTTGGATACTGTTTCCAAAGCAATAAAAAAAAAATTCTTAATAGGGAAACCAGAGCATTATGAAACTCTACTACAGAGAGTCTTAAAAAGTGATATTGGTGCATTAATTAAATTTCTTTGCATTTAGTTGCACACTTCAATTTCAGTTACTTGCATTATCACTAATTCTATATTTCAGCACCTGCTCAAAAAGTACATAATGAGGGACTGTCAAGTGACCAAGCCCCACTCTACCACGGAATATTGTTGACCCACCAATTTAGCAATCCCTAAGAGAAATGAAAATGGCATTACTTAGGAAGGACTTTTTGCTGGTGAATACATGCTGCCACCCAGAGATTATATTTCACATTTCTATGTATCATGTACAAACTTATTTCTTCACACACACACACAAAAATATGTATCTACACATATGACCTTAGAATTTAGAATTCGACTGTTTTGAGGTGTGCAATTTTTAAAAACCTAAACACTAATGAAATTGCCAAGTGTGGTCAAAGGAAGAAACAGAATTCTGGGAGATTGATTATGCAGTTCCAGTTATGTCTGGACGTCTTCTATCCAGTTCTATCTCTAATGTAGTAACAACATAAGTTATTCTGGAGAAGATAGACTTCTTTCAAACATAAATCTTACTAATGTTATCCAAAGCTACGTGTGTGTGTGTGTGTGTGTGTGTGTGTGTGTGTTTAAGTGACTCTCCTTCTGTCAACACTTTTTACCTTCTAAAGGTAAGGTAAAAGAGGAAGAGTCTAGCCACAAAGCACTCTTTCTTAGTTATGATAGTTATCTATGCTGAGCAAATGAATGAACTAATAAATAAGAGAAAGGTAGGGGGAGGGAGGTGAGAATTTTTGTTTATTAACAAATTGGTCTGGTAGCTCTCTTTATTAGGGTATAAATGCTCTCCTTAATTGGCTTATAGTGGGAAAGTCAATTCACTAAGGAGCGGGGCACAGAGGCAATGAGAAAGAGGCACACTCATGCCTTGAGACAATACCACCCAAATCTTTCACACAAGTTCTTGGAGAGAATTGGCTAACTTATTCCAAAATAATATTTAATTTTTAATAACGAGATATAATAAACCCGTTGAAATCCAGTCTGTGGACTAATACAGAAACATCACAAGTCAGTTAAGACAGCAGTCTACCTACATGCAACATTTTGGAAGTCTGAATTAAAATTGTAAAGATGATATAAATTATTTCTTCGATTATTTTTAAAAACATTCTTTTCATAATAATTTTAACATAAGACACTTGTTTTCCTAAGAGAAAAAATAAACTTGAACTGAGTAGATTTCTAGAAAAACATAATTGAGTTCATGTAACCATAAAAGAAAACATTAATTATAGTACAAGTACTCTACGTAGAGATTAACTGGTCTAAAATGCTACACGTTTTGTAGGTAAAGAGAACTTGATACCACAAAACTACTCTGGTCTTCATTAAAATTTCTACTATAGGTTATAAGGCAATCCAATTTTTTTTTTAAGATTTTATTTATTTATTTGGCAGAGAGAGAGATCACAAGTAGGCAGAAAGGCAGGCAGAGAGAGGGGGAAGCAGGCTCCCTGCTGAGCAGAGAGCCCGATGTGAGGCTGGATCCCAGGACCCTAGGGTCCTGACCTGAGCCGAAGGCAGAGGCTTTAACCCACTGAGCCAGCCAGGCACCCCAATCCAAAATTTTTAAATACAATAATTTATTTATTTTAAGATTTTATTTTTTAATGAATGTCTACACCCAAGGTGGGACTCAAACTCACAATCCCAAAATCAGGAGTTGCATGCTCCACTGACTGAGCCACCCAGGCATCCCAAGGCAATCCAAAATTTTAAAGGAATACTCTCAATTTTTTAGTAGGTTTATTTTATTAGATTCCTCATTAATCTGCATTCTTTACTTCATCTTTTCCCTTGGCATTAAAAAAGAAAGTCATTTGTTGGTTTTTTTTTTAATTTTTAAATCTTTAAATTTGAATTTTTAAATTCAGCTAGAAAATTGAATGGCAAAATTATTTGTTCCTCTTTCCTCTTCTTAAAGATCATTAGCTTTAAAAAATTTTTATTCCTATTTGTTTCACTTTGGGCAAAGTAGCAGGATGTTAATTGTGTAATAGAGAGAGATGTTTCTTCTTGGCTTAGCTGCGCTTCTGACATCAGCTAGGTTTGATATTTTGTTGGTCCAGGAATGGCTAGGAAGAGGAGAGGTGCCTGGGTAAGTTGAGGCACACTGATTCTAAACTCTTTGGAACCTTGAAGCTAGAAAACCTGCCATTTGAAAACTGTGAGCAACTTTACATTCTCTAAGATGTGAAAATCATGTACCACTTTTTCCTTTGTCCTTGAAAAAAATACCACAATGAGTCCCTTCATTATGCAAATATTACATATCAATATTTGGGAAGCTGTGACAAAGAGCTGAATCATACATTGAGATCATGGAAAAAGCTCAGTGTGACCTCTGCAGATTCTTTTCTTTAAAGAAAAAAAGCCTTTAAATCTCCATTTTCACTGCAGCATATCTGCAAACTCTTGCTTTCCTTGTAG
The DNA here is from genome assembly GCF_030435805.1 of Mustela lutreola. Classification (NCBI taxonomy): domain Eukaryota; kingdom Metazoa; phylum Chordata; class Mammalia; order Carnivora; family Mustelidae; genus Mustela; species Mustela lutreola. The sequence continues at coordinate 115,521,636 of NC_081294.1, forward strand.
ATAAAGAAGCATGATACGTCTAATTATTGCTCATAGAAGAGGAGGAACAAAGACTTAGAACTGTTGGAAAGATACCTGATGTTATACTGGTTTCAAGGATATAAGAATGAACTGGAGTCTAGAATCTCTGGGGATGGAGTTATGCACATCTATATCACAGAAAGTTCCAAGCATGCTTCTGAAGCACAGCCAGGTTTGAAAAGCCTTCTACTATAATGGATTGTAGGTAACTCCCTCACAGTTTAAATTAACTCAGACTTTGAAAATAAAGTGAGGCCGTTAATGTTCTCATGCGACTGTTTGGAGCAAAAGCACACGAGAGATATTTTAAGATCGGGGTTTCGCTAGAAAAAAGTGGAAGTGGGAAGGTCCAGGAACAGGAGAGGCCACCTGAGACAAGTGTGCAATTGAGATAGTGAAAAATGTCTCTGCTCATATTGGGCCTTACAGTTCAGAGTACAGGACCTTGGAGCATTAAGAGTAGAAAGTACTCTTGGCTATGGGACAGGCTGAACTTCATTTCGTGAAAGCAGACCAGGAGCTGAACTAGAAAGGACATGGGAATGGACAGGGAACTGACAGCTTCACCTCCATTCAGGTATGAGGTCCCGTGTGTGTAGAGTTTACGCAATACCGTCCAGTTACCCTTCTAGATCTCATTTTTGTGTGTGTGTTGGAATTCGCTAAACTTTATTCTGCCTTAGAACAAAGATCATTCAAGATACTACAAATCATTAAATTCCAAGTATCCTTTACACCCAGTACAAACAAACAGAGCAGAAAAGGCATCTTTTCTCCTTGGCATCTCCTTGATTTGACACCTTCTCCATCTACAGCTCAAGACGAAACACAGGGGGCTTGCAAGTGCTCCAGGCCCTGACAAAAGCAAATGTAAAAACCAGCAACCACTGCTACAATGTTCAGATTCACATGGACAGTAGAGAGAGCTTTGCAGGTAGGCTCAGATTCAGCGATGAGGCTACATTTCATGTAAACAAGAAATGCATCACCATAATATGCACATGTATACACTGAAGACTAACATGTTGCAATGAAACATGTTCAGGATCCACAATATTTAATGATTTTTGTGCCATATAATGCACAAAGTACTTTGGACCCTTCTTTTTTGACTGATGGATCTCATGACTAAATGTGCCAATATGGTGAATTTTCCCATGGCTTTAGATAGACTCTAACAATTGGCACAGATTCATCCATAAGATTCCTAGTGCTGGGTAAAAAGGAAAAAGCCACCTATTATTTTGTTTGATACTGTCAAATTCCTTCCAAAGAAGTTGTACCATTTTATAACCACTTCCCCCGGCAGTGTAAGAAAGTGCCTATTCCCACAGGCTTACCAACAGAGTGTATCACCAAACTTTCATGTGTTGATAATCTGATAGGTGACACACGTACCTTGGTGTCATTTTAACCTGTCTCTCACTTATTATGACTAAGATTTATTTAGTATCTTCTCACAGGTCTAGGGATCACATGGAATTTTTTTCTGTATTATCTCTTTTCATGCGCTTTGCTTATTTTTCTCTTGGTGGTCTTCTGCTTCTCAATTTCTAAGAATTTAAACACTCCTTAAATTAGTTTATGAATTTAATACAAGTCCAATAAAAATGGCAATACATTTGTCTTCTTTTCTGAAATAGACAAGAAGTGCTGGTTTTTTGGTTACATCTTGCTTGTTTATTTTTCTCTATAACTTGAGAAACAACTTGGGTTTCTATAAATATACAGAACAACTTATAAAATTTGCATATTTCTTGTTAAGTTTTATCTAGGTACTATATTTTATTTTTTTTTCTTCCTGTTGTAAATGGGGTCTTGTTTTTGATACTATCATTTCACTCATTTTTTTGTGTCTGTTAAGGCTATTTATTTGTGTATGTTAATTTCATATCCTGTTATTTTTCTGAGCTTTGTTTGTAATTGTTTTTTAATGGATTCTCTTGCAATTTTCCAGTTATTCATTTATAGATTGTCTTTTCCTTTCCTATTCTTATTTTAATTTTCTTCTCTTATCTAATTGTGCTAGTTAACATTGCCAGTAAAGTTTTATATACTTGTGCTAAAAACTAATGTCATTGTCTTATTCCTGACTACTGAGAACACCTCCAATGCTTCCTTATTATGTAAGAAGTTATGTTGGGAATGACACACAAATATGTACATAGGTGTATAGTTTGATATCTATACATATGTGTTTCTAAATTTCTACATATAGTTAATCTATTAATTGCTATTTTATTTTTTTATAAAGCAGAAATGGAGACTGAATTTTGTCAAATGTTTTTGTCAACATTTGTAGACATAATCATATGATTTTTTTGCCTTAATTCTTTTAAGTTCCTAACATCAAGTTAGCCTCACTTTTCTGGAATGAACTCCCATTTGGTCATGAAGGGTTTTTTAAATGTATTTTTGAATACTGTTTGCTTATATTTTATTGAATATAGTTGCATCAATATTTAGAAGTAATATTGTTCTTTGGTTTTTTTTTTTTATCTGGTGCAACTTTAGTAGTTTTGGTCTGTATGATTACTCTCTTCATAAATGAATTTGGACACATTCCTATGTTTTTCTTTATTAAACTAGAACAGTTTAAATAGTATAGAAAACAACTAGCCATAGTAATATTTTAAGGGATAATAGTTTGACTAATTTTTCTATTTCTCCTAAACTCCTCCTACCCCATCTTCCATTCTTTCATCATCCAATTTAAGCCAGTAATTATTTTTCATAATGCTTATGTTCAGACTCTTACATATGCTTACAATTCTACTACTTGATTTGTCACCTTAAAATATTACTTTACTTCCCAGTTACAACTTATGGAGCACTATTCCACTTATTCTATTTTCTACTATCTGTACCCCTTCCCCATTTTTCCTCAGGTGTTCAGATCTTACATCATCAAGGCATGCAACATATGTACAGTGTTACATCACCCACATCCTTCTATATGTTTTTTCTGCTCCTGGTACTGTATTTATATCTATGTATTGCTTACTACCAGTCCTTCTGCCATTGCTGTCTGGTTGGAAAAAATGCAACTGCAAGTTCTTATATGTTTTACACTTTTTATCTACAACTTCTACATTTGAAGGAGAGTTTGGGTAGATGTATATTCCTTGGCTCCCAGTTTCTTGAGTACCAAGCTCTATAATGTCCTCTCAACATTGAATATTCCTATTGAAAAGTCTGATATATCTTGATTTGACTTGGACTTTGTGCCTAGTTTTCCAGAGGATTTATTAGTATTGGTATTAGTATTAGTATTTTATTTATTTATTTTTAAGTAATCTCTCACCTAACACGGTGTTCAAACTCACAGCCCCAAGATGAACAGTGGTACATTCCACCGACTGAACCAGGCATGTGCCACCAAAGGATTATTTTTTATTCTTTGAAGTCCAGTAATCTTTTATTAGTTTATTTTCTTAAGTCTTAATATTAGCCATTTTGGATTAATTTTCTGAGGTATATGATATGCCCTTTCAATATGTAGATTCAAATTTTATATAATATTAAGGACATTCCTATGAATTGCAATTTTAAATATTTATGTTACAGTTTTTGTTTTTCTTCCTCAAAAATGTGTTATATGTTTGTAGATCTTCCTTGTCTTTTCTACTATTTTTCTTTCTAGTCTTTTATTTTTGTCTTTTGTCTTTTTTCTTATTTTCTTCCCCATATGCTTATGTTTTCAAGATATTTAGTGTTTCTTGTGCTTTTTGTAATTTAATTTGTGTTTCTGAAATAACTCTTTTTCTCCAGTTTCTTTCCTGTCAATTCCCATTTTAACCTTCCTATTGTTTGGCCTTTATTTCTATTTTGTGATTTTTTTTTAAATATCTGTGATCGCTTTATATACATATAGCTTTTCTTTATAAGAACATTGTTTGCAACTTTCATCTAATTTTGGTAGTGTTCTTCTTCCATTGCTAAGCTCTGACTTTTCTGTCTTTCCTTATGATATCTATGTATGGATGTAGCATTTTTTCTTTTTACTCATAACTGAATGAGTTTCTTTATTCTGGTTTCCCTATTATCAGAGGAATCTAGTGGATGGGAGAAGAGAGGTCAATGTGGCTTTCCCAGCTTCTTGGCTCAAGGGACCTGCCCTGTGTTGTTACTGTGACAGGTATTTTCTTTAATGTCTTCCAGGGCAACTTTCCACACTTGTTCTCCTCACTTCTTCTAGCCCAAACACCCCCAGGAGTTCTCACTCAGGTAGGGCTCCCTCTTGGGGGATGACTGTTTGCCATTATTTTTTGTGTTCTGTTTCTGCTATAAAAATCTCACTCTCAATTCTTTCCCGCAGCACCTGCCACCCTGCAACACCATTTGGTATCCCATGCTGTTCTGGTTTCATATGTTCTTCCCCCAACTTGTATTTTGTTTGGAGTTTGTAGACCTTCCTAACTCTCCTCGTTTCACTGGAGGAGTAGGTGTGGGTTTGTATTTTTTGTTGTGGCTTTTTGTTGTCTTTACTGGAATCCAGAATTCCTCTAGTATAAATGTCAAGTTATTATCTCTGCTCCTACCTTGTGTTATCCAGGAACCTTCAGTTAATTTGGATAAAACTAATACCCAGGTATCTGACAGATTGTAGAATACTAAGAGAAGCATCTGCGCTCATATATGGTATCAGATAAAAGGTGTAGAGGCTGTTCTTAGCAGCCTAAGGATGGGTATCCATCTGAGACTAGAGAAAGCATTCTGAGTAGAAGAAGGCTAGAGTCAGAGAGTGTATCTGCAATGTGAAACAGCCAAAATAATATATGATGTGTTATTATTACTTGTATTATTATTCATGATAAGATATAGTTTGCCAATAGGCAAACTCAGGTACCCCTGCAAGATCTTATGGAGGAGAGTAATAATAATTATAGCAATAACAACTAATACAGAGTACCTGCTATGTGCCAAGTACTGTACTGAACACTTTACTTGGATGCATATCCAAAGCCACTTCCAAATAGCAATGTTATTGGGACTGCAAATGAGGCACAAGCCAATAGGTCAGAGAAACTTCACTTTGCACCTATATATTAAGAACAAATACTACTCGGGTACTTTATAACTCAAGAGGTAAAAATTCAAATCTGGAAGGTAGTCATTTAATTGAAAAAGTAAATGGTTTACTTTCAAGATGGCAATAAGTTGATGTGGTCCATATTTTAAACAGAAAACCCAATTAATTTGGGGGGTTGCCTTGGTGGCTCAGTTGGTTAAGCATCTGACTCTTGATTTCAGTTCAGGTCATGATCTCAGGGTTATGAGACTGAGTACCCCCTCACCTCCCACCTCCCTCATGGGCTCCACACGCAGTGGGTATTTTGCTTCTCTCTCTCTTTCCCTCTCCATCTGCCCCTCCCCCCTTGCACGTTCTCTCTTAAATAAATAAGTAAATCTTTAAAAAAAAAAACCTTTATTTTCTAATAATCACCAATATGGAACAAGCACCACTGACTTATTAATCTCATAATCATCGGAAAGTATAGACATCTCATGGACAATTCATGTTCTTGATCACAAACTACTGATCTTTCTGAAAAAATTTATACTTTTTTTTTTCAGGAAAGCTGATTTCCCTCCAATATCCTGAAATATTTTATCAAAAATGCTAAAAATGGTTAGTTTTGTTCATATAACAAAATGTCCTAAAATTTTTTTGAGGAGGCTCACAGTCTTAGAATTAAAAATTTCTACTCATCAGGAAAACACCATGAAGTAAATGGTAAGTCAATGGCCAGGAAAAAAGTATTTATAATACATATATCTGAAAAATGACTTGGAATATATAAAAACTTCTGTAAATAAGCAGAGAAAAAATAAATAACCTAATAAAAATGGCCAAAAGATGCAAATATTACATAGAAGATTTGCAAACGGTCAATTAAAAAAGAAATTTTAATGATTAACATTGTTAATTTTTAGAGAAATGCAAATGAAAAACAATAAGGTATCATTCCAAATATACTATGATAGTCCAAAAATTTTTTAAATGACAATGCAAAACATTGGCAAAATACTCTGCTGATAGGAATATAAATGGTACAACTACCTTGAAAAATAAGTCAACAGTTACTTACTAAAGCAAACATACATATATACTGTCATACAGTGATTTCACACTAGGTGCTTACTCAAGAAATTAAAACAAATGTCCACAAAAAGAAATATTTATAGCCAAAAACTGGGAAACAATCCTATATCCATCAACAGGAGAAAGAATAAACTACGTTCTGTTCATACAAAGGAATACTCTTCATTAATTAAAAAAAATGACTTCTGAATCACACACAGCATGGATGAATCTCAAAAACATTATGTTGAGTAAATGAAACAGGATACATAAGAATTTTTATTGTGTGGGGTGCCTGGGTGGCTCAGTGGGTTAAAGCCTCTGCTTTCGGCTTGGGTCATGATCCTGGGGTCCTGGATTCAAGCCCCGCATCGGGTCTCTCTGCTTAGCAGGGAGCCTGCTTCCCTTCCTCTCTCTCTGCCTGCCTCTCTGCCTACTTGTGATCTCTGCCTGTTAAATAAATAAAATCTTTAAAAAAAAAAACAAAAACTTCTATTGTGTGATTTCTTTTATCTGAAGTCCAAGAATACGTGGTCTGTGGTGAAAGATATCAGAAAGTGATCACCTCTTGCGGGTTCAGAGAGTGACTAGAAGGGGCATAGGGATTGTTTGGAATAATGTGAATATTTTTTAATATTTGATAATTTTAATAATCAAATAAATAAATAAAATAACCAAATAAATTTGATAATTTTTAAAATAATAATTTGATAATTTTAATATTTAATATCTGACTGTGGTGTTATTTGTACATGGTGAATCCAATTATCAAACTCAACAAACAGAATACTAAACATTCTATTTATATTAAACTTTATTTTACTTTTTATTCTACATTTTTTGTATGAGAAATATATCTCAACCAAAAAGGGGGGAAAATAACAGTGGTTATTTTTCATTTATCTATTCAAAGACATTTCTTGAGTAAAAGTATCATAAATACATACGATTTTAGAATTTAGGCTTGTAATGATAAATGTAATGTATTTCCTGCCAACAAGGATCTTAAAGTTTATTATTATTTCCTTCTATTAAGAAAGAAAGAAAGAAAGAAAGAAGGAAAGAAGGAAGGAAGGAAGATAGAAAGAAAGAAAACTGGTATCTGGAGTGATCCTTAAGTTTTTTGGCTGGTAAGGAACAGAGCTTCATTCAGATTACTTGAAATAATAAGAATATATACTGTGTGGGGCACCTGGGTGGCTCAGTGGGTTAAGTCTCTGCCTTCAGCTCAGGTCATGATCTCAGGGTTCTGAGAGCCCGCATTGGGCTCTCTGCTCCGCAGGGAGCCTGCTTCCCCCTCTCTCTGCCTGCCTCTCTGCTTACTTGTGATCTCTGTCTGTCAAATAAATAAATAAAAAGCTTAAAAAAAAAAAAAGAATATATACTGTGAGCATGCAGACTCACAAAATCTCTAGAAAATCCAGACACAACCATGGACCTCTGGAATTTGGAAGAGTTCAAAAACTGAAAGACTCAAACCAGGTATGGGAGATAGTTAGCTTATCACCCCTTCAACAGAAGGATTTTGTCGATCTCCTTCTGTCACTCACTTGTATGGGTACAGATGTATGTTTACAACTTGTGCTTCTTCTGCAGTAGCTACTACTAAGCCAACTACCTCACTCTGTGCTGTAGTAGGTCTTTTGCCTCCTGCTTATGACGCATGATTTCTGCTTGCTCACAGCTTACTCTCCAAGTGACAACTGCTTACTTCAGCTCACTCAGCTCTACAGCTCCTAATAAAATAACTCTTGCTTTCTCCATATATCTTCGGTAGGATATACCCAAATAGAACATCTGAGTTGGCCTAAATAATCACTCATGTTTCAACAGAGCCTACATGCAAAGTCACCTCATGGGTGATTCACTGGACAGTCTATAGATGAGTTGCACTGAGCCAGTTGTCCTTCCTTGGGTCAACCAGCTTGACATAAAAATGAGATAGGAAATACCATCATAGCAAGATACAGGTAAGAAACTATATATAGGGGGCGCCTGGGTGGCTCAGTGGGTTAAGCCGCTGCCTTCGGCTCAGGTCATGATCTCAGGGTCCTGGGATCAAGTCCCACATCGGGCTCTCTGCTCAGCAGGGAGCCTGCTTCCTTCTCTCTCTCTCTCTCTGCCTGCCTCTCAGTGTACTTGTAATTTCTCTCTGTAAGAAAAAAAAAAAAAAAAAAGAAAGAAACTATATATAGCTTTTTCCTCAACAGAGGGCTTCCTACAAGCAAAGCAATCTCCCTTAGATGGTGCAATAATTGGTAAGAATTGTGATTGCCAGGTGCCTGGGTAGCTCAGTGGGTTAAGCCTTTGCCTTTGGCTTGGGTCATGATCTCAGGATCCTGGGATCGAGTCCCACATCAGGCTCTTTGTTTGGCAGGGAGCCTGCTTCCTCCTCTTTCTCTCTCTCTCTCTGCCTACTTGTGATCTCTCTCTGTCAAATAAATAAATAAAATCGTTAAAAAATTAAGAAAAAAAAAGAATTGTGATTGCCCTATCTTATAGGTTGTAATAATCCAAAAATTACACCTGAAGTCCATGGTGGATTTTTCCAAAGGAGAGAAGAGCCTGGCAGGTGGGTACTAGTCTCTAGACATAATATGTAATTTGCATTAAGTGCCCTAAAACTAATGGAAGGGAAATGAAGCATAGTCATTGTGCTCTTGGTAAATGCTTTAAAAAAGTATACCAGAAACCGGGTGTGGAGTAAGAGCCAAATCATCCCGTTTGAGTGGGGGTCAGTTGGGGTAACATAATCATAGTAATGCAATAACAATATCATGGCACTTGCTACACTTTGGGAGCTTTTTTAAGCGCTTCCCATTATTTACTCTTTTGATTCTCATACACTCTATGAGGCAAGGAAGAGAGAGACACATGCGGAAGTAGTCACTTGTTCAACGCCAAATACCCAGTAAATGGCAGAGGTAGGATCTGATCAGTGCGGGTCCAGAGTCTGTTTTAACCACTCTGTTATTTGGCATCTTTGTAGCTATTCACCAGTGTGAAAATGGAGAGCCTGTTTTGTTCTTTTTTGTTTTGTTTTGTTTTTGAGTAAGTTCTGCACCCAGCATGGGGCTTGAACTCACAACCCGGAGACCAAGAGTCGCATGCTCCACTGACTGAGCTGGCCAAGCACTCCTGATGCCTATTTTAAAGAAGAGAACAAAAGCCTACTCTCAGTGAGTAGTCTGCTTCTGTAAAGGTGACTTGATTAAAATTGATAAGAAGCCACTAGAAGAGTAGTTCTTTAATCATGTATTTTGAGAATAAAATCTAAGTGACTATAGACCTGAAGGGGGGAAAAAAAATGCAGGCTCCATCCCTGATACTCTCTGGATATTACTGATGAAAGAGAGAAGCTTCCCCTATGTGGTGGGAAATAGATATGAGCAGGAAACAAAGTCAGACCCCTCCGGCAGTGTTTGCTCAATCATCTGCAACACATGCACCCCGGAAGCGCCTCATCCCTTCTCACCCTACCTTACATCGTTCCATAGCACCTCGTGATTTTCAAAGCCTCTCTACTCCTATTTTGAGCTTATGTCAAACCTCTAGAGTAGGTGGGCCTTTTCATCCACATCTCCAGATTATGTGATGCAGGTTCCCAGAGGTTAAGTGATAGTGTAAGGCCACATAAAAAGTGAAGCAGTGGGAAGGAATGAAGACATAGGGCTTCTGACCCCAGATGCAATGTTTTCCCCACAGAACATCATTGACATGGACATGCGAGTGACAACCCAGGTGCTTGCAAATAACAGAACAAGGGGACAACTTGGCCAGGCTTCCCAGGTTAGATCCTAACATCAGTAAAAGCCAGACACCTTAGAGTGCCACCCTATAAACATGGCAGCTCAACACTTCTGATTTCTTGTCCAGCAAAGAGAGATTATGATTCACTTGGGTTTCTGTGCATTTGCCTTTTGAAGTCATCCATCCATTCATCCAGTCAATAATAACTGGGTATTAAGAGAAATGTTATGTTTATTAACTAAACATATACCTAAGTTTTCCTGGGGGTAAACAGGAGACTCATATGTATTAAAAGTAACTGAATTTCCACTATAAGTACTTCACAATAGATTAAAATTAGCCACCACAAATGATCCACCAATATGATGTTTAGGTATAACACTACATTCTACTAATAGTCTATTTTTACAAAAGCTTGTTTTAAAAATAAATTAAATAACCCTTTCCTTCTAAATTGTGAACAAAAACGTTGTTTAAACTTCCCAAGAAATGTGTCACTCATTAGGAAATCGTGCATTTATTTTGGGAGTCAAGATACATTTGACCAAGATTTTATGGATTCAAATAATTCGCTTTAGGAAATACATCCCCAATATAGTTTCTTTGTATATGAGAAGCACTTTCTAAAGTTCTCACTCATTCATTTATTCATTCATTCAAAAGCAGTCACCAAGTACCTGTTCTGAACTATGCTCGACACTGAGGATACGACAGTGGCAAAAACGAATTAAAAAAAAAAAAAAAAAAAAATCGGGCGCCTGGGTGGCTCAGTGGGTTAAGCCGCTGCCTTCGGCTCAGGTCATGATCTCAGGGTTCTGGAATCGAGTCCCGCATCGGGCTCTCTGCTCTGCAGGGAGTCAGCTTCCTCCTCTCTCTCTCTTCCTGCTTCTCTGCCTACTTGTGATCTCTCTCTGTCAAATAAATAAATAAAATCTTTAAAAAAAAAAAAAATCCTTGCCCTCTTGGAGATAACACTGGGTGAGGAAGCAAGCCAAAGGATCATAAATAAGTAAGTAAAATTTACAGGGTATTAGATGGTGACAAATACTAAGAAAAATAGTAAACAAACAAACAAACAGAAGAAGCTGCAATTGAAACAGGGTGACCAATGCATCCTAGTTTCCATGTGACAGAGTTTTAAAACTAAAGATCCCATGTCCTGAGACTCTTCAGTCTCAGGCAAAACAGGACATTTGTCACTGTAAATCTACAGTGAGTGGGAGCACTTGGGTGGCCCAGTCGGGCCTGATTTTGCTTCAGGTCATGATCTTGGGGTCACAGAATAGAGCCCCATGTTGAGCTCCCCACTCAGCAGGAAGTCTGCTTGGGATGCTCTTCCTCTCCCCTGCCCTTCCCTCCTCACGAGTGCAAGTACACATGTGTTCAGCTTCTCTTTCTCTCTCTCAAATTAAAAAAAAAAAATCTTTAAAATAAATAAATAAATCTACAGCGAGGGGCCAGAGGAGGCATGCTATGAAGATATTATTTGACTAAACAGAACATTCCAATGGAAGAAACGGGAAGTGCAAAGGCGGAGGCAGGAGCAGGCCTGGCTTATCGCAGCAACCGCAGGGACCCGTGTGGTGGGAGGTGGTGTAAGCAAGATGTGAGAGGAGTCGAGGGGGGATGAAACTATGGCCCATCGAGGTGCTTCAGGGAAATGTTCAGCTTCCTCAGAAGGATGAAGGAATTTTGTCAGTACTGCTACTCCTTACCAGGAAGAAGCCTGCCCTGGATCCTGGCTGTTCCGGTTTTGACTTGTGGGACTTCTGGGGAAACCAAGGAGCAGAAAGGGACAGGAATGGTTGAGGAAGTGGAGAGAAAGACATGAGCCCAGCCCCGGGGTAAAAGATTCCTCCCACAAATTCATCTTCCTCAAGGAAGTTTCAGGTTAAATCCTTGGATGTGCCCGTATATTTATCCCATCTCTTCATTTCTTCCTCTCTAATCCTGTTCAACTAGGCTCCTTCTGTTTGTTGACAATTCAGGGTTTTAAAGTTAGTACTACCACCAGGCATTCCTGCTAATGGAAGAAGTCCAAATTCTATTTGGCCACGAATACAATTACACCCACAGAAGTATATTTTTGCTCCCAGCTTCAGTCTTCTTTTTGCCAGGTAGATAATTTATACAGAGCTAGAAAAAGATTGCTTAGGGGCAAATGACACAATATTCTTGCCACAGATAGAGACAGCCGCCGTCTCTGAGACCAAGACACTAAGCAGTTTGCTTAACTTTCCGACTCCCATTTCAGTACCCTTTCTCATTCAAATGGAGTTGATATTTCTTTACCGTCTACTAGTACCAGAAGGGTGTCATGAGGACATTTTTAAATGCTTTAAACTACCCAAGATGAAAGATACTTTAGGAGGATTATGTGATGCTGCCACTGAGTCTTCATTCTCACTGGCCCTATTTATGTGTCTCTCTCCTTTATTTTCAACAAACATAATCATGCAGTACATCCATTGTCTGCATACTTGGCAAATTTGCTAACTATGAATTTGTGTGCTCCTTCAGGTGTTTCATCCATATTTATTGGTATTCATCAACTAAGCAGGAGTAGTGATGTAGCCTGTTGGCTTTTTTTTTTTTTTTTTTTTTTTGCTGCTGCTCTAGGTTGCAGATGAATTAAATTGTCTCTCAGACGTTATCAGCAGCTGTCAAAAAGCATACCTTACTCAAAACGCTATTTTGTATTCAGAAAGCATGAAATCACACAACACAGCCACTCCAGCAGCAAATTCGATAGTTATCTATTGCTGTTTATTGAGGGCCAATTATGTGTCAATCACCAACTTCTTAAGATTGTATCTGGGGGCATGCCCAGGAATGGCTAACCAGCCTATGATATATATGATTTCAAAGACACCCAACAATAATTTTTCCCCTTCACGTATTTTCCTCAACAATTATACTCTATATAATGTGAGAGGGCCCACTAACAGTCTCCAGGCCTTGAGCGGAAGGTTCACAAAAAATGTGAGGCCCAAACATCCCCAAAAGAGGGATGAGTTTAGATTTTGAGGAGGGGAATAAGAGGATAAAAGCAAAAGTAGAAGACATGGACATGAGGGACATTGAACTACATATGTAAGACCTCCGCCTGAGAGGAAAATGAGAAGCAAAAATGAAAATACTGTATTCCAAAGGGTATTTATAAAGTAGCTTAAGTCATTCAACTTCTACACATTCACAGTTGCTACCTGGCAAGAGTTCCTAATCCAGCAAATGTGTACTCTCTAGAAATTGATCATTATGAATGTTTAACATAGCAGGTTTTGTTGTTGTTCCACTCTTTTTTCTTTTGTTTTCTTTGTATTTTTGTTTTGTGGTCTTTCTTTAAAAAAAAAAAAAAGGGAGGAAAGTAAAACGTTTTACTAGAGCATACACACACACACTCTGAAAAAGAAAAACCAAAAAGTTTGAATTTCTGAACCTCATTCTTGAACTTGCGATCAGGGGCAATTCATTTAATGTTCATCTATGTTGATTTCCTAATCTGTAAAATGGTTATACTATTACCATCCTTCTCTTATCACAGAGCTAGTTCATCATGGGAGAGAATATAGACAAAAGCACTCTGACTCTGAAAAATATGTCACTATGCAAATATTAGATGGAAATCATTATTTTTCTTGTCAACTATTCATTTTATGCTCCATTCTGTCCATCAAAGGTTGCCCTGAACAAACTTGCAAAAAGAAACCTTTTGTGTTTGCATATGTAGTCCCACTCCGCCCCTTCCATTGGAGAATATGTTTCTGTTTGTGCAGCCTCTGGCAAGTACCTCACTCCACCCTGTGTAGCCAGAGGGAAAGAATGGTCCTGAATAAAAAATAAGGGTCAATCATTCAACTGACACAAATTTCTTCTGGTTCAGGCACCTATTTGTCATGATGGGAAGCAACAAAACTACACTTGCTTAGGAAGTTCAAAAAGAAAATTAAGAAAAAGGAAAAAGAAAAACCTGAGCAATCATGGCATATTTTTCCTTTGAGGGAACATTCCTCAGTCTGTGATTCAAGAAGGTATTTTTGTTAAGGATTTTTTTTTTTTTTTTTTTTGTAGATTTCCCAATATGTAACCTTATAATGATGTAACCTGCATCTCTATAAATTATATAGCATGTGTCAGAATCAAATGCTCTTAAAATATTATCAAAGGTTGCTAAATATATTTTGCACATTCCTTCCTAACTCTATGTTATACAGTAATTGATACAGAGCCCACAAAACAACTAAAAATACTTTCACAGCAAAATAAATGCCTGCAATTTCTTTCTACTCTATGGTAAACGTGGACCACAAAAACCAATATAGAAATTCAAAAGTACAATTCAGGAAGCAAAGGAAAGGAAAGATAAAACAGTGGTCTCCACAACTCAACGTTTACTTCATCTCCGCCTAATTACCAAACTACACGTGGTTCAAAGAGCTAGAATCCATTAGAATTATGACCTTTCCCCCCCAACGATATGGAAGTATATTTTTCCTCTGGTCAGGAGACCGAATTTGAATTAAACAAAGATGAAGGTGCACCAAACCACGTGGTTGGACACACTGTTGTTTGTCTATCCCACATCCATTCTCCCTTCCCCCATCCTAACAAAGAGATGATTTTTCTTAGGTATCCACACCTCCTCTCCATGACTCAGGGGAGGATATCCTGATTCCTCACCCACTTTCTGGATACTTCTCCACTGAGCAATTGAAAACTGTGTAACTCTCAAAACCGCTTTGGGTGTAGGGTAGGAGGTGTCCCCAGTTACACCAGAGTAAAGGGAATGACTTGGTTCCATACTTGAGGCAAATTTCACTCTCTCCTGTTCAATGTGAACAATAAATCACCCAGTCCTGATGTCACCGACAGTAATGACAAGGGAGAAGTAGGAGTAAGATGAAGCCCATGCTGCGTATGCCAGAACATAATGGGCAGAAAGAACCTGGATCCTCAATGACCCGACACCTGCAATTGTCTGACAAAAGCCTGTCCTACTCCTGACTTGCCAATTACATAAAATAAATTTCATAACTGTTTAACTAATTTAGGTGGGATTTTGTTGTTGTTGTTGTTGTTGCCTGCAGCTAAACACACTGTAACTATTCCTTTTAAATATTCTTTTATCTTGTTCAGCTCCTTAATGTGTACACCTTTAGGTAGGACAAGCAAGGTCAAACATGTAAATCTGCATTCATTGTATTGTATGCAAGTGAGTAGTCCAGCTAGTTGCTGTTACTGGGGGTGGGAGTGGGCGTGCTTAGTCAACAGTGAAAAAGTTTCATAAGTCTCCATATGAAGGTATCCATTTTAGCACTTACACAAAGCAAAGAGTGACTCTTCCCTGCTAAGAGTAATTTACAACAGCATTCCCATCACACCTGTACAAAAAGTATCTATGCAAAGAAAACTTCAGTATCCTTGCTATTTCCTCAGGGAAGTCTTTTCATTCTTCCACTTTACCTGATCTAGCTGAGTGCTACTCACTCTTCAGGTTTCAATTTCACCAGCTCTTCTCCTGGGAAGCCCTTCTGGACCCATGAAGACCAAACTTCTTCTTCCTTCTTCCATGTTCCCCTAGGACTAGGATGGTATCTAATTGACTATTATGTCCATAGTACCTAGCTCAATGCCTACACATCCCAGGTGCTTGATAAATATTCGCAGAATGAGCACAGGCCCAGAATGCTTTGAATAGAATAAGATGTTACAGCATAAAATAGCCACTCCTTTTAAAATTACACAGGATGTGGCACTTGGCTGCCTTAGTCGGTAGAGCATGAGACTTTTGATCTCGGGTTTGTGAGTTCAAGCCCTGAGTTTAGTATAGAGATAACTTAAAATCTTTTTTCAAAAATATTTATTTATTTATTTATTCGATGGGGGGAGGGACAGAGGACGAGGGAGAAGAGAGAGAATCTCCAGCAAACTCCCTGCTGAGCATGGAGCTGTCATCGCAGGGCTTGATCTCATGACCTGGAGATCATGACCTGTGTTGAAACCAAGAGTCGGTTGCTTAACTGACTGAGCCACCCAGGTGCCCCAAAAATAAAATCTGAAAAGAAAAAGAAAATTAAATAGGAAACATTTTGGAAAAAGTAAAATTTCCAAAAAAGGCTTTAAGGTACATTTTGAGCATTTATAATTACATATTTCAAAATTAATAAAGGTCATGATGCAAGAAAAAGATATATCTTATGCTATAAGACATATATTTATATATTAAAAAAACATAAAATATGGAAGAAAGAGAAGTCTGTGTTTACAGCAGAGAAAATGCCTTTATCCACATTGTATAGAGCTATCACCACTTCCTTAATGAGAGGAACTAAATATGGAGATTAGAACTCATTCTATGTCCTTTGTAGTTTGTTGTTCCTAAATACAGTTATACAGTTCAGTTATTTTCAAAATCTTGTAGAGTTCATAAATAAAGGTCCAAATTAAAGAATCTTTTCAAATCGTTCTGATATAGGCAAATCCTATTTGACTGTTTTCCCCTAAAGACTTTGTTGTCCAGAAATGATGATTTCTCTTATGTATGAACTTTTAATAATTATTATCTTTTTACATTTTAATCACAAGTAACATTACTCTGGGTGCATATAATTCTAGAGGTCAATTACTATTTAAAATGGATAAAGGACTACTAAAATTATTTTACTACACTATAATTTGGGGGATCAAATAATTACAAAAACTCAAGCTTCACTAGAACTTGGAAATCTCCTCAAAACACTTTTCCAATAAAGATTTTGTTAAAAATAAAACTTGTTTTATGCCATTAGAAAATGTCAAAATTTTAATAATATAAATTGTAACAGAAGGCTTTCATTTTGTCTAATTAGAGCAAAGAAATTTGTTTTGTTTTTAAAGTAATATTTTTATTCATCAACAGCAACACCCCAAAGAGGCCATAAAGGGTGTGAAGAGCAGATTTTATGGGAGATAAAGCAGAATAGTAATACTGTTTTTTCAAAGTATTTGTATTTGGTTTTTATTTGATGCCTATTTATACATATGTCTAATTTTATAGTGATAACAAGATTTTCCAATTTTATTTCTGTTGAAAGATAATGATTTTAGTTGCACACCTCAAGATGACACCTACAGAAGTTTTAAGATACCCCTAATATGGATTCTCCATGTATAATTTATTAAAAGCAAGCAAACTAACTAAATTAATTGACTTTCTTTTGTAAGTTGTTATTTCTATCAATAAATGTTTCCTGAAAACCTATTGTAGTTATTACTCACTCCTGCATGGGTGAGGGTAGGGAGAGGTAGGGAGTTGGAGAAGTGGTGTTTAAAAGACTTTCATGTTTCATCCTAGCATCTAGATTCTTGCCTTGCGCCAATAGAAAGAGCAAGCAAGAGGTGTAAGGACAGAGCACAGAGTCAGTAGTGGAAGCTAGTTTAGTAAAGGCCAAGGCCCCTTTGGGCCTCTTCTAACCCAGGAAGGGTCTTGAGCATGTAGCCACTTAAATCCAGGTTTGTTAATTGGGACAAGCTATTCTGTTATTACATGGTTGGTTGACTGGTTGATTTTTGTTGCTGAAAAAAGAAGTACACTATTCCTTAGACTACATTTGTATTATTCGCCTGTTGCTTTACTAGAATTTACTCTTAGGTAGTGACTGTTCTTATATGTCACATTAATATTATCCCCAAATATATTATATTTGTGTCTCAGTCTCACCCTTTCGCCTCTCTATCTCACTCTTCTTCTCCAATCCTACTCTCCCATTGGTAAGTCACTTCAGAAAAAAAAAAAAAAAAAGTTAAGAATACTAAATATGAAGGGGTCCCTGAATGGCTCAGTGGGTTAAAGCCTCTGTTTTTGTCATGATCCCAGGGTCCTGGGATCGAGCCTCGCATCGTGGGGGGGGGGGGGGTGTCTCTGCTCAGCAGGGAGCCTGCTTCCTCCTCTCTCTCTGCCTGCCTCTCTGCCTACTTGTGATCTCTGTCTGTCAAATAAATAAATAAACAAAATATTTTTTTAAAGAATATTAAATATGAAATTATACACCCTATGATTATAGGCATCCTCTTTTAGAAAAGAAGACTGGATAGGAGAGAAATTCAAAAGCAATCAATAGACCGTACCTATATAATGGAGTAGAAAGAAGAGATAAGACTACAAAGCTGACCAACTTGAGAGACTAGGTAAAGTTCTAAGAATAATGGTGTTTGGAACCTAAATATTTGTGAAACTACATTCCACAGTGCACCACACAGACCAAAAAGCTCATGTTAAGTGAAGAGAATTGGAAATACCAGAAACCTGACATATGAAAGGGAGAAAGGTACAAGTCGGTTACACTCCAGAGATTAAATGGGAGGAAGGTGGCACTGAGAAGAGTGAGAAAGAAATCTGAGAAATTGGAAATGCTCACAAATCCACATCATGTCTGTAGTATACGCAAAAAGAAAAAAGTAGATAGTAAAATGGGACCAAAAAAAAAAAAGTTCATCTTAGAAAAGAACAATGTTATCAACAAAAGTGGAAAAGTTAATAATGGGAAAAATTAAGTAAAGTGTGAATACAAATCATAAAAATAATTGAATGGGATTTTGAATATTTACTTACACATACATATATAAAATGTCTATTTAACAAACTGAATGAAGAACAATAGAGAAGAGGTTCATGTTAGGGCCCCTTTATTGAGTGGAAGTCAGTTTTAGGACCACACCTCCCTATGCTTGCTAAGACATTAATGTCAAAACCTAATATTGATATTAAATAAATCACTAAATCTTTGCTAAAGTCTATAATATGTAACTAGAAATAATTTTCTAAAGATGTGTGGATAAATGTGAATACTCATAATAGTGTGCTGTGAGTACTACTATAAGCACTTTTTCCTTTTTTGATATTTCAATATCCAGCAGTGTGTAATTATATAATGTCAACCTGTTATGTTTGAAAATAATACCCCCACAGGGGTTGGCTTCTATCACAAGATCTTTGAATATGAATGTGGTTATAAAAATTTTCCTTTTGATTATACCTATGTTGAGGTAGTTTGTTGCTATAGGTTATGGTAATAATACTTCACATTTTATAGCCTTTTCATCCAAGGATTTGGGAGATGTTGCTAAAAATAGGAGAGCTAAAATTCAATAACTAGCAAACCTAAAGTTGTGGTTCTTTCTCTACTTATTGTGGAATAATTTTTCTTACAAAAAAGTAAGGTTTTTTTTACTATTTTTCAAATTTTTCTTTAGTAACACTGAGGAAGATTATGCTAATATAAATGTAGAAACAATTATAAGAAATATGCATAATGAACTAGAATATATATAATTGAAGAAAAATTTAAAGCAAAGAAAAGCAGTTAAAAATTGCTTTAAAAAATTGGTTTGAACACTAATGAAAACATGCTATATTTAAAAGTAAGATGACACTAGTGGGTTTCTTTTTTATTGCTTTCTTGGGAATATAACTGGACCCATGTTTGCAAAACAGCATACTAAATCTAGAGTGTTAGGCTAATTCACCACTCGGAATTCAACATACAGCTAACTCATAAACATAATCCACTGAGCAAATACATGATGCAAAAGGAAGCTCATTTTTAATACAAAGAGTAGTCCAAAGAGAAGGAGGCTTTTTAAGACTAGCAGAGGAAGAATATGATCTAATCTGTCAAGACACAAAAACTACTATGCATATGTTGTAAGTACATTCATGTGTAATGAAAATAATGAAGCTAGAGTATTATAACACTTAAAGGAAGAAAATATTTATGATATTTAATATCAACTTCTGTGCATCTCAGATTTAAATTGATAGTATATTTTCTTCCTTTCTTGCCTGTCAGCCTAAAACTTCTCATCTAAGCCCACATGTAGATGATTCTATTTTTGTTGTTTTGTTTTGTTTTAATAACATATTCAAGTGATAGAAATTCAGAGTATCTTAGGATGGTTTAAAATTGAATTCCTGTTTCCAATTCCATTACTTATTCATTCAAGAAATATTTAAAGAGGACTTATTATGACCCAGTCACTGGACTAAGGGCTGGGGAGAAAGCCATGAGTCAGACAGATGAAGTCGCTGCCTTCATGGACCTAACAGTCCAGAAAGAAAGACAAATCCCAAGAAAGCAAGTGCTATGAGAGTCATAAAAAGAAGTGCAGGAGTCATGAGAGTATTGAACAGGATAACCGTGGGGCAGACTTTTGTAACAGAAGCCATGAAATATAAGTAAGAGGTAGGGCTTAGCAAAGTAGAAGGACATAGAGAAAGGGGAGGAGGAAGGGCCCTTCCTGAGAGAGGGACTAGGATTCTGAGGCAAGAAACAGCATGACAAATCAGGATAAGCCAGGAGTCTTCAAATGCATAATCAGCACCATACGGACAGTAGCCATGTTGATTTCTTGGTTCATTGATGTATCATTCTTGTGCCTAGCATATAGTAGTCAGTCAATTAATATTTGCTAACTAATATTTGGTTGAAGGATAGATAACTAGAGAAGATCCGCACAAAATGATTCTCTAGAGATAAATAAGGGCCAGACATGCAGGACCTCATAGAAATGTTAAGAATGTTTCCTTGGGTGGCTGTGTAAGTTAGGCAACTCACTCTTGATTTTGGATTAGGTCTTGATCTGAGAGTCCTGGGTTCAAGCCCCACATTTGTCTCTGCACTCAGCGTGCAGCCTGCTTTTAAAAAAAAAAAAATTAAATTAAAAAAAATTTTTTTAAAAAAAGAAAAAGGAAGAAAGGGCACATGGATGACTCAGTCAGTTAAGCATCTACCTTTAGCTCAGGTCATGATCTCACTGCCCTGGGATGGAGCCCTGCTTTGGGCTCCCTGCTTAGTGGGGAGCCTGTTTCTCCCTCTACCTACTGCTCCCCTGCCTATGCTTTCTGTGTGTGTGTGTGTCAAATAAAAACATAAAATCTTAATAATAAAAAAAAAAAGACAAAGAAGAAGCAGAAGCAGCAGCAGCAGCAGAGAAAGAAGAAGAAGAAGAAGAAAAATGTTCAATTTTATTCTAAAATGGGAAATCACAGAAGCTCCTGTGCAGGGTAGTAGCATATCTAGAAAGTAGCATATCCAGAAATATTATCATATTTCACCAACTCTAAGATGACACTGAATATACAATGTATCATTTTATATATGACTTATTTAAAACAACAAATGCTTCTAATTAAACTGCAGATACAAAATAAATTGCACGACTTATCTCAATTTCAAGGAAACCCAAATGTAAAAAAAAAAAAAAAAGATAAACAGTGTGTGTTGCACTTGAAATATAATGTGTGGAGAAGAGACTTAAAGTGGGAAACCATGGATATACAGCAAGTCAGAAAGATATTATCATGGCTGCTTCAGCGACTCAGGCTATTGCAGAAGTGTTAGATTGGACAGTAACAGTGCCAGTTAGGTTAGAGAAAAATGAAAGAAGGAAAGCTATTCAGGAAGTAGAGCTGTAAGAACTTGTAACTGCTGAGTATTAGAGGGAGAAAGTCTAAGGCACTGGGTGGATTGTCTATTGAACTGGAAACATTAGTATGGATGCTAGGAAGTAAAATTTGGTCTAGAGGTATAAATCTGTGATTTATCAGCATATAGATTATGAATGCAGTCATGGGAGCAAAGAGACTTCTTTTTCTAGGGCAGCAGTTTTTAACCAAGGGCCATGACTCCAGCTGCATTTCTGAGTTTTAGCTGGAAAGGACCATGATGGAAGAGAGTAAAACAAATCAAAATTTTCCTGACATAATTCAAGAAAAAGAAATGAGGGCCTGACAAAGGCATCAGCAGTGGAAAAGAAAGAGGGTTCAGACTGCACGGATATTGCAAAGGTGAAGACCTAAGAATAAGTGACTAAATTGGCTGTGGAGGCTGCAAAAGCAGGACTCTTCATAGGTTTCTGGGTGGCATAGTGTCATTACCCATAATAAGGAAAAAGAAGGAAGAAGCTTGCATGGAAGACAATGAGTTCTATCAAAGGAAAGCCCTTCAGTAATTGACTCTGGCCTACAGAACATCCAGATGAAGATGTCTACCAGGCAATTTTACAGTTCAAATAAAAACAAAAACTCTATGCCAGGTTATATTGGAACCTAGTTCATCTTCCAAACAACATTGGGGACATCCTGACCTTACCCATTTTGTTCAAGAGGAATCATCACAATATATGGGAGTTCAAGCTCCCACATTTAAATGGACTTGAAGCCAGTCTTGTCTCCAATGGCTACTGGGTAAGAGTACTTGGGCTAGATATTTGACATCTCTGAGCCTTGGTTTCCTCAGTGGTACACGGAGAATAAGGTGTTTTACAAATTAAACAAGATACAAAAATACTTAGAACAGTGTGTGGCATGTGTAAAGCATTTGATAAATTGTAGCTATTTTTATTATCTGTTTTGGTGTGGGACAATTTTGTTCAGTGTCAATAACAGTATTTATTTTTGTCATTCTTACTTCAAATATGTATTGGACCCTGCTATGTGGGAGATACTGGTAACCATCTGCTTCTACCATATCTCTCATCCCTTATTCTAATCATCTGAGTTACTAGCTGCTATTCCTCAATTTTTTCAATGTTCCCTGTAGTCTTTGATGTTTCACCTTCCAGTCTGGGCTAAAATATTAGCAAGACCTCACATGCATGTCAGCGCAGAGTCATATAAATTTTCTTCCTAAAAGACCAAATTAAAGGATAGAAGGAGACAGACACAATTCAAGGCAGAGAGAATGCAAGTTTGAACCAAGAATTTATATTTCTGCATGAGTTAGGTATTAAAAGAGAAAAGTAGGAGCACCTGGGTGGCTCAGTCAGTTAAGCGTCTGCCTTTAGCTCAGGTCATGATCCCAGGGTCCTGGGATCGAGGCCTCATGGGACTCCTGCTCAGCAAGAAGCCTGCTTCTTCTTCTCCACCCTGCTTGTGCTCTCTCTATCTCTGTTGCACTCTCTCTCTCTCAAATAAACAAATAAGATCTTAAAAAAGAGAGAGAAAAAAAGAAGTAATTTCAACATCAAAGAGAGTCAGTTCATCAAAATGATTTATATCTCTTTTTCTGCTACTCTTAGTTGGAAATTGCATCAATTTGTGATTCTTTTTTCTAACATTTGTAATTTTAATACCTACTTGTACCTTTCTTCCTTCAGGGATTTATTCCTCTTTGCTAATATTTTGTTATCATTAAGCGGCTTTGAAACAAAGTCATTTTGAAGCTGTTCTTGCTCATGCTTTTATTTTTCTCTACTTGGCTCTAACACTAGTTTTTATTTTTATTTTTTTTTTCAATTTTATTTTATTTATTTATTTATTGATTGATTGATTTTTTATTTTTTATAAACATATATTTTTATCCCCAGGGGTACAGGTCTGTGAATCACCAGGTTTACACACTTCACAGCACTCACCAAATCACATACCCTCCCCAATGTCCATAATCCCACCCCCTTCTCCCAAACCCCCTCCCCCCGGCAACCCTCAGTTTGTTTCGTGAGATTAAGAGTCACTTATGGTTTGTCTCCCTCCCAATCCCATCTTGTTTCATTTATTCTTCTTCTACCCACTTAAGCCTCCATGTTGTATCACCACTTCCTCATATCAGGGAGATCATATGATAGTTGTCTTTCTCTGCTTGACTTATTTCGCTAAGCATGATACGCTCTAGTTCCATCCATGTTGTTGCAAATGGCAAGATTTCATTTCTTTTGATGGCTGCATAGTATTCCATTGTGTATATATACCACATCTTCTTGATCCATTCATCTGTTGATGGACATCTAGGTTCTTTCCATAGTTTGGCTATTGTGGACATTGCTGCTATAAACATTCGGGTGCATGTGCCCCTTTGGATCACTACATTTGTATCTTTAGGGTAAATACCCAATAGTGCAATTGCTGGGTCATAGGGCAGTTCTATTTTCAACAATTTGAGGAACCTCCATGCTGTTTTCCAGAGTGGCTGCACCAGCTTGCATTCCCACCAACAGTGTAGGAGGGTTCCCCTTTCTCCGCATCCTCGCCAGCATCTGTCATTTCCTGACTTGTTGATTTTAGCCATTCTGACTGGTGTGAGGTGATATCTCATTGTGGTTTTGATTTGTATTTCCCTGATGCCGAGTGATATGGAGCACTTTTTCATGTGTCTGTTCGCCATCTGGATGTCTTCTTTGCAGAAATGTCTGTTCATGTCTTCTGCCCATTTCTTGATTGGATTATTTGTTCTTTGGGTGTTGAGTTTGCTAAGTTCTTTATAGATTCTGGACACTAGTCCTTTATCTGATATGTCGTTTGCAAATATCTTCTCCCATTCTGTCAGTTGTCTTTTGATTTTGTTAACTGTTTCCTTTGCTGTGCAAAAGCTTTTGATCTTGATGAAATCCCAGTAGTTCATTTTTTCCCTTGCTTCCCTTGCCTTTTGCGTAGTTCCTAGGAAGATGTTGCTGCGGCAGAGGTCGAAGAGGTTGCTGCCCGTGTTCTCCTCAAGGATTTTGATGGATTCCTTTCGTACATTGAGATCCTTCATCCATTTTGAGT
Organism: Mustela lutreola; assembly: GCF_030435805.1. NCBI lineage: Eukaryota > Metazoa > Chordata > Mammalia > Carnivora > Mustelidae > Mustela > Mustela lutreola. Next base: position 115,546,010 of record NC_081294.1, read on the forward strand.
CTATTTTTGTGTGTGGTGTAAGGAAATGGTCCAATTTCATTTTTCTGCATGTGGCTGTCCAATTTTCCCAGCACCATTTATTGAAAAGGCTGTCTTTTTTCCATTGGACATTCTTTCCTGCTTTGTCGAAGATTAGTTGACCATAGATTTGAGGGTCTATTTCTGGGCTCTCTATTCTGTTCCATTGATCTATGTGTCTGTTTTTGTGCCAGTACCATGCTGTCTTGATGATGACAGCTTTGTAATAGAGCTTGAAGTCCGGAATTGTGATGCCACCAACGTTGGCTTTCTTTTTCAATATCCCTTTGGCTATTCGAGGTCTTTTCTGGTTCCATATAAATTTTAGCATTATTTGTTCCATTTCTTTGAAAAAGATGGATGGTACTTTGATAGGAATTGCATTAAATGTGTAGATTGCTTTAGGTAGCATAGACATTTTCACAATATTCTAACACTAGTTTTTAAATTCTTACCCAGAGTTGCCTGTTGGAAGCTGCCCTTGTTATAGAAGAGGTCACCATGACTTATAATAGACACAGAAATATATTCTTCTGTGGTTTCTAGATCTCCCTTTACTGACTTGTTTTGGAAAATTCTACAATCTGCCTCTAACTGCTAATTGATCACTTATTCAGCTAGAATTGTACTACTTTACTTTAAAACTGTTTCCTCTTCTTTATTTCATTTTTATCTTCCTCTAGTCTGTGTATGCCAGTAGGACACCAAGGAAAATATCCTAAATATCACTACACTCTTTTAAAAAGACTCCCAAGTCAGAGCCTCCTATTGTTTCTTTGCCCCTAGCAGACCACCCAGGATCCCATGTGGAAATGGAGAGCTCTCATCAGTTCCTTCACTAAAGAACACACACTCCAGAATTAAAATGCAAGCATATATTTCCTGCATTTAAGGGAACCACATTTACTGAGCATAGTAGCATAGTGTATGTGTCAGCATGGCACTCCTTTGTTAACTCTAAGAGCTTGTAACCCAGTTGGGAGAGAAAAAACACCATGGAACAGTTCAGGGATCGCCTCAAAAAAAAAAAAAAAAAAGTGCAAATTTGAAGGAAAAGTAGATAAACTGAATATACACGTCACTCAAAGGAGATACCAAGCAAGTGACTGTTTCTGATCTCATAGGGGAAAAAGGGTTACCAGGGAGTAGAAAATTTTTTTTAAATAAGTTAAAAAATCTGTTAGGCATTTAACAAAAGAAAGTAATTTTGATTCTTTCAGAAAAGGCAATAAAGTGGAGGCTTCTGCGTGCCAAGAGATACAGAAACCAATGATATCATTTGAGATCAACTTTGTTTGGAATTCAAATAATATTATATAACATCAGGGGCGCCTGGGTTAAAGCCTCTACCTTCGGCTCAGGTCATGATCCCAGGGTCCTGGGATCGAGCCCCGCATCGGATTCTCTGCTCCATGGAGAGCCTGCTTCCTCCTGTCTCTCTGCCTATCTCTCTGCCTGCCTCTCTGCCTACTTGTCATCTCTGTCTATCAAATAAATAAATAAAATCTTTTAAAAAAAATATTATATAACATCAGATGCTTTCATATTGGTTTCAGTTCTCTGATTATTTGGATATTTTTCCTGCAAATGTTTAGCAGATATAACTGCCCTCCCTCTTAAAAATAGAGAAGGAAGTGGAGACAAAGGTTTTCCTGAAAGTAGGTGACAACTTCAAAAGGGAAATATGTTCCTTTAAAACTCTCATGAACAAAAATGTTTAGAAGTGATAACAGCCCATCATATCTCCATTTCCTCATGTGAAACTGCCCCACAGGCAGGGCTTTCTCCATTCTTTACTAGAAATATGAAAGTGAAGCTGACATGACTTTTAGGGGGTTTTCTTACAGAAACTCTCCAAGCATTATATGTTACATTTGCTACAAAATGTTTAAATTGTCTCCTGAAAAAGATCTCAATTGTTTCCAATTAGAAAAAGAAAAAGAAAATCATTATGTGGTGAATACGGAGGGAAATTTTTACTAAGGGTCACCAGGGTCAAAGATAAATTGAGAGGAAGTAAAAGGAAATTCTAGAACAGCCCAAAATAGAACAAAATAAGAAATTTCTCAAAATTTTGGGGGCTTTAGGTAAAAACATAAAATGAGGGTTAAATAAAAAAATTTATTCTCTATGAAAGAAAATGGAGATAATCTATTGGGGAGAATAATCTTGACTTAGAGAAATCTCAATTAGAAAGTGATTTCTCCAGGGACATTTGGGTGGCTCAGTTGGTTAAGCTTCTGCCTTCAGATCAGGTCATGATCCCAAGGTCCTGGGGTCAAGTCCCATGTTGTGTTCCTTGCTCAGTGGGGATCTCGCTTCTCCCTCTGCCTTTTGCTCCCCCTGCTTGTACTCTCTCTCTCTCTGAGAAATAAATAAATAAAATCCTTAAAAAAGGAAAAGAAAATAATTTCTCCAAAATGTAGTATTAGTAATTTCAAATATAATGAAAAATATATTAGTAACATTACATCAGATTTTGAAAATTTATAATTCATTAGAGGGAGATAAGAATATAAGAATTTATTGCTAAATAGAGCAGTAAAAGTGTGTTGCAAAAATTCCTATTTCACAAATCATTTAGTTTTGAAAAAGAATTGGATTCCTTCATGATTGTGAGGAAAACCTAAAATTTCAAGTTAAAAATAAAACAAAACAAAAAAACCCACCTCATCCTAAAATGAGGGTTTTCATGAGAGTGTTTCAGTTCTAACTTTATCATTTACTGTGTTCCAGTATTTTCTCTCTCTTTTTTAAGATGTATTTATTCTTAGAGAGAAAGAGATGGGGTGGGGCAGGAGGAGGGAGAGGAGAGCATCTCAGACAGACTCCCTGCTGAGAATGGAGCTCAACACGAGAGTTGACACTCCGCTGGCTGAGCCATCCAGTATTTTCTTTGTATATATTAATATCTGCAATGGAAGTTTGTTGTGATATATACAAAGCACCTAAAACTTCCTGTGAGTATGGTGGATTAAATACACCTGTTCTCTGGTCCATCCACAAAGCTGTGGATTAAAACACACACACACACATGTGCATAAGAAAAACAAAACAAAACAAAACAAACTTTTAAATGTAAATCTGTAAGGACAAAAAAATGAGAGAGAAGGCAGGAGACAAGAGATGATAAGATGATTTTAGAAGCTGAAAAACAAATGGATGAAAGGTAAGTGTCTCAAATATCAGAGAAAGCCAAAAACTAAGTCTACAATCTAATTGTGCCACAGAGCTTGGAAGGCCTCAAGAACTAGCAGCACCAAGCATTTCTGAAGCTGGGTATATAGTGGGACTGCAAACAAAATTATAGACATATCTCTCTCATCCATTTGTTCTGAAGACTGAAGTTTACTCTATGGAGAGGACAAACTAGGGAAGTTCTGAATCAAGGTTCAGGTTACAGCTGAAGGAATGGGAAAGATACGAAGTTGAAAAGATGGGAATTGGGTGGAAGTTTACATTAGCAACAACCTTTTCCCACAACCCCATCCCATACTTGGCTCTCAGACACCAGCAACCATACCTACTCCATACCCCAAGACATAAGATTAAAGATTCTTCTCTGAATTGGCCCAAGGGAAAAGATATAGAAATAGAAATGTGAGAGAAAGAAGTTAAACATTAAGGGATCCATCAAAGAGATTCAATATTAAAATATCAAGAATGGCTGAAAGAAAAAACTGAAATGGAAAGAGATAAATTATTACAGAATTAATGTAAAAATTTTTTCAATTCCTGGAAGTCGGGATTTCCAAATGAAAATCTGGGTGAAAACAGTTTTTTTTTTTAAATAAAGATGTTAATTATTTATTTATTTGAGAGAGAGGGAGGGATGAAGTAGGGCAGGGGAGAAGAGGGAGAGGAAGAGTGAGAATCTCAAGCATAATTCCTACTGAGTTCAGAGCCCAATGCAGGGCTCAATCCCACTACCCTGAATCATGACTGAAGCCAAAATAAAGAGTTGGACACTTAACCAACTGAGCCACCCAGGTGCCCAAAACAGTTCTTTTAAGGCATTGAAAACAACTAAGGCAACCAAGATTTGAAGAGCCAAGATCACAGAGAAAGGGAAATATACTGAAGTGGGTCTTATATTCACTGATGGTCCTCAGAGCATTTGTTCATTTGTAGTGAGGTTTTGAAACTGAACAAAAAGTGTTGGTCTAGAATTTGTTGTCAGTTGGGGAGACTCAAATTCAAGTTCATCAGGGATACCCAGGCTTCCAAAATTTGAGGACCTAATATCCAAAAGTAAAGGGGACCACAGGAGGAAGTAAACTTGACATTTTGGGGAACATTTTTTCCTCAAGGTATTTTCAGATTCTTAAATTTTGCAGGCTCAGAAGCCAAGAAACCAAGCAGAAATCTACAGTTAAAAACAAAAAAAGACGAAAAATCTTTAACTGACCACAGTTAAATTGAAAATTGGAGTTCAAAGCCCAACAAGGATTAGAGGTCTTGATAAACACTTCCAGATTCTCAGCAAAGATCTCCAAAAGGAAATCCTCTAGGACCAAGAACAGACTGGAAATAGACTATCTGCAAATATACCAAAGTGATCTATCCCTCCTCTGTCTGCTAAAGAAGAGAAAAATCTCTCTGGCAAAAGATGAGAATCATCCAGAACCTGTATAAGTTGTAATTTTCAATGTACAGCATTAAGTAAAAAATCCCCAGGCACACAAGGAAGACAAAAATGACTGAAAACAAAGGGAAAAAAAAGAAAACAGAAAGAGACACTCAGGTAGTCTAGGTATTACAGTTATCAATATGGACTAAAATAGCTATAATAACCTTCAAGAAAATAAGTGACAAGATGAAGAATTTCATCAGAACTGAATATATTAAAAAGAATCCATGAAAATTTAGAATTAAAAGATAAAACAACTTAGATTAAGAAATTGGTAGATGGGTATAACAGATTAGACAAAAGAAAGGATTAATGAATTAGGAAATAATTCATTAGGAAAAAAAAAATAATCCAAACTGAAGCATAAATAGAATGAAAGAGCAGAAAAGTCAGAAGAAGCACTAGAGTTAAGTGGGGCACAATAAAAAGGTGTAACAGACAAGTAAGTGAAAATCTCAGGGTGACAGTTACGGGGCAGGTCTATTTAGCAACCACTATGTATTTGAGTATAACAGAGATCTCTAGTAGATATATCTCTAACACATAGTAAATACAATGTTCACCCAAAGTATTAGAATTCCAGTTCTGGGGGCACCTGGGTGGCTAAGTTGGTTAAGTGTCTGGCTTCAGCTCAGGTCACAATCCCAGGGTCTGGGGATTGAGCCCCACAGCAGGCTCCCTGCTCAGCAGAGAGTCTGCTTCTCCCTTTACCTTGGCCTGATACTCTGCCTACTTGTGCTCTCTATCTCTCTGTCAAATAAATAAATAAAATCTTAAAAAAAAAAAAATTCAGTCCTATCAGAAAATTGGTGATGAATTAGTGATATCTACATAGAAAATTTAAAAAAGAAAGGAAATTGTTTTATTTCAGGGAAAACGTAAGTTATATCAGAAATAAAATGAAATACAGTATAATATATGGCTCACTATGCATTAATTTTATATGATCATAACAATGTAAACAAAAATTAATATGATCATAATAATGCAAACAACATAAACAATTGAATAAAACATAGTTTTTTAAAAGATATTATTTATTTATTTGACAGAGAGAGGGAGAAAGAGAGAGCACAAGTAGGGGGAAGGGGTGAGAGGGAGAAGCAGACGCCTTGCTGAGCAGGGAGCCCAGTGGGAAGGCAGACACTTAACCGACTGAGCCATCCAGGTGTCCCTGTAAGTATGAATTTAAAAAAAGAAAACACTGGGGTGCCTGGGTGGCTCAGTCAGATGAGCATCCGACTTTTGATTTCTGCTCAGGTCATGATCTCAGGGTCATGTGATCAAGCCCCAGGTTGGGCTCTACATTGAGTTTGAATCTGCTTGTGATTCTTTCTCCCTCTCCCTCTGCCCTTCCCCTGCTCAAACTCTCTCGCTCTCTTTAAAATAAATAAATAAATGAAATATTTTTTAAAATTAAAAATAGAGGGGCTCCTGGGTGGCTCAGAGGGTTAAAGCCTCTGCCTTCAGTTCAGGTCCTGATCTCAAGGTCCTGGGATCGAGCCAGGGCATTGGGCTCTCTGCTCAGCAGGGAGCCTGCTTCCTCCTTTCTCTCTGCCTGCCTCTCTGCCTACTTGTGATCTCTGCCTGTCAAATAAATAAATAAAATCTTTAAAAAAAAAAAAAAGAAAAAGATTATCATAAAAATTACATTAGATAAAAAGATAAAGTACCTAATAAAATGAGTGGTATATAGTAGGTATTCCATAAATATCTAGTATATAAATTGTACGACCTCAGGGAATGTGGTAAAAGGTAAATAAATCTACATTTGTTGAGCTCAGGATTATTCTGGAGGAATAAATCATTGCCTAAAATTTTGCCCTTGTACATTCTCTGAGTGCATTTTCGGCTCTCATTTGCTAGAGTCTCTCTTGATAACTATGCAGCAGGACTGTCTTACCTCAGAGCAGAGTAAACAGCTGCCTACATAAGGCTATCTGGTAACACCAAGTTGTCACATGCCTATAAACTAATAATATGAATTGCCATAGGCCTAGATTTTTCAATTCATCCAAGATCATAGAGGTTGGCTACTAACCAAATGATGAGGTCAGCTGGCTTTCTTCCTTTCATTATTAAATCCTAGAGAAACTTCAAGCCCCGATTTGATCATGCTAAGTGGTCCAGACTGTGGTGGCAGGCAAGAAATCCTCTATATTAAAAAGCTGGAATAGTTCATCTCTCCCCTTACCCTTAGCAAACAACAACAACAAAATCCATAATACTCACATTTCACCTCCAAGTAATAATCAAGTCTGCTTTGGTGCTCATAAATTAGAGAAACAACATATATAGTGTGGCTTTTATAGCTTCAAATAGCACAAGCAAACCTGATAAGGACCTGGAGAAACAAAGCTAGTACATGGTAGAGGCTCAGTGCTTGTGTTAGGATGGATGGGTAGATACACGGATGGATGTAAGGACAAGTACTGACTTGGGCGAAGAATATAACACACAGCGATTTAATCTTAGACATGCAGGGTCTCAAAACATGAGAGTGAGTCCACACTTCATTTTGGGTCCAAACAGGGTTATCTTATACAGTCACAGATCTCAGAGTTGGAAGGGATATTAGGAGACCATTTTATTCCCTTTAACAGGTGAATACACAAAAGCTTTTATAAAGTCAAGGTAGAGGGAAATTCTGGGAAAATAGTGGTGGGTGGTAACAGTGGGGCAGTTTTAAATCACCCCAAATTCTGTCAAAAAAAAAAAACCAAAAATATAAAAACAGGACAACAAAACCAAAAACCCACAGACCAACATCTAAAACAAAATAGATGATAAGATAGTCTATTGAATCCTCAAATCAAATAGTTGGCAACAAAAGAACAGCTACACAATGAGTGTAAAGTTGGCATTTCTGTGTGAGACCGCAGAGGGTTCTCTCAACAGACCTGAGGACAAGAAAACCCCCAAATCACTGCAAAGTGTCACAGGCCAAGGTTAAGGCTTTAGCCTAACAAAAATAAAACTGTTGTTTTAGACATACATGTTGATTTAACTGATATAACAGAAGACTCATATACATTAGTCTGTTATTAGGTCATGGGAAATCTGAATGTTGGTAAATCATCAGGTTATACCAGTCTCTTAGTTAGCAGTTTTTTTTTTTTAAATTGCTAAGAAAATAAATAACAGCCTGAAAGACTGTGTGTGTGTGTATGTGTGTGTAACGTTATCTACATCAATGTATCAGTACTTTTATATAATCTTTCCTTCTAATTATTAGTTTTGTACTCTTTAAGCACTAAAGCAAAAGATTCCAGAAAATTACTGTATTTTATTTTTTAAATTGTTTGGAACTATGAAATTGACCTTTAAAAATACTAATGTCAGGTAAGTGCTCAGGTATCCTTTTACCATCAAGAATACTTGCTCTCATCTTGCTGATATCAAAATGCTGTTTTCCTCTCAAAAATGCATGAGAAGAGCATCCAGTATACATTGATATGGTGCCCCGAGGATGTCTCTATTTATAATATGGGGTATCTCATGAACAATTCTGGTTCTAGGCAATAGTGCTCCAAGGCAGAACAGACTGGTCTGTCCCAAGTGAGTTTCTTAGGTGGCCCCCTATGATGCAAATTGGGCTGCCCTCAAGGCACCCTATAAATTTATTATAAAAATCTAAAATAAAAAAAGACAAAATAACAAAAAAAGTTTGTCTTACTAAAATGAAGACTATTCCCCTTAACTCAATGTAACTTTAAAACAGAGTACAGCAACAGTTACCATAAGAAACAATGGGAGAGGCCTCTAGCACTATTTTATCAGGAAATCCCATTTTATTAGGAATATGACTTTTGTTAGAAAGAAAGACTCTAGCACTGGTTTCTTGTATACAACTCAGAAAGAAGTAAAAAAAAAAAAAAAAAAACATTCTAATTTTAGGTTGCTAAAGTGATTATGGTGCCCTATGTCCTTTGCAATCATTATATTGCATTGTGGTTAGACATGGGCATTAACAATGCTACAGTTTACTGTGTCCAGAATTTGTTTCAATAACCTTCTTGTCACTTTGAGGTCTCCAGAAATGTATGTTGGCAGGAACTGATGAAAAGTTAAATAGAAATCTTAAATTTCCTTGTAAACTCCAGTTATGTGAGACATCTGCTTCCGGCCATGATGGAGTAACAAGGAGTCTCCCACCTTAGACAATGAGAAAATATGACAAAAATACAGGAAAGACTTGTTTTCAGACATTGAACAATAGGCAGCACAGGAGTGTGGTCCCTAAGAAAAGGGAAACAGGGTGAGTTCCACTGTTGTTCCAACTCACTTCCTAAAGGCAGTTTCCTGTTCTTGGAGAAGAGAAGAAAACCTAAACTGAGCCCTGTGGTCCTGCTCAGTTGAAGGGACAGGTAGAATTTCCAGAGCAAAGTACCAGCGAGGAGGGATCTACACAGACAAGACATTCCCAGAGCTCTGTGGAGGATTTCCCACAGATCTTCAGCTGACACATATAAGAAAAGATAGTACCTTAGACCAAATAAAGAAACAACAGGAAACAGGAAGGCCAATTTCCACTCCTACAGGCCCAGAAATTGTGCTTGTCCCTACCAACGAGAATGGGAATACCTCATAATACAGGAAGCATGAGGAGGTATCTTCAGATTATACTGCCTTTGTTGCAGGGTCAAATTAGCCCTAGATTAAAGGCTGTTGCTGCATAACAAAGCTTAAAACTCAGCCAGGACAAAATACAAAATACCCTATTTATAGAAATACCAAAAAAAATCTAGCAACCAAAAAAACTAAAGCACAATATCCAGTATCCAAGCAATAGACACCACACATGAAAAAAGGCATATGTGAGAGAGAAAAGAATTAGCTAAAGATATGTTATAGTTAACAGCAAATTAGGATCTGCGGGGTGGGGGGGTGGGGGGGCATTTGAAGACATGCAACAGCAACTATCCAAAACGAAGCATAGAGAGAAAAGGAAAAACTGGAGGGAAAAAAGGTACCACTGACCTCCGGGATAATATAAAGTTGTCTCCTACATGTGTGATCAAAATCTAGAGAAAAGCCAAAAGTACAAAGGAGAGAAAAATACTTGAAGAAATAATGGCTAAAAATCTCCCAAAGTTGGTAAATTCAACTGATTTCTAAAATCCATATTTCTGAGAAAATTCTATTCTCCAATGATTGATAAACTTAGCACTTGACTTGGGGAGTCAAAAAGCAAAAAGCTAGTACTGAGAAATTCAACACATCTTAACTATTTAACCAAAAAAAAAAAAAAAAGAAAGAAAGAAAGAAAAAGAAAATAATTAACAGACATAAGAAGTGAATTAAGGTTGAAATGTCATGTGGTATTTTAGCCTTAATTCTGAATTTCCTTGTTCTCATCGATCTAAATCAGTCCCTAATGATATTTAAATGAAGCTACTTGTAATTCCCATAATAGGCAAACAGAAAGGAGGTTAAAATAATTCTATTATTTCACAATGATGAAACAGATTGAATATTTCAATTATTCTACTTATTATAGTACACATAGAACAATGCTCTGTAATCTGCTTCGATATATATAGGCTCTTTAACCACACCACGGTGGGACTAATACAGTCAATTTGGTTGAGCTTCACTCGCTGATTCAGTGTTGGAATAAAGTACTTCACAGATTAGCTTAGTCTGCAGCACTTAAAGGTCAGGATTTATTGTAATGTAAATCACAAAGCAATTTTATCTTGACAGAGATTACATACTGTTACAATATTTCTCGCTGAATCTAGTGATGCGTTTGCTTTTTCTTTGCAACTGCTGTGCAAATTGGACCGTAGCCCAGAAAAGAAAAAGAGATGGCAGGCTGCTTTGGCTTTTTAGAAACAACTTAATTCTCTTCATTTTTCAAAGTTCCACCAGAAAAAAAAAAAAAAAAGGCTCTGAAAATACACATAAAATCATACATAAATACTTGTAAACCTTTATAAACCCTAAGCTCAAGTGCACACAGATATCTGTGAATGACCATCTATCAAATATTTTGATGTGTTTCTGCAAAAGTATAATTGCTAAGGGCTGGCCTCTAATCATTCATACTCAAGTAACTTGGTACATGATCTAAATTGTCTCTATTTTAAGCAAACAAACAGAAAGAATAAGAAGCATTCATTACTGACGAGAGAAATCACAGGCAGAAAGAAAACAGAGAAGACAGACACAAAGGTGAGGCTTAGGAAGTCCGCTGCTGTCAGTGGTCTCTGCAGCAAATACTGAGAGGTAGAATGGCAACGCCTTTCCAATGTTTCTGTTTCTTTGGACAATACACTTAAAGCAGAAAGTTTTGGGGCCAGCAATCAGAAAGACTTTTTGATTACCAGGTAATTAAATGAGCTGTTCAAACAGTTGGAGGAGTCTTTTTTCTTAGAGTTCTTAAAACAAGATGAAATAAGTTTCCATCCTAAATCATGTCTCCCAAAACGTCCCCACGAAGTTTAAAAAAGGGTATGTATTAAATTTTGCCAAGTGTTGTCAATTCTTCATACATAGTTTATATTAATAATGTATAAAAGTGGCAGGGAAGCCCAAGACTTACCAGAAAAATGTATCCAAGGCTAATCTTCAACTGCAGCTACTCCATTTCTGTTCTCCTCATCTGGGCCACAACTGGGTATTTACCTGAACTCCAATTCTTAAACACAGCACTTGTCCTGGAATGAAGGGTTATATACTATAAGCTGTTCATCCAAACACTGAGTAGCTTGTTCCTTCATTCTATCGGCTGCATCCAATCAAACAGGGCTACCCACCTGTTAGTTATTCCAGGTCAACCTTCCTATAATCGTAAACTCGTCTGAGTTTGGTTAACTTGTTTTCTTTAAATCAATTCAAATGTTGGTCTAAACAAACTTATTAAAAAATGTTTACATATACAAACTTATTAAAAAATGTTTACTTCCAAGATTATAGATCTGACTTGACAGTTTAAAAAAAATAATAATGTTTGCTGTATACCACTTGAAATAGTCGCATGTGCCACCTGTTGTCCATGTAGCACATTTGGGGAAGTACAAGTTATACAAAGAGCTGTGAAAATAAGAGAGAAATGGTAGAAGTTCAGCTTGTATGTGGGCAATAAGTGATATTTTTATTCATAGAATGCAGGCATCCCCATCCACAATAAAGTGTACAATTAGGCACAGGCACTTGCCCTCTGAAAATTCTCTCTAAAGAGATTGATCACACATCCGGGTTTGCTTGGGAGAGGCCCAGTTTATGTGTGTTGCTGTCCCGAAGCTGCCTCTTCCACTCTTGAAAATGTCCTGGCTTGGACGATACCAAAAAGGGTGGAACAAATCATCCCCAGAAAACCAGACAGTCAAAGACTTTTCCCACTGGCCACATTTTTCCAGACATATTATTTTCAGCTCTTCGGCTCTTCCGAACATATTATTTTATTTAATCTTCACAACATCCCTGTAAGTTAGTCGTATGTAAAAATTACAAATGGGGAAACAGGTTCAGGGAGGTTTAGAGGTTTAATGACTCGGGGTTTATACAGTTATTAAGGGACACCAGTAGAATTCGTGTCCAGGTTTCTGATTCACATGAAGGGATCTTTTCTAGGAGATCAGGAGGTGTGAGGGTGACGGAAGGAAAAAGGTGTGGCTGGGGAGGCAGAGATATTCTGAGAAAAAAGTCCATTCCTCTTCATACTGGATTTGAAGAGATTAGAGCAAGAAACAGACATGTCTGCAATGTTGCCACACTCCCACTTCATTAAGAACTCTTTTTCCCATAAAACTACATTATAAGGACTGGTTAGATTGCTGGGATTATAGTGCAGCACATATACAAGGAAGAGAGAAAGGGAGGGAGGAAGGAGGATCGCCAGGATTGTAATCAATAGGCCTTGTGAACTAAATGGACTTTTGTGTTGTGCCTTAAAAATCTAACCAAACTCCTAATTACAAGTGAAATTTTAGAGCTCAGTTTTCTTTTTTGATGCTGCAAAAGAAGAGATCGAGCTGGAGCAAAAGGAGGCACCCCTGTGTGGGGAAGATAGGAAGAAAAGGGCAGGACGTGTAACAAAACCGTCAGCCTGCCTTTCCCGCACGAACCTCCTTTCCTCCTGCACCACTGCGCGCTGCCAAACACATCTCATCCCAGCTCCCAGGGGGGAGGGCCGAAAGCTTTACATTACACCACTGGTTTACACCCTGAGAAACAGTCGCGTGAGCTGCAAAATACACTTTGAAGCAACTTTCTCAAAGGCACATCTATATTTACCAATGTGTTCCACATGATTAAACTGTGAAATTTGTCTCCAGTTTGGCAATACCTTTGAGAGATGTTGTGAGGTTTAGAAAGAAAACGCCTGGGAAGTGCCTGAAGTTCCATGAAGGGAAGGGCCCCAACACACCCGACTGTGCTGTTGCAGGCCAGGCACTGGAGTGGGGCAAACCGCAAATGAAATAGCCTACGTTATGATGTCACAGTGTTGTCACGCAACATCATACACAGCGAGAGCCAGAAAAATCAGTTTTTCAAAGGCCTCTTCTCCCCTCCTCTTCTGCATGTTAAAGCATATGGTATCCAAAACTAGTTCACAGTGAACTTCATTTCTGCCGCTGCTGTAAATGAAGTTTCTTCTCAGGCAGATGTCAGTGCTAAAAGTTTGGTGCTCATAAATACCAAATTTACATAAAATCTATACAGCTCTTTTTTTCAAAAGCCTTTCCTGGTGGATGTAGGCTGATTGGCTAGGATATATAGGTTACTCACTTTTTCCTGAACCTATTATACATTTCCAAGTGCATGAATTTGAATAGCAATGACTATGAGTGAGGCACAAGGCCCTTCCTTGATGTTGCTCTACCTGTAAATGTCATGTGCCAGGTCAAAAGAAAGACAAAAAATTACAAAATTAACTCAGACCTTCTCAAACTGTTAATTTTGGCTGAGGATTCCAAACGATGTGTCACCATTACACAAAAAGCATCATTTGTAGATGGAATGAGAAATGAATCCTGTGTGTACTTTATTCCCTGAAAACACCACCAAAATAACCTGTTCCTAAAGCAAACTTGAGTTTATTGCTTGCCACAGTAAGTGAGGCCACTACTTGGACAAGAATCTTGGTGGTGTGTCTGAAGAGGTGAAGCAAAAATCACCTAGGTTTAAGATTTGGGGAGCTTGGTTTAAGATGGATCTTTTGGTGTGAGAAAAAGGGCTTGGTTATGAATAGGCAAATCTGTGATCTAACAGTTTTGGACTGATAGATACCAAAGGGGGAAAGTTTTCAAAAATAAAGGATTTTGAAGCAATTCTTAAAAAGTAAAGAGCTGTTTGATGTTGTTTTAGTTTGAGCAGTCTAATATGGGTTTAAAAGAATTTTCAGGAGGTGCCTGAGTGGTTCAGTCGGTTGGGCCTCCAACTCTTGGTTTTGGCTCAGGTCATGCCTCAGGGTCAAAATACCGAGCCCTGCTTTGGGCTCTGAGCTCAGTGCAAGTTCTGCTGGAGATTCTCTCTCTCTCCCTCTCTCTCTGCATCCACCCCCTCCTCCACCTCCCCCAAACTCAGCGTGCATGTTCTCTCTAAAAGTAAATAAATCTTTTAAAAAGGTGGGGGGGGGATTTTCAGAAACTTTCTGAAATAAATGATAAACTTATTGGCAACTTGATCTTCCCAGGCAAGAACTTTCTGAAACAGTAAAATCAGATTGATGAAAAGACTGGAATAATAAAGTCACCTTAATGAAGCATCTGAATAGTAAAGTCACATTAATGTACACCATAAGCTGTTCTGGGTATAGATGGTCTTGGTTTTCGATAACTATAATGACGAGTGTTTTTCAAATTCTCCTGGAAAACCCCAGACACCAAGAGCAGCTCCTTTTTGGAATAAAGAACCCACTCTAAACCACCAAAGCAGGCAAAGACTTCCTCAGATAACATTTCCCTTTACCTTGCTTGTTTAATTGCTAACCTCATTCAAATGAGTGATCCATTTTTTCTTAAAGAAGTATTGCATTATATAAGGTCACAGTCAATTCTTGCCTTTGGGGTTATTCTTTTCTTTTACATGACCTAGCATACTTACCTCTATGCATTCAATATAGTTTAACACTTTGAGGATAAACCTTGAGTTCTTTGAAAATCCCTCATTGTCATTGCCATAATAAAAATCCTGATCATATCTCTGTTCTGCTTAAAACTTTTCGGTAAGTCTTCTTTGTCCTCTCGGTGACATCTGAACTTCTCAGCATGCCTCCTGGACTGTATTTCTCTCTCTCATTTCACCACATCTATGAGTACATACATGAATTCTATATGGAAGTTGCAATAAATTACTTGCAATTCAGAGTATATCTGGCTCTCTCTTCTCTCACTGGAAGGTCTTGTCCATGCAGAACTGTGTGTATCTCATAATTGTCCATTTATTTGCTAACCTGTTCCTCACTGTCAATAAGCAACTCAAGGGCAAGTATTATGTCTTAGCATATTGTCTGGGAAATAGAGGCCACTCAAGATATTTTTTCAATAGGTAGTCAGTGAATGGATAGACCAAACCCTATGATTGTGACCCCCTCCCAAAAAAAAGAAATCATAAAACTACAGGATCTCAAAACAATCATCAGATAGATCTTAAAAAAAGAAGAGTAATTCTCAAATAAACAGTAATTTACTGTTGATTTGGTAGTTCCAAATCAACAGTAAAATTTAAGAGAATTAAAACTAAAGTTTGTACAAACAAGATCAATAAAAATTTAGAAGTATGAGAATGCATTCCACAGTATGAGACTGTGGAAAGGCATGCACTCTCATATATCATTGGCAAACCCTTTTGGAGGGGAATTTGACAATAACTAATAAAACTATATATGCTTTTACCTTTTGACCCAGCTATCTAGGAATTTACCCTGAAGATACATGTACAATAACGGAAAAACACACATGTACGGGGTTATTCATTGCAGCATTATTTATAATTCTGAAATGTTAGAAACAACCTAAATGCCCCTAAATGGAATGGTGATGAATAAACCAAGCTACATCCACAAACAGAATTATGCAACTATAAAGAAAAGAATAAGGAATATCTTTATGAGCTGATACAGAGTGATTTCCAAGATACATAGTTATGAGAAAGCACCAAAATGCAAAAGAGTATCTATGGTATTCTGCTATTCACGTAAGAAAAAGTAAACCGAAATATAAGAAAATACGCATGTATCTTCTAGTTTTAGTGAAAAGACACATAGGAAGGATAAACCAGAAATTAATGAAATTGGGTAGATATGAGGAGTAGGAACAGAATGGAAGAAATGGAGGAAATGGAGCAGGTAGAATGCATAAGTGGGATTATCTCTAAGTATATCTTTATATATAGTTCTGATTTTTTAGAACAATGACTTTTTTTCATATATATTAAAATACAAATAAGTGTTTAAAATCAAACAGGACTCAGAGAAAACCCAGAATGGAATATAAATAGCAACAAATGAGCCTAACTATATCAGACATGAATAATATAACCCTATTCAGGGGACAAAGGAAAAAAGAACTAACCTAAGTAACTTTAGATAAAAAATATTTTAATATATATTTTAAGTCTAAACACAAAAGAAACTGTACAGAAGTACTATCCCCTAATTAATAAATTATTCTGAAACTATATTCTAGGATTGAGCAAATAAAAATATTGTGGACAATGGAAGCCAGGTATCTGTTTTACAAATAATGAAAGGGAGAAGGCTAGAAAGGATCCAGTGGTGTTAGACTGGAATTGGGAGATACTGGTATGAATCACAGTTTTTACATACAAAGTCATGGAGAGAGAGAGAGAATGTGTTTCCTTGTTATGTCCACTAATACGGTCTAGAAGCAATGACACCTGGGTAGAAATGAACACACCTTGGCTTCTAAAGACATAAATAAAAGGAACCAGGACTCTTAGGAGACAACCTAAATGAAATAAGGGAGGAAAACATGAAATTTAAAAAAAAAAAATCACTGGTGTGGGGCGCCTGACTGGCTTAGACAGTGACGCACACAACTTTTGGTCTCGGGGTTGTGAGTTCAAGCCCCACATGTGGTGTAGAGATTACTTAAAAACAAAATAAATCCTAAAAAAAATCACTGATGGCAAGGTAAAGTGTGGAAAAAAAAATAAATACCTGAAATATTCAAATTAGGTTCTAAAATTAAGTAATTTAACCTTTGTTTGACTTTTTAATTTTACTTTGTCTAGATATACAGATTCAGCTTCCCCTCTCATTATTAAAGGGTGTTGAGAATCAAAGCATAAGCCATTGTTTATATCCTATGCTCTAATACCGTAAGCAGGACAAAGGAAACATTCCATCTGCTCTATCATTTTAGTCCTTCTCTTTGCCTATTTTGATCATTACAAAAAAAGATTAAATACTACATACTTCAATGCTATTCTCCTGAATAATTTCTAACACTAAAAAGTAAGGTCGAGTTTTATGTCTCATGAACTTACAATAGAGATTGGTAAATAAGTAGGGACAACATTCCTTTGCGTCCTCCCTGGGTTGTCCTGGATATAGGAGGGGGAAAAACACAATTCTGGTTGCCAATATCGGCTTCAGGTGGATGCTTTTATTTTATGTAAAAGTTGACTCTTCTTCAGAGAATTGCATTAGCACATATTCATGCTAATGAGCATTATGAGCATTATGACAATTAGTCACTGCCCAGGTCAGTCAGCTCTTCTAAAGTTGTTTTAAATGTTATGTAAGTCTTCTATTTTTATTTACCTTTCTGTCTGTTTACTCTGTCTCTCTATCAGTGAATCCAAGACACTGAGGGCACATATAACTTAAAATTCTCTCCCGTGCACTTCCTAAAGCATGGATCCTGGTACTGTCTTAAAGGAGATACGGTCTGAGTAAGACACTGCTTGGTACCTTGCAACTTTGATACATGCTTTCCTTACAAAGAAGACAGATCAATATTACCTACTGTGAAGTGAAAGAACAACCAATTAATCAGAAAAACACCCTTGCTCATCTTCAAACTGCCTATTAGGAAAATGTAAACACAAATAATTTGGTAATTTGAAAATGATATATACCATTACTTGAGTTAAATTAATCTAAATATTTTTTTATATTGGCCAGAATTTCTCTAAGGAAAAAGTAAAGGAAAGAAATGTAAGCATCTATTTGTTTCATCCTTACAATAACCTTATAATGTAAGAATTATTCCATTAACAGGCTGAGGTTCATAGAACTTATTAAATTTGCTCACAGTCGGGCGCCTGGGTGGCTCAGTGGGTTGGGCCGCTGCCTTCGGCTCGGGTCATGATCTCAGGGTCCTGGGATCGAGTCCCGCATCGGGCTCTCTGCTCAGCGGGGAGCCTGCTTCCCTCTCTCTCTCTGCCTGCCTCTCCGACTACTTGTGATCTCTCTCTGTCAAATAAATAAATAAACTCTTTAAAAAAAAAAAAAAAAAATTTGCTCACAGTCACTCAAATAGTAAGTGGCAGAATTGGAATTCACAATTCAGTTTGATTTCAAAGCCTATGATCTTTCTAACCATAGCGTGTGCGCGCGCACGCACACACACACACACACACCCCTAGTGAAACCTGAAAAAAAAAAATCAAAATAAATGAGGGAAGTTTTGATTTTATTAAAACTAAAAACGGGGGTGCCTGGGTGGCTCAGATGGTTAAGCATCTGCCTTTGGCTCAGATCATGATCCCAGGATGCTGGGATCGAGCCCCACCTCAGACTCCCTGCTCAGTGCAGAGCCTGCTTTTCCCTCTCTCTCTGCCATTCCCTCCACTTGTGCTCTCTGGCTCTATCTCTCCGTCAAATAAATAAATAAAGTCATAAAACAAAAACAAAAACAAAACCCTAAAAACTAAAAACAGAACATGAGAGGTGAAAAGCCCTAGAAAGAAAAAACCCACACAAATAGCACTGGACTAGAAGTAAGGAGACCTGAGTTCTTAACCTTTTCTTACTCTATACCTCTCTATTCTTCTACTACCTGTCTCATTAAAATCAGTCATTAAATATTCACTGCTACACTGACTGTCTAACTAAAAGGTACAAACAGAATCTTTAAAACAAAACTGATCAACCCACCATATTATAATAAAATTTCAATTAGCAAGGACAATTAGATTGTTTAATATAATCTCTGGCTAACTAATCATGAATGGGAAAATCCCTTTTGTAGATTCTAGTTTGTTACTGGACATCTTTCTAAAACTGTTTAATTGAGCAGACCAAATTTTATAGTACAGAAGAATTAGTGGAGAACTTGCTACAGTGCAGATCCTGGGGCTCTACCTGAAGAGATTCCACTTGAATTTGATATTTATACATATAACTCTGGGGTGATCCTGATTCTGATCTTAAGACGAAACAGAGAAGCATTAAGTAAAGGATACACAACACAAAAAAGCCTTTTTTGATGACAAGACTTAACACCTCAGCCATCTTCGTGACCACTAATCATTTTTTCTACACCTCTGATGTTAAAGACACAGAATCCTGGGCCAGAATCTAGGATCCTATAACCCTGAATTTTGCCTCTGTCTTTTAAGGAAAGTGTATTCTAAAACTTCAAATTGAGGTTAGTTGCCTTCTGGTAAATTGAGGTTTTAAAATTTTCATTAGTCAGAATTATGTGACATGGAATACAAAGTGACAATTGGGATTATTAAAAACAATGTTCATGATACATAATTCCTCAAAATTTACCAAGTCCTGGTATGCACTAGACCTATAATTTGCCTCCTTTCTATTTGAGTAGGTCATAAACTCAGCTTATTCATGGTTACCACAAACAGTGCATAATCAGTAGCCATGGTTGCTAATATTTTAAGAATTAATCTATAATGGCCGAATTTAAAATATATATTAAATAACTGGCACCAGAATTCTTCTTACAGAGCAAAAGAATGATATTTGTATAGGAAAATATCCTGCTGATCCATTCGGATGGAAAAAACCCATGTCATAAGAGGGAAAAAAAGAAAGGGAGGACTACATTTTTCTGCATTAGAATGCAAGAAGTTTGGGGAAGGGGGTGTTCCTTAAGAGTGGAGGAAGAATGGAGAAGGATAAAGGGAAACCATATAGCAAGGCTAGAGTGCAAGTTACAAGAAATAGCTGAATTTTGTTGTTGTTGTTGTTTCCTTTAAACAGAGGAGAGTTTAATTTAAAGCTGTTTGACTGAGATATAAATTTTTCTATATCTCCAAACATTAGGGAGTCTGCTATGCTCTAAATTCAATGTATATTTTTTATTTTAATCCCTCTTGAATTGTTCCATTTTAATGTGTGTGTGTGTGTGTGTATCCATAAATAATGAAACAAAAATATTCAAGTACTTTCTAAGGTCTTTAACGTTTAATGTCTCATTTAATCTTCAGAACTGTTCTATAAAGTGGTACTGTTATTAAATCTGTTTTACAGATGAGGAAGCTGACTGAATTCTAGAGAGGCTAAATAACTTACCTAAGATGACACAGCTAGTAAGGGATGGAGCCAGGACTCAAACACTGAACCTCATGTTCGTAACCTTTACTAGTTCAAACTTACACTCTTACACTAGTTCAAACTTACATGTACAGAGCTACATGGATTCACCCATCCATAGATACACACATAAAATAAAGAGACAGCCTAGTCTCTTTACTTAAATAAAATAGGAATAGCCAAAATATAAGCAATATTCAAAATATGAGTAACACTGTTATACTAATATCATTTTCAAAATATTTTAAAATCACAGAAAGTAAAAATATAGTAATAATCAATTCTGGCTATTGAATTCCCACCATGCAACATTTCTGCTTCTATCATATTATCCTGGAAGAGTTAGTCACTGATTAACTTACTAATAGTTAAGTAAAAATTAATTATTAGTGAAGTACTAGAGTATAATCTCTATACTGGTTTTAAAATACATCCACAAGTCTCTTGATACTTCTCCCTCCAAAAGGTGGATGCTAATTTCCCTCCCATTAAATGGGTTGGGACTTAGTGACTCACTTTTAATGTGGTTGATGTAATCATGTACTATTTTCATAAAAGTCTTTGCAGCTTCCTCCTGTTCCTGATCTTGGATCACTTGCTCAGGGGAAGCCTGATATCATGACATAAGGATAGTCAAGCATCCCTAGGAAGAGATAAGGAAGGCAAAGCTGTGATGAGGAACTGAATCCTTCTGCCAACAACCAGTGAGAAACTGGGGCCTCCTGCCAATAGTCACATACACGGGAGCCACCTAGGAAGTGGATCTTCTAGCCTCAGGCAAGCCTTTAGGTGACTGCTGCTCTAACCAATGTCCACAATCCCATGAGAGACTTCAAGACAAAACCGTCCAGCTAAGGACTCCCAGTTTCCTGAGTCCACAGAAACCACGTAAGATAATAAATACTTACTGTTTTAAGTCATCTAATTTTGAGGTAATTGGTTATAGTAGCAATAGTTAACTAATACACTCCCTATGTTAGTGATTATCAAAGTGTGGTCCCCAAACAAGTAGCATCAGCATTTCCAAGGCACATGTTAGAAATGCAAGTTCACAGTCTTCACACCAGACTTATTGAATTAGTAACTCTGGGGTTGAGGGCAGGAATTTGTGTTTTAACAAACTGCTAGATGATGCTAATGCATACTTACACTAAAGTTTAAGAACCATTATGCTAAGCCTTCAGTAATTGGCTAATAGTCAACCTCAAACCTCCTTCATACCAGCCCCAAAGCCTACAGCTCCCAAAAAATCTGTATTTATTCTTGGAATATAGTGTAATATTTAGCATCAGATTGTAGACAAGCTTCTTTCTCACGACAAAATGTCAATTCTGAAAGGGTGGGACTGCCAAACTCGACATTGTGCCCCGCACATAGTAAATGTTCAATAAGCATTAGTTGGATAAATGTACAAATGACTAAAGCTATAACTTGCTTGGTAAAGAATAAAGTGAAGTCTTACCTTTTTTTCTTTTCCATTTATCATCACTTGAACTCTTTCAAAGTGACTTCAGCTAAGAACATCTGTTTGTTATGGTATCCATGGAGATGAGATGCTTGCAGTATATAAAAGTATAGATTAAAGTGACTAAGCCTAACTTCACAACATATGCTCATTTCAGGGGTTTGTGGAGTTGTCCAACACAAACTGATAATCCATCAATTATCAATTAGTAACAACAAACCCTCCTAGTGATATGGTCTCTATTAAGGGTTGTTTGAATACCAAAGAGGATTTGAGGAGACTGACAAATGCCAACACTTGCCTGACCTTTGTTCTTTTCATTCTTTTCTAAAACATATACTATTAGAATACAGTAATTCCAACTGACTATAGGAGAATATAAAAACTAACAGGTAGGGGCACATGGGTGGCTCAGTGGGTTAAGCCTCTGCCTTCAGCTCAGGTCATGATCTCATGGTCCTGGGATCGAGCCCCACATTGTGCTCTCTGCTCGGGGAGGAGCCTGCTTCCCCCTCTTTCTCTGCCTGCCTCTCTGCCTACTTGGGATCTCTCTCTCTCTCTATCAAATAAATAAATAAAAATCTTTAAAAAAAAAAAAAAAAAAGAACAGGTAGTGGGTGATATGAAGCCCTGAAAGTAAAACAACTGGCTGAGTTCATAACACTAATTCTGCAACACTCTTATTTTGGGTTACAAAGTTAAACAACTATCACTCCTATGAGCTTCTGATATACAAATATGAAATATGAATTTTCAAGAGGTGAACACAGTGAGCAGTTCTCCTACACACAACATAGAACCTTTTGGAGGCACAGCTTGTAAACTAATACTTTAGAAAACACCACTCTAATGCAAATCTTTAATACTTTCTTTATTTCCTTGAGTTTGGAATTTGATATATATTGTCTGATTTATAAAATACCTCTTCTAGTGATATTTAAATCATTCAAATCACTATTTCATATACTTTCTATAAACTTTACTCAAAAACTCATTCTCATCTCCATATGTTATTATATATTCATTGATATTATGATTGTATACAGTCATTTTTAATGATAAAGTTGTTAAAAATGACGTGCTCCAAATCACATTTTCTCTTTATATTATTAATTTAAATAAAAACCATCTAAAATATTTTAACAGGCATAACAGCTCAAAGGAACAATTCTATTGTTGTTGTTGCGATGGTTAAATACTTTGAGGGTATACTACTAATTTAATTGTACTAATAATACACTAGGGCAATGATTTCCAACTGTACTGTATTTCAGCTACTGCAGCCTATACATTGTGGGTTGTCAGCCTCCTTCTCTGAGAGCAAATATTCTACTCCATTCAGAGAGGAGTCATGGAACCAATGTGTTAACTTGGTAACCTGTTGGCCATAGGCCACAATTAATTGGGCCAGATTTGGATACTACACTAAAGCTTGTCCAATCAGATTCTCTTTCCAGGAAATTGTATTTAGGATTGAAACATTCTAATTTGTCTCTGCTGGTGGTAAAAACTGAGTTTATATAAATTTGGGAACTTTGGGGTGACTATTTGGATGAAAAAAAATTAATCTGCAGAGAAAACCAATAAAACATACACACCAAGGAAAGTGTGTATGATCTTAGATGCTTCATAATTATCTATTTTATAAAAGCATGCCACTTGTTTATAATGGTTACTTTGCAGAGTTAACAAACAAAAGTCCCTTCAGTTTGTAACAACTTACTTGAAATATAACAGAAGGTTACAAAGCAGTAGGTAAACTGTGAATCACAGAATCATATTTAGAAACTTCTAGCTTTACATAAATAAAAATAAGTAAACAAAAATACTAAGCATTCACCATTCTCCAAGGTCAAGGTTTCAAAGATCTTTTACCCTCATCTAAAGCAATGGTTCTATTTTTGTAGATGGCTTTTGTGGCTGAGCCACAAAAGAACTCACACACTGTTCTCTGACCCTCTATGGGTAGATTTGATTATAGGTAATGGGCCTTTTGTAAGGAAAAACTCACTTCTCTGTGTTTCTCCTTTACTCTCATACTGCTACCACACTTACAATACTTCTGACACCAGATGTGTGGAGTTTCTTTTTTTTTTTTTTTTTTTCCTCACACTAAGCAGTATTCTGTGACACCAGCTGGGTGTCCCACAATTCAATTCAATTCTGACACTAACTAGAATTAGTCAGGTTAGGGGTTAGGTTAAGGGGTCAGTCCTACAATACTGCCCCCAATTTTAGATGCCAACTGTAAGTAGTAGGTTTCCAGGTTGCCCACAACTTCTGACTTAGCTACAAAGTAGAGATTGCCATGACCCCCCTCTTCAGATTCAATCATTTGCTAGAATAGCTCACATAACTCAGAGAAACATACAGGTCTACCAGTTTATTATATAATAAAGGATGTGAAAAAAGGATACAGATGAACAATCGGATAAAGAGATACATAGGATCTGGAAAGGTCTCAAGCAAAGGAGATCCAGTCTCCATGAAGACATACCATCTTCCAGCATGAATATGTTTGCCAATCCAGAATCTCCATGAACCTTGTCCTATGGGGGTTTTTACGGAGGCCTTTTTACATAGGTATGATGGAATGTTAACTGTTTCCAGCCTCTCTCTTATCTCCAGAGAATGAAGGGTGATGCTGAAAGTCTCAAACTTCTTTTTTTTCTTTTCTTTTTTTTTAATTTATTTCTTTTCAGCCTAACAGAATTCATTGTTTATGCACCACACCCAGTGCTCCATGCAATACATGCCCTCCATAATACCCACCACCTGGTTCCCCCAACCTCCCACCCCCCACCCCTTCAAAACCCTCAGATTGTTTTTCAGAGTCCATAGTCTCTCATGGCTCATCTCCCCTTGCAATTTCCCTCAACTCCCTTCTCCTCTCCATCTCCCTATGTCCTCCATGTTATTTGTTATGCTCCACAAATAAGTGAAACCATACGATAATTGACTCTCTCTGCTTGACTTATTTTA
Source organism: Mustela lutreola (assembly GCF_030435805.1). Lineage (NCBI taxonomy): Eukaryota > Metazoa > Chordata > Mammalia > Carnivora > Mustelidae > Mustela > Mustela lutreola. The sequence goes on from NC_081294.1 coordinate 115,570,580, forward strand.
CTCAGCATAATCTCTTCCAGTCCCGTTCATGTTGATACAAAAGTTGTATCAAAACTTCTAAAATCATGACTTGGTCTTTTTTTGGTGACCAACCCCCACCCAGAAGCCCACCCAGAGTCAACTCATTAGAACATGACATTCCTATCACCCAGAAAATTCCAAGGAATTTAGGAGCTCTGTGTTGGGCACTCCTATTGCTCAGAGATTACAAAGGTCTTAAGAGCTCTCTGTCAGAAAGTGAGATCAAAGATAAATATTAGGACAAAAAGATTCTCCTAGCACCCCTATCTACAAAGATTTCAAGAGCTCTATGTGAGGAATAGGGGTAGGGGTGGAGATATCTCTCTCTCTCTCTCTCTCTCTCTCTATATATATATATATATATATATCTTTTATTATTCTAGAGCCATATATATATAGAGAGAGAGAGATCTCTCTCTATATATATAGAGAGAGCGATTTTATTATATATATAGAATAATATTCTATATTATTCTATATTATATATAGATATTATATATAAAATATATATTCTATATTCTATATTATATATATTCTCTCTATATTATCTATATATATAATATAATATTCTATATTATTCTATATATATATATAGAGAGAGAGATTTTATATATAGAGAGAGAGAGAGAAAGAGAGAGAGATTTTATTATTCTAGAGCCATGCCAGAAAAATTCTCACCATCCTGTGACTGATATGACCCACAGAGAAAGTTAAAGTTAAAAATTAGATGGGCACCTGGGTCTCAGGAATAGGGGCGGGGAATAGGGGGTGTCAGGAATAGGGGTGGGGTAGAGATATATCTCAAGAGAGAGAGAGATTTTATTATTTTAGAGCCATGCCAGAACAATTCCCACCATCCTGTGACTGGTATGACCCACAGAGAAAGTTAAAAACTAGAGGGGCACCTGGGTGGCTCAGTGGTTTAAGCCTCTGCCTTTGGCTCAGGTCATGATCTCAGGGTCCTGGGATCAAGCCCACATCAGGTCTCTTCTTTGTGGGGAGCCTGCTTCCCCCTCTCTCTCTGTTTGCCTCTATGCCTACTTGTGATCTCTCTCTCTCTGTCAAATAAATAAATTAAATCTTGAAAGAAAAAAAGAAAGAAAGAAAGAAAGAAAGAAAGAAAGAAAGAAAGAAAGAAAGAAAGAAAGAAAGAAATTTAAAACGTAGAGACATTCTTTGCACTAGAAGGGGTGGATATTGGAAGTATAAATGAGTTGATGTCTGAGATTTCAACTCTTCCTTACTCATTAGTGTGTGATAACCACTTGGGTTAAAAAAATCAAATTATTCATTTGAAAGATAAACTATTCAGTGAGTGATCTGTGGATGGAAATCTCTGCTGTTAAGATATCTAAATAGAAAAGGAGCAAGATGGCAGAGGAGTAGGAGACCGAGATATCATCAGGTCCTAGATAGTTATCAAGCCATTCTGAACACCTACAAACTCAACAGGAGATAGAAGAGGAGAAGAACAATTCTAGGAAGAGAGAATCGACCACTTTCCAGAAGGTAGGATGTGCGGAGAAGTGACTCCACTCCAAAACTGCTAGAACTCATACAGGAATTCAGTAAAGTGTCAGGATATAAAATCAATGCACAGAAATTAGTTGCATTTCTATACACCAACAGCAAGACAGAAGAAAGAGAAATTAAAAAGTCAATCCCATTTACAACTGTACCCAAAACCAGAAAATACCTAGGAATAAACCTAACCAAAGAGGCAAAGAATCTGTACTCAAAAAACTATAAATTATTCATGAAAGAAAGTGAGGAAGACAAAAGAAATGGAAAAATATTCCATGCTCATGGATTGGAAGAACAAATATTGTGAAAACGTCTATGCTACCTAAAGCAATCTCCACATTTAATGTAATCTCTATCAAAGTATCATCACTTTTTTCAAAGAAATGGAACAAATGATCCTAAAATTTATATGGAACAAGAAAAGAATAGCCAGAGGAATGTTGAATAAGAAAACCAAAGTTGGTGGCATCACAATTCCAGACTTCAAGCTCTATTACAAAGCTGTAATCATCAAGACAATATGGTACTGGCACAAAAACAGACACATAGATCAATGGAACAGAACACAGAGCCCAGAAATGGACCCTCAACTCTATGGTCAACTAATCTTCAACAAAGCAGGAAATAATGTCCAATGGAAAAAAGTTTCCTCAACAAACGGTGTTCAGGAAATTGGACAGCTACATGCCGAAGAATGAAACTGGACCATCTCCTTAAACCACACACAAAAATAGACTCAAAATGGATGAAAGACCTCAATGTGTGACAGGAATCCATCAAAATTCTTGAGAAGAACCACAGGCATTAACCTCTTTGACCTCAGCTGCAACAAATTCTTCCTAGAACATCGCCAAAGGCAAGGGAAGCAAGGGCAAAAATGAGCTATTGGGACTTCAAGTTCAAAATCTTTTGCACAGCAAAGGAAACAGTCAACAAAACCAAAAGACAATTGACAGAATAGGAGAGGATATTCGCAAATGACATATCAGATAAAGGGTTAGTATCCAAAATCTATAAAGAACTTACCCAACTCAACACCCAAAGAACAAATAATCCAATCAAAAAATGGGCAAGAAGACATGAACAGATAGAGATCACAAGTAGTCTTTTTTGCAAGAAGACATCCAAATGGCCAACAGACACATGAAAAAGTGCTCAACGTCACTCGACAGCAGGGAAATACAAATCAAAACCACACCTGTGAGAAACCGCCTCACACCTGTCAGAATGGCTAAAATTAGCAAGTAAGGAAATGACAGATGTTGGCGAGTATGTGGAGAAGGGGGAACCCTCCTACTGTTGGTGGGAATGCAAGCTGATGCAACCACTCTGGAAAACAGCATGGAGGTCCTCAAAAAGTTGAAAATAGAGCTACCCTACGACCCAGGAATCACACTACCGGGTATTTACCTTAAAAATACAAATGTAGTGGGGTGCCTGGGTGGCTCAGTGGGTTAAAGCCTCTGCCTTCGGCTCAGGTCATGATCCTAGGGTCCTGGGATCGAGCCTCGCATCGGGCTCTCTGCTCAGCAGGGAGCCTGCTTCCTCCTCCCTCTCTCTCTGCCTGCCTCTCTGCCTACTTGTGATCTCTATCTATCAAATAAAATAAATAAACTCTTTTAAATAAATAAATAAATAAAATACGAATGTAGTGATGCAAAGGGGCATGTGCACCCAAATGTTTATAGCAGCAATACCTACAATAGCCAAACTATGGAAAGAGCCTAGATGTCCATCAATAGATGAATGGATAAAGAAGATATGATACATACACACATATATATATGTGTATGTATCACACACACACACACACACACACACACAATGGAATACTATGCAGCCATCATAAGATGAAATCTTGTCATTTGCAACAACATGGATCGAACTAGAGGGTATCATGGTAAAATAAGTGAAATAAGTCAATCAGAGAAAGACAGTTATCGTATGATCTCTGATATGAGGAATTTGAGAGGCAGGGTGAGAGGTTGTGTGGGTAGGAGAGGAAAAAATGAAACTAGTTGGGATTGGGAGGGAGACGAACCATAAGAGATTCTTAATCTCATGAAACAAACTAAGTTGCTGGGGTGTGAGGAGGAGGGATATGGTTTATGGAGGCAGCTGGGTTATGGACATTGAGAGGGTATGTGCTATGGTGAGTACTATGAAATGTGTAAGCCTGATGATTCACAGACCTGTAGCCCTGGGGAAAATAATAAATTTTATGTTAATTTAAAAAATTAAAATTAAAAAAGATATCTAAATGCCATAATTTTTGTTTACCTTTTTCATTAGTTCCATGGGACTGGACTGTGATGTGATAATAACTTCTAAAGTGCAGTAACTTAACACAACCCTGTAATTCCTTCCACACTAAATATCAAAGGAGGAACACAGGAGATTTCAATCCTATCACTAAGTCACTAGGAAACCCAGGCTGTAGAAGCCCCATCTTAACACAGAGCTTCATAATCATCAACAGCAAGGGAACCCCATGGAGTACAGACAGGCTCTTCCCATTCCCACCTCTGGTTGACATGCAGCATTTCTGCTAGATTTCATTAGCCAAATCACGTGACATAGTCTACCTAACTTCACAGGGGGTGGAACTTTCAATCCTTCCATTGCCTAGAAGTAAAATGGAATAGCTGTGAATATATTATGACATATTTTGCATTTGAGCACCTGACAATCACATTTCTTAGTAAGAAATAGGAAAACACCCAGGCTCCTTCTGCACTATCTTCTCACTTAAAGCTCAATTCTGGCTCAAGTATTTCTACTCACGCTCAGCACCTCAAACATTTCTGAGCTAGTTTTGTATGAGACAGAAGAATCCACTACAGGATTCTGGCACAAGCAGTAGCAATCTTTCAAAAATCAGGGGAAGACAATGCATGTAAGCAAGGGAAATCATGAGGATTTGCTTTTTACAAATATCTTCTATCCCCAAAGTTCATCAGTTCTACATCTTTAAACTAAAAAGGTCTTTAAAAACATTTATAATTAAAAAAGAAATGTATGCTCAGAAATTTCAAAAAAGGGCAGAAAAAAAAACAAGACAATTAAAAGTACTCCTTTTTAATCGATAGAAATATCCATTTCTTATTATAAAGAATTTCAAAACATGCAAAACTATCTGAGCATTTAATAATTATGCAGTGGGAATTTATATGCATCAATCTTTGTGCAAATCTCTAAGTATTTATTAGATTGGGTTAATACAGATATGTTAACAACCAAAAAGTGCAGAAATTTTTTAAAGTTCTTAATGCATATTGCTCACTTGTAAAGTCCATGAGTTCAGAAAATTTACCTTATTTGCCTCTGGGTCAGCAAAGCCAGAAAAGTGGCTGGCACATAGTAGACATTAAATAAGAATGTGGCAAATGAATCAATGACTATATTGCCAAGGGGCTTTCCAAAATAAGCTGTACTTTCAAATACAAGTATTCCCACAGAAAGTGAAGCTTATCACTTGTCACCATCTTGGTCTGATTAATTATTTAACTAATTTATTTCTTCCTAATGCTTAGTAAAGGAATGGTTATATTTAATGAGATTCATTTCCAGGTAAGGAGTACATGGCAGGAGGATACACATTTACTTTTCCCTCCAGTTCACTCCCAAATTTCCCTGGAAACTTGCGATCCAACAATGTTTTGCTATTTTTGCAGCAAGAAAAAAAAATCTATACTCAATAGTCAAGTATTTATATTTTCCTAAAGCCTGGATAGGGAACAGGTGCTTATAGGTAAATACAAATAATTTAAGTAACTGGTGTGTGTGTGTGTGTGTGTGTGTGTGCGCGCGCACGCACACACTCCTAATGGTTACAATGACAACAATTACATTTTGACTCAGATTAGAAATTGTTCATATTCCTCAAACTATTCCACATTCAAAACGCATATATTGTTTCCCACACAGTACTATGATCCCATAACAGTCTTTGACAGATTCTTTAGCCTGCTTGGCTCACTTTTCTCTAATAATACAAATGAAGTATACATGTAGTAGTTTGATATCAAGCTTCTATATCTCAGTTCCTAAATTAAGGCCTTTCACAGAGCTTTTAATAATATAGTCCCATGCTTCTAGAATTACAGGCAGAGTTAAAAATCATTCCTCCTTTGCCTTTCAACAAATTTCAGTTCTCTGTGTGCATGTAAATTCTATTAATGCTAATGGAGGCGATGCACGTGCATACAGCGTGAATATATCTCTAAATCACACTTTAATCTTTCGCTACATAACTCTGGCACTTGTTCAAATGATACATGTGCCTCAAATACACTCTGTATGTCTGTTATTTCTTTTCTGAATATTAAAATTTATTCATGTATTTTGAGTAGCTATTACAACATTTTGGCCAACAAATTTTCTTATTATTGTTATACATGTGTTGAGTTTTAACTGGGTGCTAGATGGGACCATAAACATTCCTGATTTATTATAATGCAATTAGAATGTAAATTCAATTCCTGACCAGGTTATATTTGTTTTTAAAAACGAAAATTTTCTGTTGTTTTCCACCTGGTTAAACATATGTGGCAAAAAGAAAACATAGTGCGAACAAAATAAATATAAGTAACCTAGTTGCTTGTTTCTGTACTGAATCATGGTTATCTTTACATAATAAAAAATATTTTAATGCATGCACTTTTTTAAAAAGCCCAAATCAAATTTGATTTACTTACATTAGGATTCCCTAAAAAACCTAGAATTTCTTGAGCTGTCTTGAGAAGCTAGGACTAAGGGTCCCTTCAACAAGACTCTGGCTGCTTCTATCACCCTCAATTTCTGCCCACAATACCCCTCCCTAACTCTAAACTTCCAGGTAGGGAGCCAGAACATTCATCTCTGATCTATCACCTTCCTTTCTCTCTCTTCCCTTCACAGTGAAAGAATTTTCTACTTCCCCTTCCCATCACACCAGAACTGTTGCTAAAATATATATATATCTTCTTCCCTATCTCATGACACTTGCCCTTCAACTCTCTTATCCCTTGCTAAAATAATCCTAACTTTATCCAAGTATGGGTCAGAGGTATGTTTCAGGGGAGCCTGAGACTCTCTCTCCATTTTTGGAATATTATTTGGATTAAGGGAACCCTGTTAATTCCATTACTCTGGCTACTTAGTTCAGGAATTATGCAATTATGGTCATTGAGATGTAAAGAGAACTGTAAAAGTTTCCTTTCTTAAAGAGGGATATGAATATGGATGTCTTCTCTCATGCAGCCTTTGAAAAATGTTTCTGAGGACATGAGGTCTGGAACTGGTGCTGTCAGTTATCTTGCACCTACGAAGAGAGTAGCCAGCATGCTACAAGTTGCAGCCCAGAATAAGGATAGGAAACCCTGGTCCTTGAAAATGTTATTGAGCCATTGAACTAGACTCCCACACACTAACAAACCATCTCAGGATTTCTTCTTACATGTGAGAATATTTCATTACGATCAAACATTTCTAGTTGGCTTTCTATTACTAACTGATTATATCTTCCTTGTCAGACGGGCCACAGGGAGAGAAAAGAGAGGCCAGATAAAGGAAACCATATGGAAATACAATACAAAAAATATTATCCCCATAACAAATATATAACAACTCTTACCAAGTGCTGTGAGAGCTTCACAATCTCTCTGAAAGGGCTCAGCTACAAAAGAGTTATTGGTGAAGTCAGGTTACTACCCAGGAGCAATGAGTCCTAATTAGCTACTTGGACAGTACTGAGGCTAGACTAAATTTAGCGGGCATTAATAGTGCCCGAAGTGCCATTAATCCCCATTTGATGGCATCTTTGATAGAACCCCAGATGTCCACAGTGCTTGAAAGAGAACTTCAGAGACTTCTTAATCACTCAGATGAAAAAAGGGAAGAGGTTAACTCTGGTTTTTTTCAGACACTGCCCTCCATTTCTTTGTCTGTACTTTTATCAAAGTTATAAGTATACATAGTTAAAGAAACTGATGAGTTCTATAAAGTCTTCCCTTAAAAAAAACAATGCAACCTCTCTTCCCCACTGTCATATCCTGCTTCTCAGAGGCAAACACTCTCAGTTCTTTAAACTGAATCTGATGGTATTCCATCCAATCTTTCAATAACATGATAATGTATTTGTTTGCTAAGACTGCTATAACAAAGTATCATAGCTTGGGTGGCTTAAGTAATACATCTATTTTCTCACAGTTCTAGAGGTTAGAAGACCCAAAATCAAAGTGTCAGCTGGTTTGGCTTCTCCTAAGGCATTTCCCCCTTGGCTTGCAGACCTCCACCTTCTCTGTATGCCATCTATAAGAAGGAAATACTGTGCCATGCATGGTCTTTTCTCTGTCCCCATGCATCCTTTGTGTCTGTCTCTGTATGTTGTAATCTCTTTTTCTCATAAAGACACCAGGCAGAGTAGTCTGGGACCCACCCTAAGAATCTCATTTTAACATAATTACCTCTTTCAAAGGCATGTGCGTGAATCTCCACATACAATCACACTGTAAGGTACTGGGAGCAGGAGCTTAGGGCTTCAAGATATGAATTTGTGGGGGAAACAGTTCAGTCCATAACAGATAACATAAATTGAAAATATTTATATCATAGTTACTATATAACAGTATAAGCTCACATTTATATTATCCTCACAATAACCTTGTGTGATTTGTATTATTATTATCTCCCTCTTCCATATAAGCACTGATGCATGGAGAAGTAATTTGCCCAAGATCATACCACTGGAAAGTAGCAGAGCTACAATTCAAACCTAGGTAGTCTAGACGCAGTTTATGCTCTTAATTCTAAAGTATACTCCATGCTTACATTACCAGTTCTATCTATAGAAGATGAACATTTATTTCTAACTCCAGCAAATATGCATGCATGAGCATATACACACATGTATACAACACACACTTCCCTCATCATCCCAATATGATTTCACAAATTTTGGTTAGATCAATATTCAATATCTACCTTTTATGATGTGGGGTATTTTTTTTTTTTGGAGTCAACCAATAAAGGACATTATTACTACTTTTTTTCTTGCATCGATTTTCATTTCACTGGAGTTAAAAATGGTCTTGCTTCTACTTTTGCTTATTTAACCCCAAATTCTTTGAAAATTGTTAAATCTCTTCTTAGTTTTTTTAAAGATTTATTTATTTATTGGACATTGATTACAAGTAGGCAGAGAGGCAAGCAGAGAGAGAGAGGAGGAAGCAGGCTCCCTGCTGAGCAGAGAGCCCGATGCGGGGCTCAATCCCAGGACCCTGGGATCATCCTGAGCCAAAGGCAGAGGCTTTAGCCCACTGAGCCACCCAGGTGCCCCTCTTCTTAATTTTTTATTCACATTAGGTATTCTAGTAAATTCATCTTCTTGAATAATTTCTGCCAGAATCCTTCTGACCTGCTCCAATCTGAACAGGTCATCCTCTAAGCCTAAGAGCAATTCAGATTGGAGCAGGTCAGAAGAATATCTTCTCTTATCTACCTAAAGTTACTAATCTTTTTCTTCCCACTTTTTTCTATTTATTTGTTTGGGATTGTGCTGTGAGCAGGGTTTCCTGAGACTGAGATTTAGGGCCAGATGGTTAATTGGGGAGTGCCTTCAAGAGCAACAGCTTTAAGCAACTAAGAAACTGAATTGTGATGCACTTGCAACTGCCAGTCCCACAGGGAGCTCTGGAGATGCGAAGGCCCTGTAGAGGTTGTCCTAAATGAGGCAAAGGAAACATATCTTTGTGTTCACAACTGAAACCCTGTATCTCAACCAGACTGGATGTGGTCTGCTCTGGGAAGAGATGTAAGCCTGGGGTAAAGTGACACTATACAGCCACTCGGCTGTCAGCCCTCAAGCCAGCATTAAGCAGCTGGAGGAAGGAATGCCTCAGTTCTTGAAGGAAAGAGCTGAGCAATCCAACACAGCATCCACGATAGTCTTTATCTTTCATTGTTAAAACTCTCCTCAATTCCTTAGTAACTTTGGTTTTTCACATTTAAAAGTGGAGGCACTAAAAAGTTGTTCAAAAGCTCTTAGTTCATGCTAGCTAGCACATGTCAACTATGAGATTTACTGTAGAGTGTTTTGGTTGGTCATTTCATTGGGTTCCCCAGATGTCTTTTCTCTTGACTGGTCAGATTTCATAATGAAGCATCTTCAACCTAGACTGGATTGTTAATCTGGGCACCAAGTGGGAAAAGAGAGGCAAGGGAGAGGGTCTTGGTACTCAGTATGCAAATGCTCAATTAATCACTTTGTTCTCAGTAAATTACTGCCCCGTTCCTCCCCTTCCCAGTACATCTCAATCCAGAGAGTTTTGTGGAGTATGTTGTTTAGTTTTTTGTTGTGTTGTTCCCCCCATTCCAGAGGCTAGACCTGAAGACTGGGAAAGAGAATTTGCCTGGCTGTGCAATTGGGGATTTAACAGCTTCTTTTTTTTTTTATTTTTTTTTTAAGATTTTATTTATTTATTTAACAGACAGAGATCACAAGTAGGCAGAGAGGCAGGCAGAGAGAGAGGAGGAAGCAGGCTCCCTGCTGAGCAGAGAGCCCGATGCGGGACTCGATCCCAGGACCCTGAGATCATGACCTGAGCCGAAGGCAGAGGCTTTAACCCACTGAGCCACCCAGGCGCCCGATTTAACAGCTTCTTAAAGAGGCTGCCAACCCATCCTCCTATTTTTAGTCCCACCTTCAATCTCATTTCCAGAGATACTTGGTAAAGGCAATTCCTAAACATTTTAGAGAATCTGCAATGTGAAAGCTTCTCAGCTTTTCCCACTGTCAGCAAAGAATTTGGTTTTGTAGGTCTGCTAAGTCAGTACCATTCATACACCTGCTTTCCAACTTCCCCAAATTTGCTGTTTCTTCCTCTTCCATTCTCTGTTCTTGCTAGTGTTAAGCCTTTAAAAAAAATAAAAAAGTATTCCTTTATTGTCATTTTTTGGAGCAAAATTATGTCTACTTAATCTCTGGTTTATATATTCTTTCTCACATACATTTTAAAAATAGGTAAAATATTCTCATGGTTCTAAAGAAAATGTGTCTCTTGTACCTGTTCCTCAGCTATCCAGTTGCCTCTTTTGCCTTCAACCCCAAGCAGGTAATCACTTTTATTAATCTTTTGTGTATCCTTCAAGAGTTTATGTGTATACAGGAAAAATGAATATATTCTTATTCTTCCCCTTTTACGCAAAAAGTAACTTGACTATTCTGTACCTTGCGGTTTTCACTTAATGTTGCTCGAAGCTCTTTGCATATCAGTATAGAGCTGTCTTGTTCTTTTTAACAGCTGTATAGTATTTTATTTAAGCACCCTCCTATCAAGTGACATTTGCTTTCATTTTTTGTGATAATAAACCTATGATAACCCTAAGCATAATTTTGTGTTTGTACAAGTATATCCATAGGCTAAAGTTCAAAGAACATGTTGCTGAGCCAAGTGCTGTCGAGCATTTATAGTTTTGATAGATGTTATCAATTGCCCTGTTGGTGGCTGTAACCAATTTTTAATTCCAATAGTGGAGAACTGTCTGGTCTATTTACTAACCCCAAATCCCAGCATTTAACAGAGTTTATTACAAAAATAACTTAACAGATAAAATTATATTTCAATGCACTTTACCATGCATTTCTCTTAGAACAAGTAAAATTTTTCATATGTCTAGGGTACACTTTCATTTCATTTTGCTTAAGCTGCATTCCATTCTTCATAATGTTGAGTTAAAACTTTTCTTTGGGAAGAAAAATGATGTGTGCGCTTGTGTGTGTGTACATAAGCAGAAATTCAAAGGCATCATTACAACATTATGGAGCCAAGTGCAGTATACAGTATCTACAAAAAAATACCTCTTACTAAAAATGCCATGTGTTGATATTCACTACGGACAATGGAAATTATCCAAAGGACTATCTAAGGCAGAAAAACATATCTGATTTGAAGTTACACTAACTCAGATTATGAGTTCACTAGTCTAGGTTGAGGAAGTATGCTTGGAACAATGGTTAGTCCATATCTGGAACTATTAAAATCAGCTATGGTATTGTGGAAAGAATACTGGGGCTCAGAATCAGAAGGCAGAGTATAAGACATTACTCAAGTAATGCAATAACTCTCAGCCTCAATTTCCTGATCTGAAAAATGGGTATAGTATCATTTGCCCCACAGGATTTGTAAATTCTACTCATCACTGAAAACCATTACTATAAATTACTTCAATCAATAAAATAAAAAAGAAGGTAGTAATATGAGTCAGATAAAAACTGCCAGAGTATAGAATGGAATTACTTAAACCATAAAAAATATTAAGGGATATTAAGAAATACTGGTATGAATAAATAGGGCAGTAACTGATATAAGAAAACATATATAATCTGAAAGCACAAAATATGTCCACTTTCCTTCACTCTTAGTAGTGAAGCAAAAATATGGATTTCCCAATTTTGTGACTATAAAACTTGCCCACTTTGTGATTATGAATCTTATAGTATTCATATACTATATGAATGAAAACATTTCATAAAAACTGTAAGCCTTTAAATCCCAGACAAAAGCCAATAGAGTAGGGAATAAAATGAACTGAATTGGCAAAATTCAAAAATGTGTTTTGTGGAAAAGATTTTTTCTGCTTTTATGTAGGTTATCATATAGATATTTTAAATAAATTATTCTCAGATAAAGACTGAGTTTATATTTTCATTTTATAGTCAGTCTACTAAAAAAGGTTAACAAAAAACCTCATGGCTTATATCCCTATTTTTATATTTTAATTTTTAAATATAATGTAAAAATAAAATTATAACGTGAAATACCATTATGTGGAATATAATAGCATTTTTTTCAAATGTATGTGTGCTTCCAAAAAAATAAAAATTACTGTCATGTAACTGGCATGTGAAATCCATGTTCTTCTCAGATTTAATTTTTTAGTTGCAGCAATAGGTCCCCCTGGTGGAGGCTGAAAATACATTTTGTCCTATTTTTTTCTCCAAGTCACTATTCTAATTTGAACAGATAAAGTACATTCTTCCGTGGGGGGTGGGGGGTGCATATGGAAAGGTTTGAGAGAAGAATTGGCTGATTAAAGATGGAGGTTAGAGAGCCTCCCGTTTGACTGTTGTCTGTTCTACATGTAAATCTGTTCTTAATACATTCATAATTACCAGAATCAAAACCTCTTCCCCAAAAGAGAACACCCTCAAAACAAAGATTTAGTTAATAGATTAACAAAACAGAATATGCAACACAATAATGCTTTAAAAAATTAGATTCATAGAAGAGCGCCTGGGTGGCTCAGTCGGTTAAGTGTCTCCTGGTTTCTGCTCAGGTCTTGATCTCAGGGTCGTGAAATTGAGCCCAGTGCAGGGGTTCACCTTAGGGGGAGTTTGCTTGTGACTCTCCCTCTCCTTGCCACTTGTTCTCTCTCTCTCTCTCTCTCTCTCAAATAAATAAATAAATAAATCTTTATAAAAAATTAGACTAATAGATTACACAAATCTAGCTAATGATTCCTCTTATTGGTCTATATTTATTACAAGGCAAAGGACTCCTTAGGCTCTAAAGGACAATCAGACACAGGAATGAAACAGGTCTTGAAATGAAACTAGAAGGAAGTATTCCCCTTCAATTCCATTGGTAGATGCCACCCACAATCACCCTAAAACAGTAGGGAACTCCGATTTCATTCTGTGATCTTTGGTAAACCCAGGTCAAGCAGCATCAGTACCGTGGCAAAAACTGAAATTTAGAGGATACCGTCTCTCTTTAGCTGCTCTTCCCACCCTAGAGCTCCTGGATACCTCAGAATATCCAAGATCATAAAGCATGTGAACACATAAACCAATAACTACTGAGCAGTCCTTTGCTATCAGTGTCTCCCTGCCACTCAACATTCTAACTTCTGACCAGTTCTCCCACAACACCCCTACATTTCTGGCTTTCTTGAGGCCTAGCTATTGATGTAGTGTGTCACTCGATACTTAATTCATTAGAATCCTAAGCCATGTTTTAAGATACAATGTCACACATTATAGCAATTTTAGCTTCCTTAATTTCATATTTCTAGGTTTTCTTTAGAAAATAAAATATGGGGCGCCTGGGTGGCTCAGTGGGTTAAAACCTCTGCCTTAAGCTCAGGTCATGATCCCTGCATCCTGGGACAGAGCCCTGCATCAGGCTCTCTGTTCAGCAGGAAGCCTGCTTCCTCCTCTCTCTCTGCCTGCCTCTCTGCCTACTGAAGATCTGGGTCTGTCAAATAAATATATAAAATCTTAGAAAGAAAGAAAGAAAGAAAGAGAGAGAGAGAGAGAGGGAGGGAGGGAGGGAGGGAGGAAGGAAGGAAGGAAGGAAGGATGAAAAGAAAAGAAAATAGAATATGGAACATGTCAAGAGGCAAATACTGAGTATGCAAATTAGCACTTCAGAAACTTCCACATCAATGCCATAGGCCATATTCTAAGTCAAGTTCTTTTACCTTTTCATTTGTCTTTTACCTCTTCATTTGTCTTTAACCTCAGTCTGGATTCCTGGGATAGACAAGTTTCTTGATTGTATAGGAACAGTTTAACTAAATGAACAACACTAAAGCATAGCAAGCATTTCCCCTTCCCTATGGTGCTGAGAGTTGGGGGTGGGTGGTGAAGAACAAGGAGGGGCTGCCATAGGTTTTGACTCCCACCCCAGTGAGAGGTACTTCAGTTAATTCAGCTCTTCTCTAATCCCAGGGAGACAAGGGTATAAGGGGAGGGCAAAAGTCGTAAAAAGGCAGCGATTTGTGATGGAAACATAAGTCTTGTCCAAGGTCTCTGCTGTGCATTAGCCACAGTTAATTTCAGGACTCAAATTAACCCCGAATAACTGAAGTTGACTCTTATTTGGCTCTTCTCCCTTCCATCTGGTTTGTGATCTACAGTTTCTAACTTAATAATCTTATTGTATTTGTCTAAGGAAGTCTGCTATAGATCCTATTTTGGAAAAAGATGAGATATAAATTTTAAATAATAAAACAACTCTTTTCAGAAAAGATTTGCTTTTTCTTTTTCACATGAATTAGCTTTTTAGAAGTGAAGATCCTAATAACCGATAAACCAAGATTAGTTTAAGATAATTAAAAGGTCTTTTGACCATAATAACTTAGTAGAAATATAAATTACAATTTTCAAGTATTTTGGCCAAATGGAAATAGTTAAGTATTATTTTGACCCAATGTTAACTAACAGTCTATGACTTATCTAATTCTCTACTTTGAGATACCCCAGGTTCTCCAAGCATGTATTTCCGTCAAACAGACCTAACACTTGGCTTGCTTATCTGCTTGTGAATACTCCAGAAACTAATGTGGGTTTAGAATTCACTCCCAAGCACATCCTAGCTACTTGGATTTGGATATACCCAAGAGTCCCTAAGAGGACTACCAGAATTTCCAGGATAAGATTGCTATAGGTCACTTGGGTCCACAGACCAATAATTCCAAGTATAGGACAAGCCTGATTATAAAAATTTATATTTTAATTTTTGCAATAAAAAAACATTTTTTTAACAAGTATAATCTATTTTTCCCAAAACCAAATGAAGTAAATAGAATGTTAAATTTTCTAATTTTTTAAATCTTTCCTAGCTTTTATTATTTAATCTTTGCAATAGCAGTGAAACCAACCAAATAGATTTGAAGTTTTCTATCATAAACAAAAATTTTAAAACCCAAATCTTGCTTTTTTTCCTTTGAAGGAGTTATTTTGTTTTTATTGCTGATGTTGAATAATGTCCAACCATTCCTCAGGACTTAGATTTAACAACAATTATCTCTCAGCAAGACCAGTATAGAAAAGGTCCCCTGGAAAGTTTAGTTTGGGGTCAGCTATTTCAGATTTAATTTAACATTTTATCTTAATGGAAAATGAAAAAGGAAAATGTAGATCTTGCTGAAAGTATGGTTAAGTCTAGCTGCTTGGCAGGGACTTTAAATGCATGAACTTTCAAGACAACCAAATGCATATTTCCTAATGAAAGATTGCTCCTCAGTAAGCCAACCCCAAATCTTTAACCTGCTGTTAAATTTAAGGAGGTCCTCAATGATAGGGAGTAAGATTTGGAAATATTTTTATTACATAGCATTTAGCTGAGTATGTTGAGTGATTTTTACTCTAAAGAGCCATCCATCAAGGGTAGGCCTGCATCAGTAAGTCACCAGAATTTATGTTCTACAACAGTACACGTTTCTTAGCTGTCAGGCTTACATGGACCTTTTGGAAGACCTTGGGGATATACAGTCTATCGTAATGCCATACAGTGAAAATGATCGCTCTTTTCAGAGAACACAGTGGTGTGTTGGACAAATGTTACAAGCATATTAAAAGTAGAAATGTCGGACTCCAGGGATTCCATTAAGTAATCTTATTTCTTTCATTATAGAATAAAAACCTACTTTAAATACTTTTAATTAAGTATAAAATGGAAGTAACCCTGCTGATCCTTGACTCTATAAAATGTCAGTAATCTTCCTAAAATTATCACACAATGAAAAAATATCTTACATATTCTCAGATTAGCACAAGACATCTAGGTTTCCAGAGTTTTGAAGAAAAAGATAATTTGGATTTTGTAGGCAATTAGATATTATTAATAATTCACTTAATATTTAGAGTACACCTCTTAGAGGTAACTCCAGCATAAATATATTATCTCAGATAAATCAAAGATTTTGTTTCACTAGATTTATATTTAACTTTATATATCTAAATTTAACTAGTTCTATATTTCAGTGTTGGATGAAGCTTTCAATGAATGCTTTAACTACATACAGGACAACAGATGACTGAAAACAGAATCAGCAAATGTAAACAAATTACCTACTTCAACTGAATATGGGCAAACGTAAGCTATTTAATTAACCAAGATCTCCAAGACATAACTAGGCTGTCATCCAGATGACTGCCATATTTCATGCCAAGAATTTCTGCTTGCAACCCAAGTCCTGAATATTTCATCATTCTATTAAAATAACATTTACTGACCCCTTCTCTAGTCAAAACACTTCCACTAAGATCTGGAAGAGCTTTGCTTTATAGCAGGTCCTACTCCATAAACCCTTCTCCTTTCCAGCTTAATGCCTCAAAGACTATCCCACATACCCTCTTATCAACCTCACTACTAACCCAAGCTTCCTTCTATTTCCTACTAAGAATTTAAGTTTTCTCTTCATTCAAGCAATTCCCCCCCCCCAAAAAAAATCTCCACAAGGGTAAATTTGAAAAAAATATTTTCCTAAATTTTACTCTCAAAAGAACAATTTTTTTTTTTTTAAGATTTTATTTATTTGAGAGAGAGAGGTCACAAGTAGGCAGAGAGGCAGGCAGAGAGAGAGGGGGAAGCAGGCTCCTGGCTGAGCAGAGAGCCTGATGTGGGGCTCAATTCCAGGATCCTGAGATCATGACCTGAGCTGAAGGCAGAGGGTTAACCCACTGAGCCACCCAGGCACCCCCAAAGTAACAATCTTTTGAGTCTTCACTATTCAATATGTACTTTCTCAGATTTGCTTGGTATTGCGTTTTCACTTAATACATTTCTTCCCCAAACATATAGTTTTTCAGTGTGTTGTCCCCATAACTATAGACTATCTAAGATTATTAGCTTCCAGAGGTCTGGCATCAAACACCAACTCACATGAAATTACACATGAATGCCATGCTAGATTAGGTATAAATGTTTAATAAATGTATTTGCTGTTGAGCTTCTGAATTCCAGATTTTATCTTTTAAAGGTCCCATCCTTTACACCTTGAGACAGTCTATAAAAGTCACTGTAAGGAGAGAGGATAATCTAGTAGCTATGAGTAGGCTCTGCAGTCAGAGCTTAGAGTCAAATTCTAAATCCAATTCCTGTTACCTGGAACAAGTAACCTAAACCCTCTAAACTTTTGTTTTTTAAGATTTTACTTATTTGACAGAGAGAGGGAGGGAGATAGTGAGAGAGGGAACACAAGCAATGGAGTGGGAGAAGCAGACTTCCCAGTGGACCCTAGGATCATGACCTAAGCTGAAGGCAGATGCTTAATGACTGAGCGACCCAGGTGCCCTAAGCTTTTGGTTTTCTTGTGTGTAAAATAAAGTCAATCCAATAGTATTCATCCCCAGAAGGTTTTTAAGATTAAAATATATATGTATATATCTATGTGTGTACCTAGAAAACAGCAACATTTAACGTTACTAAATTTTTAAAAAGACATTTCCTTTATAAAACTTAGCTACACAGCATACAATATTCATGTGAAAAGAAATATTGCTATACCTTCATCTAAATGCAAAGGAAAACAGGTAGAAATAATCTTCTCTAAAGTAACAATGGTGACTATTCTCAGAGATCAAGTAACCCTATCTCCTTTGCCTAGGAGAGTTCTGAACACTTGTCGTCCCAACATTAGTCTCCTCCAGACAGGAATCCATCAAAATCCTTGAGAACACAGGCAGCAACCTCTTTGACCTCAGCTCCTGATGTTCCTAGAACATCACCAAAGGCAAGGAAAGCAAGGGCAAAAATGTACTATTGGGACTTCATCAAGAGCAAAAGCTCTTGCACAACAAAGGAAACAGTCAACAAAACCAAAAGACAATTGACAGAATGGGAGAAGATATTTTCAAATGACGTATCAGATTATGGGCTAGTATCCAAAATCTATAAAGAATTTACCCAACTCAATACCCAAAGAACAAATAATCCAATCAAGAAATGAGCAGAGAACATGAACAGACACTTCTGCAAAGAAAATATCCAGAAGGTCAATAGACACATGAAAAAGTGTTTCACATCACTTGGCATCAGAGAAATACAAAACCACAGTGAGATACCACCTCACACCAGTCTGAATGGCTAAAATTAACCACTCAAGAAATGACAGGTGTTGGCAAGGATGCAAAGAAAGGGGAACCCTCCTACTGTTGATGGAAACGCAAGCTGGTGCAGCCACTCTGAAAAACAGTATGGAGGTTCCTCAGAAAGTTTAAAATAGAGCTATCCTACAACCCAGCAATCACACTACTGGGTATTTACCCTGAAGATACAAATGTGATGCAAAGGGGCACGTGCACCCAAATTTTTATAGCAGCAATGTCCACAATAGCCAAACTGTGGAAAGAACCTAGATGTCCATCAACAGATGAATGGATAAAGAAGATGTGGTATGTGTATACACACACACAAATAGAAAACAATGCAGCCATCCAAAAAACTGAAATCTTTCCATTTGCAACAATGATGGAACTACAAGGTATTACGCTGAGCAAAATAAATCAGAGATAAACAATTATCATACGATCTAATATGAGGAATTTGAGAGGCAGGGCGGGGTGTCATGGGGGGTATGAATCAAGAAGGGACGGGAAGAGAGATAAACCATAAGAGACTCTGAATCAGGAAACAAACTGAGGGTTACTGGGGGGTAGCGGTGGGAGGGGGAGGGAGGGTGGCTGGGTGATGGACATTGGGAAGGCATATGCTATGGTGAGAGCTGTGAAATGTGTCAGACTCAGTATTCACAAACCTGTACCCCTAAAGCAAATAATACACTATGTTAATTAAAAAAAAATTGAAAGTCTTCCATAATGGGCACATAGGTTCTTTAGAGAGTAGGCTTTGTTGGCTTATAACAAAGGAAAAGATCTTAGCTGACAAATCCCAAACTATCAAAGCTTACCAGGACACCAGTAAGTTAAGCAAAAAACAAATATTTTCTTACATCATGAAATGCCATTGCATGAAATGTGACTATAATGATAAATAAGATTAATACCCACCTCCACTTCCCTGTTAAAGCAAATTCACTCTTTTCTTAATGCCACCCCTCCTGGCTATTTCTACCAGCTTTTCAACTCTACAGATACTGATTATTTATACTGAAAAAAATTATTGATACCCTTCTGCAGGCAAAAGCTTCCACAATATGAAGAAATGAGCTGAGCACTCTTTCCTTGGCCCACAGTAAGAAGAAAAGAAACAAAATTTGCTCGTATCCCGAAGTATTTATATGAAGAATAAAAAGAAGTTATCACTGTGACAAAATTTTTATTTTATTTTTATTCCAATAAAGTGGCAGAAGACGATCAAGCCTAGATTTTTTTTTAATTTAATTTTTTTTTTCAGTGTTCCAAAATTCATTGTTTATGCACCACACCCAGTGCGCCATGCAATACGTGCCCTCCATAATACCACCACCAGGCTCACCCAACCCCCAGTACCCCACCCCTCAAAATCCTCAGTTTGTTCCTCAGACTAGATTTACTTTTATGTTTTATTCTTCACTTTCTTTATTCTTTAATTTCCTGGAAATAACGTATTTTGTGATTAAGACAGAGAAGCCAATTCAACAGTAAGGGTGATAAAATTTTTTTAATTTCAAAGAATATATGTTGCCCTGGATATTGTTACTATTGTGAGCACTGATTTCACATTCAAAATTAAATTTTAGTATAATGAGCAATTAACTTACTTTCTAGTTAACTATTTGGAATGTCACCACTGTTATTCCCTATTGATTTGTTAAATTTCTAGTAACTCTTTATGTAATATTCTAGAAGCTTATTTCAAGTGCCTCAAATTATTACTGTACTTTAAATTTAAAATAAGAAATCTTAAGAAAGATCACTGAAATAGACAACTTTCTTCCAGAGAGCCCATATCATGAGGAACCAGATTATTGGTGAAGGATCAGTAAAGGTACCAATTTTCTACAATCTATCTCACAAAACCACTTGTCTCCCCACTAAAATATATATATCTGTAAGGCAGAAGAGCCCACCAAATACCTGGAAAAGTCGGTCTCTATTGTTACCTGGTAAATCACAGAACGTTCCTTTACAGGTAAAACAATCTTAAATGATTTCTGTGGCTTAGTTTTCTATTTTCATTTGTGATGTTTAATTGAGAGATTATTTTTAACAGATCAAAATTTCAAAATTTAAATCTTTAACTTTCTCAAGAAGTCAGATGATTCAAACTGTACTCAATTAGTCTGAGAGGGAAATATCCAGATTTAACTGCTGTAACTTATGTTAAGACACCAGAAATGCTAGAGAATATAATATAAGAGAATAAATGGGTCTTTACACACACCACTTTTTCCTTCCAAACTGGAAGGCATGACTCTTAAAAAAGGAATTATGCCTGTGAATCATCGTCTTGTACTGAAACATAAAATGTCAAACTTGTAAGGGAAAAATGTGCTATTCTATTGCTATTTGTATTTTAATTTTTTTTCTGAAACTAGTACTACAAAGAGAAAAGATTTAAGAACGATACAACTGTATATTTACAGATATTTGGAATTAGAGAACAGAAAATTTACCATACTTAAAAATACTACTAAAATAAACATTTTATTAATGAAAGTCTATAACATGTGCATCAAAAGTGACTACTGATGACGCATAAAAAACTTACAATGTGTACCACATGATTTAATTTTTCAAACTTTATATATATATAAAAGCTATATTATAAATACAAAGCTAAACTATTAGAGTGCTAACACTACTGCTCATACAAAGAAACATAACAATAGGAAAATATGAATACATAAGACACTTAGTTTTGGTCCCTTTGGAAAAAAAGAACTAAGTTTTTTGTTGTTGTTGTTGTTGTTGTTTTTAACATGGCTCCAGGCACAAAAATAGAATATAAGATGATAACAGCAACATTCTTAGTGTTTATCCTTGTAATTCTTTAAATGTCACCAGTCATAATAGCAATGAACTCCTCTTGATTTACTGTGATAAGAAAGAAAATGTAAGTCAGAAATGAACATTTTTTTCTCAGAACAATACTAGTATTTTTATATTAAGTATCTTTAAATTTTATATTATACAAAATTATTAATAAACCAAGGCATACTTTTTTGGTATGTTTTTCTTTTACTTTTTTGATATGAAGTTGATCATGTTTATTAAGTGAACCTCGTGAATACAAAAATATATAACATGTGATAAACAATATAAATTTGTATTCTATAATATTACTGAAAAAACATAATTAAAGTTACAAACAAAAAAGTTCATCATAACCATAATATTTATATACACTGCACAAACAGTTTTAAAGCTTGATATTTTTAATTTCTTAAATGTTTAAATCTGCTTTGTAATCTTTATCCTACTAATTCATTTAGTAAACCCTTCCTTTATAAATAAGCTTATTAAATCTATCATGCAAGTATATTAGAATTCTAAAGGAAAATATGTGACAATTTTTTAAAAAGTCAAATTGTTGTTTTTTTAACTTTATAATATTTAAAAGCCTACTAAAGAAAAAAACAAAAATAAAAAGTTGAAACCAGGTCACCAAACCTCAAAAATGTCTAGAGAAATAATAATTTTTAAAGATAAAAATTTAATCTCAATTAGCAAGGTAATACAGCGATTATATGTAAATGTAGAATTACTCATAAAGACAAATTATTAGTTCACCAAAACAATAAATAAAATTCAGTACGAACTTGCAGTTTAGAAATCCAATTTTAAGAAAGCAACCTAGAAATAAATGTTATTCTTATTAAATATAATTTTTAAAATCAATATATACACATACACATAAATTCTCAACAGAAATGTTCAGAAAAGAACACTTTGTCTTTGTAAAACAGGTGACTTCGTGGGCTCCAAAATTTAACGCATACCTTAACAAAGCACAAGTTATGAATGATCATTTTGATAATGAAAATGAGAACACTATAATGAAAAGAAAAGAGACCTGGATTCCAGTCATTGCTCTGGGACAAAACAGTTCTGTGTCTCAGTTTCTTCATCTGAAAATACTGAACCACAATACCATCTTTTAGATGTTTCTACTGGGTAATAAACAGACACCAAGGTTCCTATTCTATAATATCTTGATACTTAAGTGAAGGTATTAGGTTATATTATAAAATTACTTTTAGTTTTCTTAGCAGTAACAATAGTATCACAATTATGAAAGATAATATCCTTATTCTTAGCAGATGCATGCTAAAATGTTAGGGAGGTCAAGTTCATGATATATTTTTCAAACAATCTAGAATAAAAATATTATGACAAAGCAAATACAGTAAAATGTTAATTACTGAATCTAGGTAGAAGGTATAAAGGTGTTCATTGTACTGAACTAACATTTTCCTCTACGTTTGAGGAAAATGCTGAGGAGATAAAATATGTACATCAGGAATGAAATGTCCTGGTTTCAGAAACCACACACAAAAAAAGTTTCAATAAATTATGAAGTTATGTTTCATAAGTGAAACAGAGAATAAAACAAAGTATTATCTATTATTATTTTTTTTTTAAAGATTTTATTTATTTATTTATTTGACAGAGAGAGATCACAAGTAGGCAGAGAGGCAGGCAGAGAGATTGAGAGGAGGAAGCAGGCTCCCCGCTGAGCAGAGAGCCCGATGCGGGACTTGATCCCAGGACCCTGAGATCACGACCTGAGCCAAAGGCAGCGGCTTAACCCACTGAGCCACCCAGGCGCCCAGTATTATCTATTATTAAAGCAAAACCAAGGGTGCTTGGGTGGCTCAGCTAGTTGAGCGACTGCCTTCAGTCAGTCCAGGTCATGATCCTGGACTTCCAGTATTGAGTCCCGCATCAGGTCCCCAGCTCCTTGGGGAGTCTGCTTCTCCCTCTGACCTTCTCCTCTCCCATGTTCTCTCTCTCATTCTCTCTCAAATAAATAAGTAAAATCTTAAAAAAAAAATTTTTTTTTTAAAAACTCTTAAAAAAAAAAAAAAAAGCAAAACCCAGCTCTCTGTGTTGAAAAACATTCCATCTTAATGGGAAAAATCTTTACTTCTGAGAAAAATTTAGGTAAGAATAAATCTTGACTTGGGCTTTGAAATAAAAACATATGATCTGGTTTAACAAGAGGTGGAAAGAAAGCTAAGGTAGGATACCATCAGCAATATAGTTTTAAAAAAGAGGGTGCCTGGGTGGCTCATGTGGGTTGGGCCATTGCCTTCGGCTCAGGTCATGATCTCAGGGTCCTGGGATCGAGTCCCACATTGGGCTCTCTGCTCAGCAGGGAGCCTGCTTCCTCCTCCCTCTCTCTCTGCCTGCCTCTCTATCTACTTGTGATCTCTCTGTGTCAAATAAATAAAATCTTAAAAAAATAATAATAAAAAAGAAAGAAAGAAAGAAAAGAAAATATTGTGAAATTAAGTTCTAAGGAGTTAAAAAGAATGAGATGTCCAGAGCTGATAATGAACCATGAATCCATGCATTTCAGTATTAAACATCTACAAGACACTATGACAGAGTAAAACAGAATATATAACCTATATTACTCAAAATGATCTTAACAAATTGTAGTAGTGATCTTTAATTTTTTCACTTAAAAACATGTTTCAACATGTTATGAAAGCTATGAATGCTTTCTCTCCCAGTTTAAAAAAGAAAAAATATATCTATACATATAAAAGTTTAAATAATTTCATCATTATACACTTTCACATTTAAGAACCTCTGACTCTGTCAATCTAGACTGAGGTATCTAGACCAAAATAAGAAATAAGAGTATGTTCTTAAGAAAAACCACCTTAGAATAATCTGACTATAAATTATTTTAATAGCATAACAGAGCTATGATCAAATTACTCAAAATCTGAAAAATATGATTTGTATGATTTGTTCCTTAAAGACCTAGAACTTTTTTCTCTCACCTATAAAATTACAACAAATTTCAAAATTAATTTTCATATATAGTTTTAAAATCACAAGAGTCAATTTTTGTTATATTTATGTATGAACACTTTAAAGTATTATACCATTTAAATATATTTTAAACTATTCCATAATTTCCACAGCCTAAAACAGAATACTTACATCCAAAAAAGTGGAAAGCTGAAGGGAAAGAAGAGGCTAAGCAAAGTAAATTAGCTCCTCTAGTACGAGTGAGCCTTTCAGGAAACTAAGAAAATCTGTATGCCTTTGTACATTTCCTTCTCTATCAATAATATCTTATATCAAGTTCCTATATCTAATAAATCTAGCATAATGCCTACCTTTAAATAGGCACCTGATAAAATATTTATTGAATCAAATACAACACTTCATTTTCCTCTACTCTGCCTTTTAACCAAATTTTCATAAGTCAATCATTTCATAGGGTAAATTCTATTACATGTCTTTTAAATATAGAATTTAGAGAAATGAGGCACCTGGGTGGTTCAGTTGGTTAAGCGTCTGCCTTTGGCTCAAGTCATATATCTCAGGGTCCTGGGATCAAGTCTGAGTCAGGCTCCTGCTCAGTGCAAGGGGTTGGGGCTAGTCAGCTTCTTCCTCTTCTTCTGTCCCTCCCCACCACTCATGCACATGTGCATGCTCACTCTTTCTTAAATAAATAAAATTAAGGAAAAAATAAGAATTAAGTACCTTAAAGACCATCTGGCTTTGGAGGGGGAAAAAACAAATTTTAGCATCTGAAGTGACAGTTGACTATTTTATTGAATACTGAGTATTGAATATTTCATATTATAACAGCATGTAACTTTCAGAACTCCATAAACATAGAAACCTAATTAATATTTTACTTTTTAGCCTAAAAGGCAATACAGTGGTGTGGATAAAAGCAGGAACAGGTTATTAATCTCTGAGCATTAGTTTCCTCACCTATAGATACATCTATCCTGTGCACTAATAGATAGTACTGTACTAACTTCACAAAAGCTATTATGAAAAATAATGTAATATACAATATAATATGCTAAGCACAGAATCTTAACATATTAACTACTAAATAAGTGTTAGTATTCATTATTTAAAGATGGTCCCCTAAGGGTTTTTTTTTTTTTTTTGAAGTTTTATTTGCTTGAGAGAGGGAGTACGCGTGCATGCATGGGCATGCACAGGTGGTGGGGTGCAGAGGGAGAGGGAAAAGGAGACTCCCAGGGAGCCTGACACAGGGCTCAATCCCAGGACCCTGGGATCATGACCTGAGCTAAACACAGATGCTTAACTGACTGAGCCACCCAGGTGCCCCTCCCCAACCTTTTTTAAAGATTTTATTTACACTTTGGGTTTTTAAATGTTGTTTGTATTTTTCTAAAAAGATTTACTGTGTTTTATATATATTGGGAGTAATAATAGGGAAGGGATTCTTTCTGTATCATTACCACAGCTTTAGTTAGATTTTGCATTATATCTTTTTTTTCTGGAACTCCTCTTTTACCATATTTATTATTCTATATACACAATTAAAAAAATATTTTTTCATTGCTCCTAAATCCTAAAGTGTGAAAAATTCAAAAAGACAGCAGAATTACTGAAGTGCTCAAAAAAGACAGCAAGCACTATGATCTTTACCAGTTTAACAAACACAAAGAAAACAGGTTATATCTAAACAAAACTACAGCCCAAAGAATCCAAATTAACAAGTTATTATAAAATCTAATTTGTACTTTGTCAAAATCGGACAGTTTTTCATATAGCTACAGAGACCCATATAAGTTAAGGCAGTCCCCAAAGCCAAACTAATGGATTACAGTTCTCATTATTTCTGAACATGAAAATGCCTTTCAACAATAATTTCCTGCACTTGCCATAATAAAAGTCATACTTATTTAGCATGCCTTGTTTGAGACATAGATAATGTCAAATAGCTACTATGAATTCTGAATAATAAGTATTTTTATAAATCGCAAGCACATTTACAGAAATAAATAAGTTTATGTATGTATGTGCAATACTATTATTCATATAGTCGACAGACAATATTTGATTGCATACACTCAGACTGCATGCAAGGTCCCCACCCCAGAAACTCACATTCCAGATTGGAAACTACTAGATTAGATGAATTTAATATAAGAATATCCCCTTCCCCCCCACCAAAAAGACAAATATTAAAAATAAAAGACTGCATCACTGTATTTATTTGTAATCAATCACCTGGAAAAAAGAAAAAATGTTATTTGCCTATTAGTCATTTGAATAAATGACAGTAGGATGCCCAAGCAACAGTTATATGGAGACTTAAAGCACGTACTTAGAACCAAAGAAATATTTTAAGGATGCACTAAAATCTTCAAGCAATGGAGCACAGGCATGAGCTCTGAGATTCAAAAGCAGCAAACACAGCAGACTAAAAGGGATGCAAGAAATGGACACATTTTCTAGGTGAAAGTTTCACATCAAGTTTGAATTTAAGAGGCAACTTCCTAATTGTTATTTTCTTCTAGTGTCAAATGAAGCTAATAACCAAAATCTAGCTTGCATGTACATAGTAGAGGAAAAGAAAA
This sequence comes from Mustela lutreola, assembly GCF_030435805.1. NCBI lineage: Eukaryota > Metazoa > Chordata > Mammalia > Carnivora > Mustelidae > Mustela > Mustela lutreola. The sequence goes on from NC_081294.1 coordinate 115,597,367, forward strand.
TAATTATCTTTTGACACATGTAGTAACCATTACTAAAGACTTATGAAATAGACATGCCAAGATTCTCTATGCCATTGAAGATAGTACCTTTACAGAACAGGGTTGCTTTAAAGCTAGTTTAGGGTAACAGCAGACAGCTGGGGAAGACAGAAAAGTTTTTAAAACATGAAGGCAGTGGATACTAAATCCAAGTATTAGTGTGAGAGCTCAAGAAATCATTTAAATTTCCTCAAGTATTAATAATCTTTATTTTAAAATATAAATAAATCTATCAATATCCTTCAAAGACCTAGTATTAAAGTTTCATAATGCTTAAATAATATTTACACAAGTATAATAATGTACAGTTCTAAAGGACAATCTACAAACCTGAATAGCTGGTTGCTACTGCCTTGCCTCCTTATTAAGCATGCCACTATTTCCAATATTTCCAGTAATATAGGTATTATGTATATATGTGTAGTTGATACTGTATCAATATATACCTACTGTAACACACAATCCTGCTTAGGGCTCAAGTCAATAAACATCAGAGTACTCATTATGTTCAAGAAAATGTGCAGGGGAGAGGTGCCCAGGTGGCTCAGGTGGTTAAGCATCTGCCTTGGGCTCAGGTCATGATCTCTAGGTCCTGGGATCGAATCCTGCATTAGGCTCCCGGTTCAGGAGGGAGTCTGCTTCTCTCTCTGTCTCCCCCCACTTCTTGGGTTCGTTCTCTCTCTCTCTCTCTCTCCCTCAAATGAGTAAAATCTTTAAAAATAAAATTAAAAAAATTTTTTTTTAAATTTAAGGGGAATATAAAGATGAGTAAAGATACAAAAAAAGGACAACAAGCTTCCATTTAATGTTAGGGACCTTCAAATATCTTCCTTTAATACTTAAAACCACCCTGGAAGGTATCACCCTTCCCATTTTAATAAATGGAAAACCAATACTCAGTAAACACTGAAAACTTGCACAACATTACAGAGCAACTACATACGTGGTAGAGATCCAATTCAAGTCCAGATCTGTAGGACTACAAAGCCTTAGGCTTTCACACTATGATTCCATACTGCTCTTAAGGACTTACAATATACTGGAAAGATACACATGTATGTAGCTAACAGAAGGCATTGTATTAAAGCGTCAAAATACTTTGTTCCTCTAAATGGAAGTCTCATAATTCATCAGAGAATACTAGGGAAGGGTTTTGAGAAATAGATGAAGTTTAAAATGTACTAGAGAGGGGTACCTGGGTGGCTCAATCGGATAAGTATCTGCCTTCAGCTCAGGTCATGATCCTGTGGTCCTAGGATCAAGCCCCACATTAGGTTCCCTGATCAGCAAGGGAATCTGAGTTTCCCTTTCCCTCTGCCCCCTCCCTGCTCTTGCTCTCACTGTCTGTAAATAAAATCTTTAAAAAGAAAAAAAAAAAAAACTGTACCAGACAGACATATTAGTAGACAAAACCTGGTAATTAGAACATTCTAGGATTAAGAATGGCATGATGAAAAAGACACAGCATAAAAAAAGAAAAAAGTGTTTCCAGGATAGAGTATATTTGCACGAGGCACGTATGTATGGGAAGTGAAGGTTAAAGCAGAAAAGTGGAAGACCATAGTGGGAAATAAAACTAGATAAGGCAGAACGTATCTTAAAAAGCTTCAAAATTTACTCTGTAGGCACCGAGGAATCATTCAGTATTTGAAGAGGGGAATGACATCATCAAACCTGTACTTTAGGAAAAGAAAGTTATCAATATGTTTGAGGGTGGAGGCTCAGAGGCATAGAGGGCAATTAGGAAGCTAAAGAGACCATATCTGCCTTCTTCATGGTGTAGCCCCAGTTAGCACACAAGACACGGTATCCAGTAGGCATTCAAGGAAATAATGAGGCTATGATAACATTAATAGAAAGAAATTAGGGCCTGAACTAAGGCAGCAGCAGTAAACAAAGATATAAAGAAAGATTCAAAACTTTCAAAGGGTAGAACCAATAGAAATTAGTTACAGTTTAGAAGTACTTGTAGGTTAAGGAAGAAACCACTAAAAGCGGATATTTTACTGAGTAGCTGAAATTTGGAGATGCTTCAACCTAAAAGAAAAGTAAAATAAATTCTTGGAAGTATGGAACCTCATACTACAAACAGTATAGTTGGTTTTAAAAGGTCTGCATCATTCTGAATTAAATGATGTGAAATGTTTACACAAAAAGCCCATTATAGGATGAACAATAATTATATCAAACAGACATTCTGTAATGGGTCTTGAAAATCATTTGCTTTTAGAAAAATTTACTATATGTATACATTAGGAATAATACCTGGAATATGTGTTTTACTTAAAACTTACTTTCTCCATCACCATCTTTATCAAATTCTTCTATCATAGCCCGAAGTTCTTCATCACTCATGTTTTCACCCAATTCTCTGGCAACACGTCGCAAATTCCTCAAGCTTATTTTACCTGAATCATCATCATCAAATAGTTTAAATGCCTTTAATATTTCTTCATGTGGATCTCTTTCCAATATCCAGTCTGTCACTACAGTTAAGAGAAATTTTAAAAATTTTCAAAACTTTATAATCACAAATGCATTCATCTGTGAAATCAACCAAGTGTTAGATGAGAATTAAAGTTGTGAACTGTTCAACATTTAGTTTGTAATAAACTGCCAAATCAGAGCCCCAAAACCCAAAAAGATAAACCTGAAATTAGAAAAATCAAATCCATATTTTAAAATTTAATCTACGTTATCAACAACTTATCCTATTATAAGTAAGCAAAATTATCTCTTTTTATATAATAAAAAGGATTATATACCGTATTTATTTAAGGTCTACGATTATCAAGAATTGTAGTAGGCTCCACTGACAGCAAGCACAGAAGTCTAGGAGTTTGAAACTTAGTTGTAGAGATGATATACCAAAAAAACAATTAAGACTAATTAGATAAAAGATGTCTGATGTCTAAACAATAACATTACTGTTCCTCAAATTAAATCCAATTTAAAGACAAAAGAATCCTGACAAATTAATAAAATGCAGTGCCATCATTGATAAAGACACACTGTCAGACAGATGAAAATTCCACTGATATCTTCATGATTTGAGGAAACTCTGCGTTTTCCAAAAATGAAAAGCGGTTACCAAAAGGATTGAAAATGATTATAGTTAAGCTTCCATACCACCCCACCCCCAAAAAGAAAAAGGAAAGGTCTGAAAGATCCCTCTAAAGTCATGCCCATTTTGTTCAGCAAGATAATAATTCTCAGACAACTAAAATTAAAAGTGATAAATACCAGACCTCAATAGTAATAATACATTTTAATAGGCTAAACGTAATAATAAACAGTATTTTCAACATTTGCAGTCTTTATTCAATAGCCACAATAATACAATTAAAGTAAAAATCTGAGGTATAAATGTTTTTAAGTTACTAGATCAAATTCTGAAAATATCTAAGTAGACATCTTTGAAGTAATTCCACATGCTAGTCTACCACTACAACAAAAATTATTTATGACTTTCACTGTGCCATTAAAAATAACTCAGTCCTGGTGAGCTTTACAGAATCATTAAAAACTTGCGCAAATGTTTGTAGATGGGAAGTACTAGAATGTTTAATGCACCAAAAAAAAAAAAAATTCAAGCCCACAAAAAATTATTATTGTTTTGCTGCAATGTCATCATGTTTGGTTTGAGTAAGCTTTTAGGATAAGCATCTACGTTCAATCATCCACCTACATATTTAGTAGTTTTCTATTATCCATTAATTGTACCTAAAAAGTCTTTCAAGTAACTAATTGAACTATATTACTAGAAGTATGCAAATCACCAAAGCTCATAAATATTCAATCAAAAAGGAGTTGGCATATATACAGCCATAACACCAAAATAAAATACCATGCTTAACTCTATGGCTCATACTCAACTTATTTTGAATTTAGTCCCAACAAAAAAGCAGGACAAGGAAAAAAAAAGTGTTAAGAAATTTTCTTCACCAATTAAATAATTTACATGACAGGTGAACCAAAAAAGCAGCTTGCTGAAAGTATTAATGTACTTAAAGAAGCAACAGGGTGATGTGGGGAACAGATGGGGCTCCAAGATGTATAAATTCTTATCCCACTAGTGCTTTAATTGTGTTAGTTACTTCAGACTTATGTGTATATATAATCTTTTATCAATACTTTGCCTTAGAATACAACTTTTCTTGGGAATTATAAATACCTACCATTCTGGACAACTAAAACATAATAACTTTATAGTAACTCTCTTCTATGCCTTCATGTTCTATTCCTATTCCACCAAGTAGAATTTAATTATAAGAAATACACTTTTTTTCCAATGAAAATAAGTCAACTAACATACAATTAAGGTGGGTTCAATCTAATTCACAAATTTCTGCCCATGAAATCTACTTTCAAAAAATTATACTACCAGAAATAGATTTCCTCAAAATGGTTAGACCTTATACATTATAAAACTCAGTAAAGGGGCACCTGGGTGGCTCAGTTGGTTAAGTGGCTGCCTTCAGCTCAGATCATGATCCCAGGGTTCTGGGATCGAGCCCCACATCGGGCTCTCTGCTCAGTGGAGAACCTGCTTGCTTCTCCCTCTCCCTCTGCCTGCCTCTCTGCCTATTTGTACTCTCTCTGTGTCAAAACAAACAAACAAACCTTTAAAAAAAACTCATTAAGAACACAGCACATTTAAAAAAAACACATTAAAATTTATCAAAAATCATTAAAAGTACTGCTGGAAAAACACTTTCAACTATATTTCTCATTGTCTTTTGGGGGTCTTTATACAAAAATACAAGTTACTTTAAACTCAACATTTTAGAACCCAAACTCCTCCTACTATCACCAAGAAAACTGGTGATGCCCCACCTCAAAATAGAGAATAGCACCATTCACAGATAATCTCCCATATTTGAAGTCTGAATATTTTGAATCCCATAAACCTAACCTGTGATTATGAGGACACATTTTTTACTCTTAAATATGTTTCTTTTCATTCTTACACCCTCAGCATAATATAAGTATGTTATTTTCCTGTCTGCAGTCTCTCTTCCCTCCAACCCATCTTTAAAACTCTTAACCGAGTTACCTTTCTAAAACACATCATCTTCTCTTCCTCAGAAACTGAAAATGATCATCTGCTGACTTAAGTCCAAGCATTACACATGATGCAACAAGACTTTACTTATTTGGCCCAATTCTATCCTTCCATTTCCCTAACCTCGACAACAGGAGACTACCGGAAGTTTCCCATACTATACTTCTACCATTCCACTCTTTGTTGATGCTATTTTCTCTGCCTGCAATGTCTTTTGCTACTCGTTCCTACAGTCTTCTCCTTAGGATGAAATTCTATTCACATCCTCAAAGGTCTAAATTAAAACTCGCCTCTGCAAAGTCTTCTTCAATTGCTCTAGACCTGGAATTGACAATTCTCTTTGTTTTTGTTAAGTGCCAGATAGTAAATATTTTTGACTTTGAGGAAAGTATAAGATCTCTGACTGAACTACTTACTCTGCCATGACAGCACAAAAGCAGCATAAAAGATGAGGTAGTGTGGAAACAACAGCTGAATTTGGCCTAAGGGCTGTAGTTGGACAACTCCTGCTCTAAACAAAATTATAACTTACCACAGAACACTACAGCTTGTTATTATCTACATTTAAATGGTAAGCTCCTTGAAAGAACCTTTTAGTAACTTTTAATTCCCCTCCCTCAACCCAGTAAAGTACCTAATGCCAAAAAATTCAGCAAATGTTTGTTAAATAAGCAAAGCAAAGACAGTAATGCAATTTTCTATTCTAAATAGGCAATGGAATAATTAGTTTGTGTCCCCCCAAAAATGAGTACAAACACCTGACTTATCTTGGTCTTACTTTAAAGGAGCAATTCCTAAAACACCTTTGATACTACTCACTAACCCCAAGCAGCCTAGATTCTTAACTTACATGAAACATACTTTAGTATTTTTTTCTAACATTGGGAAAATTCTGATTCAGTGTTAGACTTCATCTAGAAACATCTGTAGAACAATATCCTTCAAAAGTAACAGACAATACAGAAAACTAAGACTCAAATGCTTTGGTTTGGAGTTATTTATTCCAAAGGATAAAATACACATTCACCTGTGCTGTTATTATTGAAAAATAATTAACAAATGGAGAGAATACATAGTTCTTGACTGTGTATTTCTAAACAGTAATAAATTTTTATTTGACTACTCAGATTTTTAATAGGCAGTATGAGGATAGCTAAAATATGTGCTAAGCTGGTCAAAAGTTCTATCTTTGAAAGTCAGAGCACAGTTTAGTCACTGTCATCTATTCTGGAAAGATTCCAGTACCAGTGCTCTGTTTATAATACAGAAAAGATAGAGGATCAGGAAAAGGTGAAAATGGGGGGCGCCAGGGTGGCTCAGGGGTTTAAGCCTCTGCCTTCAGCCCAGGTCATGATCTCAGGGACCTGGGATCGAGCCCTGCATCAGGCTCTCTGCTCAGCGGGGAGCCTGCTTCTCTCTCTCTCTCTCTCTCTGCCTGCCTCTCTGTCTACTCGTGATCTCTCTCTGTCAAATAAATAAATAAAATATTTAAAAAAAAAAAAAGGTGAATATGGCATGGGACTCTGACTTTAACTGCAAATAAAATCGCAATTTCTTTTTTTTCCTTTTTCCTTTTTTTTTTTTTTTAAGATTTAATTATTTATTTGAGAAAGAGAGAGCAAGCATGAGAGGAGGAACATCAGAGGGAGAAGCAGACCCCCTGCTGAGCGGAGAGCCTGATATGGGACTGGATTCCAGGACTCCAGAATCATGAGCTGAGTTGAAGGTAGTTGCTTAACCAACTGAGCCACCCAGGCACCCTAAAATCACAATTTCAAAAACTGTATTTTAGGGGCACCTGAGTGGCTCAGTGGGTTAAAGCCTCTGCCTTTGGCTCAGGTCATGATCCCAGGGTCCTGGGATAGAGCCCCACATCCAGCTCTCTGCTCAGCAGGGAGCCTGCTTCCTCCTCTCTCTCTGCCTGCCCCTCTGCCTACTTGTAATCTCTATCTGTCAAATAAATAAATAAAATCTTTAAAAAATTTTGTAAAAAAACTGTATTTTACTTAAGATGAAATGTGTTGAATAAAATTATTAATGATGATATAATGCCTAAAATAGCCCACAACTATGAAAAGAAAATAATCAGAAAAAGATAAATACATGAGTACCATACTTTTTATGCTCCAGTGATGTATACACAATCATTACTAGGCACTAAAAGTGAAACAAAGACAATTTTTAAAAGTAGTAATAACAAATACCTAATAGTACTTTCTATAACTAGGCCCCTTTCTAATAAGCACGTTACTTATTAACTTATTTACTCCTCCCAAGAACCCACCAGATAGTATAACTATCCCCATTTTATAGCTGCAAATGAGACACAGACAACTAAAATGACCAAGTTAAACAGCTAGTAAGTGGCAAAACCAAGATATGAACCCAGGAAATCTGCTTCCAAAATGTCCATGCTAAACCACTACATTGTACCAAATGTGCCTAAATTGTAGCTCTTTCCTAACAGTATCATTGCCACTATATCCTAATACCCATTTCTATAAATCAACAATCTAAGTAAGAACTTGGACTAAGATCATAAACTATAGAAGAGTTTCAATACTGAAAACCTAACGGGATGAAGATGGCTCCCTCCCGACACCTGGGTGGCTCAATTGGTTAAGCAGCTGCCTTTGGCTCAGGTCATGATCTCAGTGTCCTGGGATCGAGTCCCACATCGGGCTCCTTGCTCGGCAGGGAGCCTGCTTCTCTCTCTGCCTCTGCTGCCACTCTCTCTGCCTGTGTGCTCGCCTGCTCGTGCTCTCTCTCTCTCCCTCTCTCTCTCTCTCTCTGGCAAATAAATAAATAAAATCTTTAAAAAAAAAAAAAAAGATGGCTCCCTCCCTCTGCTCACGTAAATAAATCTACAGATTAGAAGAAAACAACATAATATACTCCCCAAAGGGATTAGCTGCCTTTCTGAACAGTTATTCCTAGTTGACAAGGTGGGGATATTCTGTGTCATACTTTCTCTTTTAGATTTATCCTTTAACTTCCTTCTTCCTCACCTTGATTTTGAATTTTCAGATTATTTGATGATATGAATCTCTTTTCCAAACTGCCATTTCTTTTTGCTTTCTATATTACTTCTTTCTGAATATTTACACAAAGTTTTGTATGTGTAACTGGATTTGTTCCTACACTTTTAAAATATCTAAATATAACTCTATGATATGCTTATATCATGACCTATATAAAGTTGTATTACTGCTTTAGAAAATTTAATTTTAAAAACCCTGAATATATGTACATTCCATGTATAATATTCTAAGGACTATATTTAAATCATAATAGCAGTCTTTGCCTTCCAGAATTTTCTATTCTAAAAAAGCCTGATATATGCTTTAACTATTTCACTAAAATCAACTATATGAAAATTCAATCATATTAAACTCACGGCACAGTATGCTTACTTAGTTGTTCTAAAATGTTTTCTCCTACTTGAGTTTGCCAAATGCCTCCTTTACTATAACCCCTCTGCCCTCAACTTTAAACAGATGACTTTATTCACTAAGATCAAGTCATACAGAATATGTAGCCCCTTGTAAGCTTTGTCAACCTGATGGCATGCACTTCACCTACAGTCAAAGATACCAAATGCTAAAGCTTTTCTCTTCTCCCACTCTGCCAACAAAAATCACAAACCAGAATGGTCTTGGGAAATATTTTCCAAACAAAAGGATACTGAATTTTCTGTTTTACTCTTAGAAAATAATTTTTGATCACACTTTTAGTTTTATCACATAATATAAACACACATTACTTAGGAAGATTTCTTTCTACAAAAAACTATACAATAGTTCCTTGATTAGAATCTTCAGGATAAAAGACAAAATGGTAACTACCATAATGAAACTGTTAATCTTATTTTTTCTTCTTTAAAGTAAGAAGAGTGCTCCCAAACCCCCATACAATAACTATATTATATAGCAATGTTCAATAACAAAATTCCATAACCCAGAAAATCAAAAAAATACTAATATTAATGGATAATTTCCTAACAAGTGCTAATTACAAAGACTATTAAAATACACACCAACTTCATTAAAATCTTCAAAGGTGATTTTCCCTGTGGCTTCTCTGTCATAATCTTTAAGAATCTTCAGTACATCAGCTTTTTTTACATCAAACCCCAAGGCTCTCATTGCCACCTTTTGGAAAAAAAGGGAAAAGCAAAATTATAAAGCACTCTTTCGAAACAAGTGACTTCCAATTCTTAAGTAAGTTTTTACAACTTAGGGATGTCAGCACATTAATAAAACATTTAATTCTTTTGCAAGTTTTAGGTCTCTAAAAAAATCAAAGTGATAGTTTTTCTCCATTACTGAAGATAAACAAATTTTTTTCATTTATATATCCTTTTTTTATAGGACAAGCCAAATGTTTATAAAATATACTATACAATGGACTGACTTACTATACAGATCATTTTAACAAGTTATTTATTCTCAAATGATTAACAACCAAAATGAAAAAAAGGCATAGCGTAAGTATTAAAAATTTATACAAGAAGAGACAAAAAAATTAAAATAAGAGTTATCCTGAGATTCTACATGATTAGTTATTCAGTATAAATAGTCCAGGCCCCTGAGTTTAAAGAAAGAGTAGATCTTGTTACTATTAACGAGAAAGGAGAGACATGATACTGATTAAAGAAGTCTTACTTGCAAAGGTCATTTGTTCTCTGATGAATGGATGAAATAAAGTAGAAGAGCACTGAAAAACTGGCTATAAAACAGACAATGACTTGAGGACAGTCAATAAAGCAGCTTACCTTACCTGAACAGGAAGAGCTCAGGTGTAAATAAGCGATTAGCAAGTGAGAAAAGTAGACAGTAGTAAAAGTGAGGGGAGCAGTCAATAAAAACCAAAGGTATCTGAACTTTATGCAGTGTACAATGAGGAGCCACTAAAGGTTTACGAACAATGAACAATATGAGGAAATAATCTTAGAAAGATTAATCTAATGGCAGTTTACAGAGTGAATGAGAAATGGAGGAACCATTTAGGAAGATCCTGGTATGAAATAAGATCCCAAACCAAGATAGTAACAATAGCTAACAAATGGGAGAGACATTATAAAAGAATTGATCAAAGCTAGGATACTGAAAAAAAAAAACTGTGGAAAAAGAGAGCTAAAGAGCTATCAAAATGTTGCCTTTCTCATGCTGAGTGTGAAATCTGTACTACGCTAAACAAACTCTTGCATCTTTATAAATTATTCTAGGCCCTAAGGTTGACATTCTCCCCTATTAGTATGTGTCAACATCAGACATCACTTATACTGTTTGCAGCAGAGAAAGTATGTAAAGAATGTATTATTAACATGTTCAAATTAAAAGACAAATAACACAATGTGAGAAAAGAATGAGTTACACACACACACAAAAAGTGAGAACTATTTAAATCCTATGGTATGAATTATTTTTATTATGTGAATGAAAAATAAGGCCCTCCATAGTAGTGTATTTTTATATTTAAAATACTATTCACTTTACAATGTGAAAAGTCTAAAAAGATGTTAGGATTTTATTATACTAAATATTAAATTTTAATTTTTTAATTTTAATTTTTTTTATTTTACTCTAATTTTATTACAGCATTTAACTGTGGACATCTAAAATGGTTTCATATGTCCACAACCATTTTAAATACTTTAGTCCAAAATGCAAATCATTTTAACAGAAAAATATACATTTTGAAGTACATACTATTACCTTTAATTCATGATAATCTATTGCTTCATCTTTGTCTGTGTCAAACAGTTCAAAAGCATCTTTAATTTCTTGTTTCTGTTCTTCAGAGAGTTCTCTTCTTTTTTTCCTCTTTGTTTTGTCTACTACTAGCTCATTTCTATGAAAAGAAAAAAATCTATTCAGTCTACTTTAATCCAATTCTCCTATGCATCTAAATGATTAAAATAAGATTCCAAAACACAACAAAAAAATTAACCAATGAATAATTTTTTAAATTTCTACAAAGGAAGTATTTGGGAGAAAAATGAAGAAATTTTCCTTACATGAGTCAAAGCCTTGATTACCCCACAGTCTAGCTGCTATAAATTTGCACTTCTAAAACTGAAGTGTTACAGGTTATTATAAGAAATGAGGACCTAACTTTCTCTCCTTCTGGCTTCATACTTATTCTCAATGATATTAACGTGGAAGAAATAAGAACTGTGAATAAAAAACATTACTTTCATGACAAAAATCCCAACAAAAAACCAAAACACTCATATTTACTATTCACATTACTCTAACACATAGTGTTTAAAAAAAAAAAAAAAGGAGGGCGCCTGGGTGGCTCAGTGGGTTGGGCCGCTGCCTTCGGCTCAGGTCATGATCTCAGGGTCCTGGGATCGAGTCCCGCATCGGGCTCTCTGCTCAGCAGAGAGCCTGCTTCTCTCTCTCTCTGCCTGCCTCTCCATCTACTTGTGATTTCTCTCTGTCAAATAAATGAATGGAATCTTTAAAAAAAAAAAAAAAAAAAAAAAAAAAGGAAAATTCATAATTGATGATCACTATATATTTGGTTTATTTTTGAGAGCATTTGTAAATTATCAAAATTACTACCAAAAGGGCATATAATTTAACAATTTACAAAGTTTTTTGGCATTGCAGGTTAAGTGATTTAGATTACACATTTTTAATGGTCTTTACAATTTCTTCCACTGATACTAACAAATCAACCAAGTCTAAATATACCATGAAAATCAAATGCCAAAAAGAAAAGTATATTTGGTCTAATTTTCTATAATATAAAGTGAAGAGTTAATGGTTTTATAAATCTCACTTGTAAATTTAGACTTAGTTTCTCATAAACCCTGGAATATTTTTTTAAAGGGAATTTTATTTAAAAAGCCAGAAACGGGGCGCCTGGGTGGCTGGCTCAGTGGGTTAAAGCCTCTACCTTCGTCTGGCGTCCTGATCCCAGGGTCCTGGGATTGCCCCACGAAGGGCTCTCTGCGCCACAGGGAGCCGGCTTCCTCCTCTCTCTCTCTCCCTGCCTCTCTACCTACTTGTGATCTCAATCTGTCAAATAAAATAAATAAAATCTTTAGGAAAATAAATTAAAATTAAAAATAAAAAAATAGAGGACGCCTGGGTGGCTCAGTTGGTTGGACGACTGCCTTCAGCTCCGGTCATGATCCTGGAGTTCTGGGATGGAGTCCCACATCGGGCTCCCAGCTCCACGGGGAGTCTGCTTCTCCCTCTGACCTCCTCATTCATGCTCTCTCACTCTCTCTCTCTCAAATAAATAAATAAAATCTTAAAAAAAAAATATTTTTCTAAAATAAAAATAAAAAGCCAGAAATGTCTTATACTGATCTTAGTGTTTCAAAATTTCAAATGCGGCTGCAACATCCATATGAGAACACGTTTTGAAACCAAACAGTATCAAAAAACTTTAAAATGTAAAACTTGGTTGAATTTAATCAAACGTGTTATCTATTTACTTGTTTTGCTCTCTAAAAATCTACAACAAAAGGCGAGATGAGTAGAACGTGATCAGAAGAGGTATCCTAAAGCTGAGGAAAACCTTTTCTCACAAGAGACCGGACTTCACACAAGCGTGGTCATTCCCGGGGTCATTTTCTCTGGACTGCCAAGTCCACCACAGACCTACAACTGCTTCCAGGCAAGGCTACCACCATAACCTCTCAGACGAACGAGGCACCTATTTAGAGACGCGTAACTACCTGTTTTTAAGGTAAAACGTCTACATGGCGCTGGGGGCAACAGACAAGGGGGTTAGAGGTTGGAAGAGAATGAAAGGTAAAGAAACTCAAAAAAATTGAAAACCCAAAGAGAGAGATTACCAGTTAAAGTCATTTAAGTGTGTCTCCAGTTATACCTTCAAACAGAGACCCAAGATAAGAGCAAGGAACGGTTTTATGTTATGGCCAAAATTTAGAGTTTCAGGCCGGCATCGCCGCAGCTGAGGTGGGGCCGCAGACCAAGAAGGCGGAGCTGAACCGAAGGACGGAGCCTCCCCGGCCTGATTTCTCGCAGAAACACCGCGAGAAGAAACATCGCGATATTTCACTCTCTCCCTCAACTGGAACCACCCACCCTCTAGATGGTGCAAAGGCCAAAGCGCTGATAGCCGTTAACTAGCTCAACAAAAATGCACGGGACTCATCACCTGCGAGACACCAGGGCCCCCAGGGTGAGGGGTCCGGGCCCGGGAAGGTTGGCGGAGGCTCCTCTCCCACGTCCCAACCTGCACCCCCTTCCTCGCCTCGGCCCCAACTACCTCCCTTCCACACACACCCGCCCTGGGGCCCGCTGCGGGGTGTGGAGAGCATTGCGGCCTCCTCATTACCGACCTCAGTGCTAAACTCATTTTCTCTTCGGACAGAGACGTTCCTCTCAAGAACGATTTTAACGCCCTACCCAAGGCAGCACAACTTCCACAAGCCGTTCAACAGACAACCACGACCTCAGCGGCCTCAAGGACCTCCCACAAGGTAGACACTTCTGAGCCGGATTGGTTGACATTTCTGACGTCCTGCCCATTAAGGCGGAAGCGTCACGATTCCTCTGCTCTCATTAGGCATATTTCGCGTCAATCAAGCAAACGGCCCTTCCCTCGCCTCCTGCGGCCCCTCCCCCCGCCCTTTGGATTGGCCTGTTGCGGTTTCCCCGAATCCTTTGCGGAGCTGGGGTTTTGGTATTTGCGTGGTGCGTTGGGCCACTGGGTGGTTGGACCTCGCCGCAGGCTAGGGGAGTATTGTAACTTGTGATGGGAGACCGGGGACAAAACATACAGCTCCAAGAGGAAGAAAGGGGAAGAGGCATGGCCGCGGGGTTAGCCTCCTCAGCTAGGAGGAGGGAATAGCTGGGGAATGAGGTCTAACAAATTTGGCTTCGCTCTATTCTATAATCTTGGATGGTTGAGTACATGGGGAGTTTGTTTAAAACGTATCCTTCTCCCGCTTCTTTTTTTCCTTACAAACTATCCAAGTGATTCCAAGGCAGGTGCTATGGATTACATTTGTATCATTCGGGGGTTGGATTATGAGGCTATTACAGTGAAGCGGTACTTAACCGTCCCTTAGCTCCCCTCTTCCTCTTCCAATGAGTTTGTTCTCTTACGTCTTTATTTTCCAGTGTGATAAGCTGCTTGTGCACATTATGTTATCTGAAGTTGCAGACTAAGTTCTTGAAGCTCATTTGGGTAATCAGTTTTCTTGAGGTGCAGGATACGCTGTTCTTAGTGCCTAATACTGAAATGCCAATTGAGTATTACCCCCACCTTAAAAGACCACCAGAGACGTGAGTCAAAGCCAATCAGCAAGGGTCGTTTATTGCAGGTTCGAACCTGGACCTCTGGGGCGCTCGTTGCCGATAACACAGAGAGGTCCAGAGCTGGGTTGGTGCAGGGTTTTTATAGACCGATACATACAAGTTTCGGGTGGGGCTGAGCTGATTGATTGATAGTTTGAACAGGCATACTTGGCGTCAGTGGATTGGGTCAGGGGTCCCGCTGGAAAGCAGACAAAGCAATCTTACAGAAGCAGAACTGGCCGGTTAGCCCACGCATGCGAAAAAAGCACTACCAGGATATTGAAGGCCTGGTTACTTATCAAGTAAAGACAATTGGGAGTCTCCTGGTGGAATGTTACATTCCTGCTATCAAGCATCCTTGTTAATGAGATTTAGGTTTAGAAGAAATTTAACTTTATTTACTTTTCCTTCTACCTCTGCCTCCTTCCGTTTTTCATGGAGGGGAGGGTGACATTAGGGCTATTGATAGGGTAACTTCTTTGTAAATCTCAAGGACATTTGCAAACCAAGGGAAACTCCTACCTTGCAGGACTGTGATCTCTGCAAGTTAACTATTTATCGTTTTATGGCAGTCAGGGGTGCCTGAGGAATGCTACACATATGGAGGGGAGCGGGTGAAGGGGGGGGTGCAAGGCGCCAGCTTTTGCTTTGTCCTCAGCCAGCCTCCTGCTCCTTCAATACAATGCCTGATGCATAGGTGCTCAATAAGTATTTGTTGCATTGAATGGAATCTTGTGGTGAAAACCCACAAAGCACTGAACTAAGCCGTAAACCTTTTATTTTATTTTTATTTTTATTTTTTTTTTAATTTATTTATCAGAGAGAGAGAGCAAGCACAGGCAGACAGAGGCAGAGGGAGAAGCAGGCTCCCCGCCAAGCAAGGAGCCCGATGTGGGACTCGATCCCAGGATGTTGGGATCATGACCTGAGCCGAAGGCAGCTGCTTAACCAACTGAGCCACCCAGGCGTCCCAGCCGTAAACCTTTTAAAGGAATAAAATAGCCTGAATGTGGGGGTCAGGCAGGGGAAGGGGGAAGATCAAGAAACCCTATGGTATATGTATAAGGGAGATGTATACACACACACAAATACACACACGTTTAAAGAAGGGAAAGAACACAATAGGACAGAAGAAAATGATTTGGCCTGTAAGTTAGGCCTAGAAGGATGAGCTAAGAAAAAGTTCAAGGATAGCCCCCAAAAAACAAAATTAGGAAACGTCCCTTTTAAAGTACTTTTTTAAAGATTTTTTTTTAAGATTTTACTTATTTATTTGACAGAGAGAGATCACAAGTAGACAGAGAGGCAGGCAGAGAGAGAAATAGAGGGAAGCAGGCTCCTTGCTGAGCAGAGAGCCCGATATAGGACTCGATCCCAGGACCCTGAGATCATGACCTGAGCCAAAGGCAGTGGCTTAACCCACTGAGCCACCCAGGCGCCCCCTTTTTAAAGTACTTTTTAAGATAAACTTTGAGTCCAAAAAAAAGGGGAATATTGCTGCTAATAAGGTTTTTGGTAGTTTAAAAGGGAGGTTGGGAGGTTGGGATGCCTGGCTGGGTCAGTCTGTAGAGCAGGCAACTCTTGATCTCTGGGTTGTGAGTTCAAGACCCACACTGGGTCTTGAACTTTTTAAAATTACTTTTAAAAAAATTTTTAAAACTTTTTTAAAACTTACTTTTTAAAAATTACCCCCAAAAACATAATAATAAAAGGGAGCTTTACAAATTATTAAAATACCTCATATAACTTCATGCTGCCAATAAATATTAATATCAAAATGGTATAGTCACTTTTTAAAAGATTTTATTTATTTATTTATTTGACAGACAGAGACCACAAGCAGGGGTGGGGGGAGCAGGCTCCCTGCTGAGCGGAGAGCCAGATGTGGGGCTGGATCCCAGGACCCCAGGAACATGACCTGAGCCGAAGGCAGAGGCTTTAACCCACTGAGCCACCCAGGTGCCCCGTATAGTCACTTTCTAAGGAAAACAGATGACTGAAAAAAGAAAATTGAATTAGGTTGATAACTATAGATAGGACTGAATGATAGTGTGATGCCAGAATTCCATGCCATAAAATAAGAAGGCATCCAGCCCACTCAGTTATGGGTGAGTTAAAAATTTGTAAGGAGCAGACAGCTCTTGATTTGGGATCCGGGGTTCAAGCCCCATGTTGGCTGTAGAGATTACTAAAAGAAAAAAACTTCGAATTCATAAAAATTCCTGAGGAGCTAATTCTTACGCTTTAAACTCAAAGCATGATGGAGAACTTAAATATTCTAGCTAATATGAAGCTAGCGCAAAAAACATTAAAAGCATTTAAAATCACTGTATGTTCTATGAGGAGAGTGTGTATGTTGTCCACCATTCTATGTGCCTGGCTCATATTTGATGTTCATTAGTGAACATATGTGCAAACATTTTAGATGTTGGCAAAGTCAATTTGGTATTATCTTAAAGGAGCATTTTACTGTAACCAAATAGAGTTTATTTTTTAATGCAAAGATATTTTGAAATACAAATCTGTATTAATTAATCATAATTCTAGGTTAAGGAGATAAGTTCAGTACCTGAAAAAGGGCTGTAAATATTCGAAGTCCATTTCTAATAAAATGTATATAATAAACCAGATGTAGAAGGTACATTTTTAACTTGAACAGCATATTTGAAAAATGCTAGTGTTGGGGCTCCTGGGCGGCTCTGTCAGTTAAGAGTCGGCCTTGGGCTCAGGCCATGATCCCAGGATCCTGGGATCCAGCCAGGCATCAGACTCCATGCTTGGCAGAGAGCCTGCTTCTCCCTCTGTGCTGTTCCCGCCTCTTGTGCTCTCTCCATGTCTGTCTGTCTCTGTCGAAGGAAGGAAGGAATGAACCCCCCTTTAAAAAAAGAAGAAAAAGGGGCGCCTGGGTGGCTCAGTGGGTTAAAGCCTCTGCCTTCAGCTCAGGTCATGATCCCAGGGTCCTTGGATCCAGCCCCCCAATCGAGCCCCGCATCGAGCCCCACATCGAGCCCCGCATCAGGCTCTCTGCTCAGCAGGGAGACTGCTTCCCTTCCTCTCTCACTACCTGCTTGTCATCTCTGTCAAATAAATAAAATCTTAAAAAAAAGAAAAAGAAAAAAATGTTAGTGTTTCTTAAACCTGGTACCTCTGACACTAGAATTTTAAGGAATGTTTATGGTCATTTCATGAAGAGTGGGTTTTGTGGGCAAATAATTTGGGAAAATAGATTTTTTAAAAAAGATTTTATTTACTTATTTGACAGTGAGAGAGAGAGAGACAGATAAAGCAGGAACATGAGCAGGGGGAGTGGGAGAGGGAAAGCCGGCTTCCCATCCAGCAGGGATCCCGATAGGACAGGACGCCGGGATCATGACCCTAGCTGAAGGCAAATGCCCAACGACTGAGCCACCCAGGTGCCCTGGGAAAATAGGTTTTTAAATGTTTAAATGTTAAAATCTTTTCAGCAGGATATCCTGCTAAGGGAATGACAGTAAAGTTTATATATCACTTCTGCATAGTGGTGAAAATTAGTGTTCACTCCCTGCTACAGGAAGGCTTGAAAAAGAAATGCTTCCCCCCTCTCTCTGCCTGGTGCTCTGCCTACTTGTGATCTCTCTCTCTCTCTCTGTCAGGTAAATAAAATCTTAAGAAAAAGAATTCAGTAAAGTAGCTGATTTTCAGAACAATTTGCAAAATCAACAAGGAATTACAAGCTCAGATAATAACAGCAATGTGAAATTCCTACAAGTAAACTTAAAAGGAAATCTGTAGGATCAATAGGGAGAAAATCACAACATTTTACTAAAGGATGGGAAATATGAATAAATTGACAAGCTATTCTCCTAGATGGGAGGTTTCAGTATTATAAAAATGTTGATTATACCTAAATTTATCTACAAATTTAATATAATCAAAATGAAAATTCATTTAAAAAAATTTTTTTTAATTTTTATTTATTTGAGAGAGCAAGTGTGCCTGTACAAGCGGGAGGAGTGGGGGCAGAGGTAAAGGGAGAAGCAGACTCTGGGCAGGGAGCCCAGCAAGAGGCTTGATCCCAACAGTCTTGAGATAATGACCTGAGCCAAAGGCAGATGCTTAACAGACTTGAGTACCAAGGCACCCCCATTTTTTTCTTGAATGTTATAAAAATGGTTCTAACAATCATCTCAAGAATAATTGCATATAATAAGTTAAAAAAGGGTGAAAAACAATAGTAATGCAAAAAATGCTATATTGGATATTAAAATGTATTTGCTACTATTGTCCTCAGAATAGTAAATCCAGAGCCAGAACCAAAAGTAGTTAGAACTTGTGGTTTAAGGAGATAGTAGCAGTAGTATTTGTTTAGTCTTCCTCCTGAATCCTTAATAAAACTATAGTTAAGAAATAATTTCTTTTTTTTTCAAAGATTTTTATTTATTTATTTGACAGAGATCACAAGTAGGCAGAGAGGCAGGCAGAGAGAGGAAGGGAAGCAGGCTCCCTGCTGAGCAGAGAGCCTGATGTGGGGCTCGATCCAGGACCCTGGAATCAGGACCTGAGTTGAAGGCAGAGGCCCAACCCACTGAGCCACCCAGGCGCCCGAGAAATAATTTCTAATACTAAAGTGATCTGGAAAGCTACCATATACAGAGAATGTATTTCAAAAAATACCTGAAAGATCAAAAAGACATGGAAGCCTGTTCACAAATGCAACATCCTCAAAATGTCAGCAGCTTGGGGCGCCTGGGTGGCTCAGTCAGTGAAGTGTCTGCCTTCTACTCAGGTCATGATGCCAGGATCCTGGAATGGAGTCCCACATCGGGCTCCCTGCTCAGCAGAGAGTCTGCTTCTCAATATGCTCCTTGCCCTGCTCATGTTCTCTCTCTCTGAAATAAATAAATTTTAAAAATCTTTAAAAAAAAAAAAAAGAAGTTCAGCTCCTTAGAATTTGCAGGTGACTAAAGCTTCAGAGAGAATTGATCCGCCAAACATACTCCCAGGGAAACCCTAGGGTTAGAGTTGTCTGGCACAGTAGAGGGTAGAAATAAGAAAAGCGCTAGACACAAAATTTAAAA
The DNA here is from genome assembly GCF_030435805.1 of Mustela lutreola. Classification (NCBI taxonomy): domain Eukaryota; kingdom Metazoa; phylum Chordata; class Mammalia; order Carnivora; family Mustelidae; genus Mustela; species Mustela lutreola. The sequence goes on from NC_081294.1 coordinate 115,616,818, forward strand.
ACTCTTTAGGAAACCAAAGCATTTGAATTCTTCCAGATTCCCCTCCCAATATTGTCTCTCTTCACATCTATTTAGAATCCCATTCTTAAGAATGAATGAAGAATCAAAAACTGTCAGAGATAAGAAGAAAATCAACAGCATGAATGATCAGCCAAGGAAAACAACTAGGAAGACTCAGAGTCAGCTTAGGAAGCAAAATGAACTCATAATAAATTAATAATATTAAGCTTCCTAAGAGGTAGTCGAGAAAATAATGTATAAGAGTACAGCATACTCTGAAAGAGGAACATTCTGAGAATAATGAAAGACTTGAAAATAAACATCTGATTGATAAAATATTTAATAGAATAATGAAATGATTTAATTGAAATTCTCCAGAACTTAGAGCATTCAGACAAAAACATGGAAAAATTGAAAAAATATGATTAATTCAATAGGTCCATCATATGACTAACTGGAATTCCAGAAACAGCAACAAATGGAGGAAAGGCAGAAAAATACCAAATATATAATTGAAGAAAAATTTCAGGAAACTAAAGATCAGTATAGGGGCACTTGGGTGGCTCAGCTGTTTAAGCAACTGCCATTGGCTCAGGTCATAATCTCAAGGTTCTGGGATCAAGCCCCAAATTGGGCTCCATGCACAGTAGGGAGTTTGCTTCTCTCTCTCCCTCTGCCCCTCTCCTCTGCTCATGCTCTTTCTCTCTCATAAATAAATAAAAATCTTTGAAAACAAAAACAAAAAGAAGGGAGACAAACCATAAGAGACTCTTAATCTCGCAAAACAAACTGAGGGTTGCCAGGGGTAGGGGGGAAGGGAGAGGGTGATTGGGTATGGACATTGGGGAAGGTATGTGCTATTGTGAGTGCTGTGAAGTGTGTAAACCTGGCGATTCACAGACCTCTACCCCTGAGGCTAATAATACATTATATGTTAAGTAAAAAAATTAAAAATTAAAAAAAAAAAAAAAACAGGCATACAAAAAAAAAAAAAAAAAAAGCTCAGCGTAAGCTCTCAGACTGATAGGACACACCTAGTACTGAGCAAACCAAAGTGGTAAAAGGAACCATATGTCAATAAGGCATTTCAGAACATCAAAAATAAGGTTAGCTTCCAGGGACAATCTGCTTTCCTATAAAAGAATAATAATTGAACTAGCATCAGATTTTTCATCAGAAATATTAGACTCCAGAACATAATAAAATAACTCCAAAATTATAAGGGCACATTATTCTGAACTTAGAATTCCATTCCTTTTCAAGACAAAAACATAATATGTGAGAACATAATAAGGATTTCAGAAAGTTCATCATTGTATATACTTCAAGAGTTGTCTTTGAGATTGAATAATCCAGGGGTACTCCAATATTGTATTTCACTCTTATTTTTATATCAATAAGTATAAATAGATAAAGTGATATAGAGCATAATATATAATTATATCATTTTCAAAGTAATATATACATATATGTACTGCAATTAAAAAGAAAAACCCTCACAATGAAAGCAAATGTGATAATAAAACCAATGAAGGACAAAAATGTCAAGGTTAAAAAAAATAAAGGCAGGGGCACCTGGGTTGCTCAGTCAGCTGAGCATCAGACTCTTGATTTCAGCTCAGGTCATGACCTTGGGGTTCTGGGATTGAACCCTGCATCAGGCTCTGGACTCAGCAGGGAGTTGACTTGAGATTCTCTCCCTCTGTCCACCACCCTCTCCAATAAATAAATTTTTTTTTAAAGATTTTATTTATTTGACAGAGAGAAATCACAAGTGGGCAGAGAGAGAGAGAGGAGGAAGCAGGCTCCCAGAGAGAGCCCGATGCGGGACTCGATCCCAGGACCCCGAGACCACGACCCGAGCCGAAGGCAGCGGCTTAACCCACTGAGCCACCCAGGCGCCCCTCCAATAAATAAATTTTTAAAAAATAAATAAAGGCAGGGCACCTGGGTGGCTCAGTGGGGTAAGCCTCTTCCTTCAGCTCAGGTCATGATCCCAGGGTCCTGGAATTGAGCCCCACCTCAGGCTCTCTGCTCAGCAGGGAGCCTTCTTCCTCCTCTCTCTGCCTGCCTCTCTGCCTATTTGTGATCTCTCTCTCTCTCTCTCTCTGTCAAATAAATAAATAAAATCTTTTAAATAAATAAATAACGGCAAATAATGAAGTAGGAAAAATATACTTGGAGGACGAGGGATTTTTATTTTTCATAATATAACAAATCTGTTTATTGTGCAGTCAGACCTTGACCTGTTTCAAATGGAAAGAAACTCATTCTCTTTCTCTCCAGTCACTGCTTTCAAGTATATATTATCAAATTTCTCTTTCCAGTTGCTTTATGTTTAGGACATATCTTACAGCTTTCTTTTCAGTCATTTTCATGTTGACTATAGGAATAAGTCCTATTTCTATAATTATGATTTTCTGGTATTAAAATGTCCAATCTTGGGGCACCTGGATGGCTTAGTTGGTTAAGCTTCTGACTTTGGTTCAGGACATGAGCACAGGATCCTGGGATAGTCCCAAGTCAGGTTCTCTGCCAATGAGTGGGGAGTCTGCTTATCCCTCTCCCTCCGTTCTTCCCCCAACTCATGCTCTGGCTCTTTCTCTCCCTCTCTCTCAAATAAGTGAATAAAATCTTCAAAAAATAAAGAAGTAATTAAGGTTAAATAAAATTGTAAGAGTGGGACTATAATCCAACAGGAGTGGTGTCTTTATAAGAAGTAGAAGCCCCAAAGGATGTGTACCTACAGAATAAAGGTTATATATGAGGACAGAAGAAGAAGGCAGCTATCTGCAAGCCAAGGAGAGGTCTCCAGAGAAACATAGGTGGCACCTTGTTTTTGAATTTCCAGCCTCCAAAACTGTGAGAAAACAAATTCCTGTTGTTTACCCCTCAAGTCTGTGGTATTTTGTTATTGCAGATTTAGAAGACTAATAAGTTAAGATTGGCAGATTCTACTGTGTGTTATTTCTCTATAGCAAAAGACTACATTAAGCAAAGTAAATACGCAAGCAAAAGCATGGAGTTTGAGTTAAGATAATGGTATTAAAAGTGGTAGAATCATTGATTGTGATGGAGCACTGTATCTTCTTATATTTCCAAATTAGTACCACATAGCACACATTTTCTGGCCTCAAAGGAGAAAATATAAGTTTGCCACAGGGTGTCGCCAGTCTAATCTAATGGTCTAAGTTATCACCAATTCGAGTATTACCAGATAGTGTATGTCTGCTTACATAATTCAATATGAAGTACTCAATCTGCCTTTTAGATCTTTAACCAAGAATGTTTAACTTTAATTTAATTAAATCTTACAATCTAGTTTCTTATATATAGGAAATATAGGAGATAATGAAACTATTTTCAAAAAAAATTTTTTTAAAGACACTATGGGGAAACAATCAGACAAATCCAGAAAGTAACACATTCTATAGGACAACTGGCTGTATTCTTCAACAAGTCAGTGCCTGAAAAAAGGGGTTGACCTGAATTAAAAGGGACTTAAAATACATTACACCTAGATAGAATGCCCTGACTTAGAATAAGGTGTGGTTTGGACAAAGTAGCTATAAAAGGCTTTATGGAGACATTAACAATTTGAATGTCTCCATTCAAATTGAAGAAATTTGAATATGAACAAGGAATTACATGTTACAAAGAAATTACTATTAATTTCATCAGGCATTTTAATAATAATTTTTCCATTTATGAAAATGGTCTCCTTTTTAGAGATATAAACTAAGGTGTTTGAGGTGAAATGTTAAATGTTAAAAATGTCTGTAATTTACTTTAGTCAGCATATAAAAATCAGTTTAAAAACTTAAAAGGGGGAGTGGGTTAAGGCCTCTGCCTTCGGCTCGGGTCATGATCCCAGGGTCCTGGGATCGAGCCCCGCATTGGGCTCTCTGCTCAGCGGAGAGCCTGCTTCCTCCTCTCCCTCTGCCTGCTTCTCTGCCTACTTGTGATCTCTATCTGTCAAATAAATAAATAAAATCTTTAAAAAAAATAAATAAATAAAATAAATAATAAAAACTTAAAAGGTACAATGATAAATTCTATGTAGGAAAGACATAAGACGACGATGGAATAGCAGCTAACCATGGGTTGAGAACTATAGCATTGAGAAGGTCTATGATATTAAACGACTGCCACTGTATCCATTTAGGTCTTCTGAATTGAGGATGACAAGATAGGAGGCGTCATGAAAGAGACTAGGAAACATCTGTGAAGGATAAAGGCCCTGTTGTGAGGAGTCTTGCGTTAGGCAGGAACAGCCAAGCTCTAGTACCCGTTCTGTACTCAGTTGTCAGCTAGATTCAGCCTAGGGTAAATGTAGCCTCAGTGTGAGTAGATTTGAAAATATGGCAGCCAAAATGTGTTAACTATACTCATCACAGAGGGAGATCTGACCAATATATCTTCCTTTTGTTGCACAAGCCTTGCTAAAGTCTGAAGGGAGAGTATACCCAAAAGAGGAAATGGCAAAGGCCCTGAGTGAGGAACAAGGTTGGCACAATCAAGGAAAGGAAAGAATTCATTAAGTTTGAAGTATAATAAGAGTGGTGGAATGGTCCAAGAAGTTGGACTGATAAGTAGAGTCCTAATTATATAGAGTAGAGTAGTTCATGATGAGGGATACATTTTATTTCAAGTGTAATGGAAATCCATCAGCAGGTTTTAACCAGTGAATTATTGTGATCTGATTTAGGCTTTAGAGCCAAACTTCCTGAAACATTAATCTATATTCATAGCATCCATTTCCTCATATCTCATTTTCTCTCAACCCACAGCAAATCTGACTTACATTCACCTCTACTGAAAGTGCTTTCACTAGGTCACCAAAGACTTCTTAATTGCTCAGTTCAATTGCTTCTCTTCAGTTCTCTTCCTGTTGCTCTTTGGGTTGCATCTGCATGTTGACCACTCCTTAAAATTACTGTCATGGTTGCTTTTTACTACTTCTTTATAATTTCCTTTGACTGCTTTTCTTTATCCACTGCCCAGTAGTTCGTTTGTTTTGAGAATGATGTTCTTAATAGTTTCATACTATAGCACTTTTTTTTTTAAGATTTTTATTTATTTATTTGACAGAGAGAGATCACAAGTAGACAGAGAGGCAGGCAGAGAGAGAGAGAGAGAGGGAAGCAGGCTCCCTGCTGAGCAAAGAGCCCGATGCGGAACTTGATCCCAGGACCCTGAGATCATGACCTGAGCCAAAGGCAGCGGCTTAACCCACTGAGCCACCCAGGCACCCATACTATAGCACTCTTACCTCCTACATAGTGATGACTCCAAAATTGCTCAGAATTTTTTCTGCTAACCCCCTATTCGCAATCTTTAAACCTAGATTTCCACTCGTGTCATGCATTTCCATCATAATAGAAAAGAATATACCAAAACAAAAATAATTATCTTCATCTAAAATACTTACGTAGGGGCACCTGAGTGGCTCTGTGGGTTAAAGCCTCTGCCTTCAGCTAAGGTCATGATCCCAGGGTCCTGGGATTGAACCCCCGCATCAATCTCTCTCCTCAGCAGGGAGCCTGCTTCCTCCTCTCTCTCTGCTTGCCTTTCTGCCTACCTGTGATCTATGTCTGTCAAATAAATAAATAAAATCTTTAAAATAAATAAATAAAATAAAATACTTATGTATTCTCTATCCTGGGTAATGGCATCACCAGTCATCTAGTTTGTATAAGTCCTTGGAATAATATTAAACTCCTCATTATTCTCAAAGCATAATTTTTAAAATTTAAATATATGACTATTATGCAAATACAGATTGAATATGTTTTTAAAATCTACCATTTTTGGCAGGGAGAAAGACAGGTAGGGGAAGGGGCAAAAGGAGAGGGAGAGAAAAAATCTTAAGCAGGCTTCGTGCCCAGCACATAGCCCAGCATGGGCCTTGATCTAACATCCTGAGATCATGACCTGAGCCAAAATCAAGATTTGGGCACTTAACTGACTCAGCCACCCAGGCGCTTCTAAGATCTATTTAAATTTGTAATGAGGAGGCCAGCAATATAAGAAAGCTAATTCACAGAAAAAATAGAAAAACTCAGTATACCTAGACAGTAACAAAGGGCACGCTGAAATAAGTTGGCTAAATTACAATGTCATACAAGTTAATGTCCTACAAGTCAAAATAACTATAGATTTTGGAGTTGCATTCTCTACCAGACAAAAAGGTTTTGTATCTCTAGAGGGCAAAATCTATAGGTTAGCATTTTACACAGTTTTAGCTCTAATCAGTAACAACTAACAAACAAAGGTAAACCTCCTAGAGAATTAAATTCTCTTTGTGTGGAACTATTAAGCAATATTCCAGAATAACATATAGCTATCCTTTGGCATTATTTCCAAGTTTTCTATAGTTTTTTGTAAACTTTCATATGATCCCACATCACCATCATGTAGCACTGGAGCCATATATATATATTTTTTTATTTATCAGAGAGAGAGAGGGGGAGAGAGCGAGCACAGGCAGACAGAATGGCAGGCAGAGGCAGAGGGAGAAGCAGGCTCCCTGCTGATCAAGGAGCCCGATGTGGGACTCGATCCCAGGACGCTGGGATCATGACCTGAGCCGAAGGCAGCTGCTTAACCAACTGAGCCACCCAGGCGTCCCTGGAGCCATATTTTAAAGACAAATCTCCCTGATTCTTATGCCTATTTATCCCTATGAAAAATGTGAATGGTAGGCAAATTCATGTATTGCACAGAAAATGAGCAGGAATAAGGTTTGAGAAAAGGCTTCTGGTTTTCAAACTTGGTAAATCACAATAATTAAGAGAGTATGACATTGGAGAAAGGATAGGAAAATGTATCAATAGAGTAGACCTAGTCCTACAATCAGTTGATTAATTATAAAGACACCGGTGCAAGTCAGTGGAAAGAGACCTTCCAATAAATGGTGCTATAGCAACCAAACATCACACAAAAAAGAAGTGGACATGATTCCCATTTCTCACAAACACAAAAATTAACTTGAGTTGGATAATAGATTTCTATATGAAAGAAAAACTTGAAAAATTTTTAAAAGAAAATGTAGTATAATATCTCCAGGACTTTGAGGCAGATAAAATTTCTTAAGCAGGACTTAAAAAGCATTAATCATAAAAATAAAACCTGATAAATTGACATCCTCAAAATTTAAATTTTCTGCTCATCAAAGACACCATTCAAAAAGTAAAACGAGAAGCCATGGAGTGGAAGAAAACATTTACAATATATATATATATATGTGATAAAGCATTACAAATCAATTATAAAAAGACTGAAAGCTCAATAAGAACATTGGATAAAAGATTCAAACAAGCAGTTTGCAAAAGTGGGTATCTAAAGGCCAATAAGCATATGAAAAGGTGTTCAACATCATTAGTTATCAGGAAAATACAAGTTAAAATCACAGTGAATATTATCACAAACACACTAAAATGGGTAATGTTAAAATAAATTTTAAAAATTTAAAAGACTAATAATATCAAATTATGAAAAAGGATGTAGACCAACTCTCAAAGATTGCTGACAGGAATGTAAAATAATAGATCCATTTTGTAAGATTGTCTGTCTCTACTAATGTTAAAGCATTCACTTACCTTATGACACAGCAATTTCACTCCTAGGTATATATCCAAGAGTAGTGGTATGTTCTCCCAAAAAAATTTTCACAAGAATGTTTGTTGCAGCTTTATTCATACTAACCCCATACTGGAAACACCCCCAAATTTCCATTAACATGTAAAAGAACAATTAGAGGTAAACTCATTTAAAGGAATACTACCAGTGATAAAGAAAAACACACAAAGCTAATGGGAACATAACAGTAAGATTCATATTCATGAATGTTGTTTTTAGAGAAATAAGTAAGATAGAAAAGAGTACATGATGAGTATGTTATACATGATTCCATTTATATAAAGCTCAACAACTGGCAGGTCTAATCAATGTTCATAGTTTTCAGAATAGAGGTTACCTCTGGGTAAGCAGGGATGGATAGTGGTAGCTTATATTGAAAAGGACATAAAAGAACTTTAGAGAGTGTTAGAAATGCTCTATATCTTGATCTGCATGGTGGTGTCAAGGGTGTATGGACACCTAAAAATCATCTGTGTACTTAAAATTAATGCACTTTATGCGTCTTATTAAGGTTATCTGTCAAAAATAATAGTTTCTACAAGGCCTTTGATTGCAATTTTTGCAGAGTTAAGGAAAATAGTCTAGCCTATAAAAGGTTAAGGGGTGATAAAGCAGTAGGAATTAACTTCACTTTGAAGAAATTTGTGAAGAGAAACATAAAATTAAGGAATTAATAAAGATATCAACAAGTAAAAGAAGGTTGTTTTTAAAATTCTTTTAGAATAGGGAATGCAGGGCACCTGGGTGGCTCAGTTGGTTGAGCGACTGCCTTTGGCTCAGGTCATGATCCCAGACTTCCAGGATCGAATCCCACATCCGGCTCCCAGCTAACTTGGGGGAGTCTGCTTCTCCCTCTGACCTTCTCCTCTCTCGTGCTCTCTCTCACTCATTTTCTCTCAAACAAATAAAATCTTTAAAAAAAATTTAGAATAGGGAATGCTTCGTTAGGGGAGAAGAAGCCAGTGGAGAGGTACACATTGAAGATGGGAGTGAGGGAGAAGAGAAAGTTGGTAAGACTAAACATCTTGGAGTAAAAAAAATGGAGAATTGTCTAAATAAAGAAAGGGAAGATAAAGCAAAGAAAGAGAAGGAGGGTGAAAAAACTAAAGGACTGTAAAATAGAAGATAACAGGGATTTTCACAGACCCTTTCTCTGTCTCTTTAGGAAAATATAAAGTGAGGATATCCACTAAAGTTAGGAGCTGAAGGGAAAGGACCACAGGAGGTAGAGTCAAGGGCTTGATGAAGCCAATTAACTATTTCATTTAGCTTTGAAATCTGAGCAACTTACTTTACTTCTTGAGTTTTCTCATCCCTGTGATATAAATTCCACTCACCTCACAGAGTGGCTAGGAAGATTAAATAAGCTAATGTATATAAAGTATTCACATAAGATAATCGATGAATACTAGTTCCCCTTTGAAAAGGACTAGAGTTGCTGAAAATTACCCTTCACAAATAACTTGAAAAATAGAATAATCTGGAGTCAGAATAAAAGACCCCATGGAGAGTAGGGAACCTAGGCACTTCTTTAACATCTGTGGGGGCTAGTGCAAATGAGGCCTCATATACCTTATGTATAAATATTTTAAAGTTATACATCAACCTAATGAGCTATTAAATAAAATATGTTTTGTCCTCCTACTTTGACAAATACAACTTCATAATGACCTGAGTCTAGGTTTGAAATTAGAAGTCTGAGTCTATGGTATCTGCATGGCTCAGTGGGTTAAGCCTCTGCCTTTGGCTTAGTTCATGATTTCAGGGTTCTGGGATCGAGCCCCATGCTGGGCTCTCTGTCAGCAGGGAACCTGCTTCCTCTCTCTCTCTCTCTCTCTCTCTGCCTGCCTCTCTGTCTACTTGTGATCTCTGTCAAATAAATAAATAAAATCTTAAAAAAAAAAAAAAAAGAAGAGGAAGGCTGATTCTTTGGTTTTAGAAACTGATTCCTGGTAATGTGGGAAGAGCCAGACCAAGTCAGCCTTTTCTTTCTTCTTGCAATTCTGTCCTACACTGGGAGGAGCCTCCAGTGTATATGGGTGGATACTCCAGCCTGAAAATCCAAAGTCCGTTCTCACCTTTGACAAATAGCAGCCATTTGGCCACCATTATACTTGGGCTGTGCTCTCCAATGGCATTGGCCTTGCTTTCAGTTCAAAATACTTTTTATGTATGTACTTTTTATTTATGTCAAAGAGGCACAGGCATACTTGGCGTCAGTGAATTGGGTCAGGGGACCCCGCGTGAAAGCAGACAAAGCAATCTTACAGAAGCAGAACTGGCTGGTTAGCCCACGCATGCGGAAAAAAGCACTGTTAGGATATTGAAGGCCTGGTTACTTATCAAGTAAAGACAATTGGGAGTCTCCTGGTGGAATGTTACATTCCTGCTATCAAGCATCCTTGTTAATGAGATTTAGGTTTAAAAGAAATTTAACTTTATTTACTTTTCCTTCTACCTCTGCCTCCTTCCGTTTTTCATGGAGGGGAGGGTGACATTAGGGCTTGAGGAACTGAGTTCTGTGTCCCTGGAAATTGGGCTATTGATAAGGTAACTTCTTTGTTTGTAAATCTCAAGGACACTTGCAAACCAAGGGAGACTCCTGTCTTGCAGGATTGTGATCTCAGCAAGTTAACCATTTATCATTTTCCTTCAACTTGTTCAGCTTCTTTAAAAAATAAGGAAAATGTTAAAATGAACTGTAGTGAGATACCAGTCTTGCTGGATTTGCAAAGATCAGAGTTTGGAATTACAAACTTACTATGGAGAATTAGCAGGAAGTCTTCCTTAAACGTTCTTTCTAGTTAGGTCATTTAGGGCAAGGCTTGGAGATCAAACATATCAAAATTTAAAATACGCTTTGAACCACTTTGAATATACTTCCTAGAAATTATTCTGTAGATATATTTGTACATAACGTATGTGCAAAGCTATTCATTACAGCTTATGAAAGAAAAAGATTGGTTCACATGGAATCTGTGAAGAGTAAAATTTGAGCTTTTTAACCCTGAATCATAGCTGGCCCACAGTAGAGCTGCTTTTGTGAACTGAGTGTTCATGCAAATTGAGTGTGTGTTCTAGGGTTAATGCTGTCACCACCTTAGTGGCAAACAATAGAGCTCAGCGGGTAGTAATTGCACATGATGTGGATCCCATTGAATTAGTTGTCTTCCTTCCTGCCCTGTATTGTAAGGCAGGGATTCCTTATGCCATTATCAACAGGAAGGCCAGCCTGGGGCATCTAGTCCACAACTAGGCCTGCACCACTATCACATTCAGACAGTTTAACCCAACAGACAAAAGAGCTCTGGCTAAGGTGGCCAAAGCTTTCAGAACCAATTCCAGTGACAGATATGACGAGATTCATTGTCACGAGGGAGGCAACATCCTGAGTCCAAGGTTGGTGGTTTGCATTTCCAAGTTGAAGGAGGAAAAGGCTAAAGAACAGGCCACCAAACTGGGCTAAGTGTGTGCTGTTGAATTTTCTGTACATAAAAGTAATAAAAAGATCTCTTTAAAAAAAAGAAAGAAAAGAAAAAGTTTGGGAAAATATTAACTGTCCATGAACAGAAGACAGGTAAAATATACTGATTTACATCCATAGCATGGAATTATTATAAACCTGTTAAAAAGAATAAGACACATCTATAGATACTAATATGTAATATTTTTGGAATATTTCATTAAGTATGATAAAAAAAAAAAGTTCAGACCGGTATAGATAACATACTATTATTAAAATAATAATAATAATGAGAGATTATAGCCACTTCACAATGTTGATCCTCTTCAGCCAAAAGCTACCAGAAATACCTGTAGTTGAACAAGTTGAGTTCTTTTATTTTTTTTTATTTTATTTATTTATTTATTTTTTAAAGATTTTATTTACTTATTTGACACACAGAGAGAGAGAGATCCCAAGTAGGCAGAGAGGCAGGCAGAGAGAGAGGGGGAAGCAGGCTCCCTGCTGAGCAGAGAGCCCGATGTGGGGCTCCATCCCAGGACCCTGGAATCATGACCTGAGCCGAAGGCAGAGGCTTTAACCCACTGAGCCACCCAGGTGCCCCAAGTTGAGTTCTTTTATTTTGGGTTGTTTTTTTTCCCTCCTTCATACATCATGAGGGAACTCTCTTAGAGAGTGTGAGAAAGGACTTCACTTTGGTTGTGTGATTTTGAGGGTTCCAAGGAAGTGGGGGCAACTATATGATTGGGAATCTTAACAAATTTTGCCTATGGGGAGGGCAGCCTATTGGAAGATAAAGCTATAATTACATGAAGTCTAGGTTATCCACTTGGTCTTTGCTGATATGGGTGGGGGTGGGGTCATAGTTTCTTCTAAGGTAAATAGGTTATTTTCTAAAAGTTTTCTGTCCTACTAGGCTTCCCTTTTCCTGGTGCTTTGGCTCAAGGAAGCAGCTTTTGTTGGGACTTTTTCTATAGGTGCCCATTGGTAATTCCAGGCCTGCTGGCTTCTCCAGCACCCATTCTGGTATATGTTCAGCAAAAAGAAAACCCAGAGAACTCATCACCATGTTGTTTATTGGAGCCTGATGTCCTTAGCTATAAATTGGAAAAGTATATCCATCTACTCCATCTTCCTGAAAGTGGAAATCCCCTGGATATATTTTTGCACTGTTGCAATTTTTTTTGTCATAAGCAGGCATCATCCGTTCAAAGAAATAAATACATACAGAGACACATACGTTGCTCTTTCAGAACTGGTAACTGCAAAATCCCTATGACGAAAATAAAGGAGAACAAAGGAATAGAGGATAGCTGAAGTAAGTAAAGCTGCTTGGTTAGGGTGGTCAGGAAAAACCTGACATGAGCTAGAATCAGAAGCCGGTCTTGTGAAGAACTGAAGGAGAGAAGAGGAAGAGTAAATGCAGAAGACCTGAAATAGGAATGAGCTTGACATAATCCAGGAACAGAGAGAATTCTATAATCAGTGGAAACTTGGGACTATCATCTTACTTATTGTCATAGTGAAAAGAATTAGCCGACATTCATAATGGAAGTATGCCTACTCATCAGCTGAAACTGTAGGTTCAATACAGATTCAAGAGTTTAACAAAAATCCATGAAAGAATTCTGCAAGAACTAATATGTTATGTGGAATTTACAATAAGGAATATTGTCTACATTATTATTTATAAGTCTGTGCAATATATCCTTTATATTGGTAAAATTTATTCTAAAATGTATGTATGTATAAATATGTGTATGGGTATATAGAGCCTCAAAGAAGAGTAAAATCTAGGAATAAATTTAAGAGTCATCAGTTTTGGGGTGCCTGGATGGCTCAGAGGGTTAAAGCCTCTGCCTTTCGCTTGGGTCATGATCCCAGTGGGATAGAGCTCCAAGTCAGGCTCTCTGCTCAGCAGGGGGCCTGCTTCCTCCTCTCTCTCTGACAGCTTCTCTGCCTACTTATGATGATCTCTGTCTGTCAAATAAATAAAATCTTAAAAAAAAAAAAAAGAGTCATCAGTTTTTAGATGGCAGTCAAAGCCATTTAACCAGATACAATCAGCTAGAAACAGTGTGTGCGTGTAAACAAAAATAAGTTCAAGACCAAATCCTGGGCATGTGAAATGGTATTGCCAATGTGGTAGAAGGGAAACCAGGAGAAAATGCTGTGTTGGAAACCAGGTAGGAGGAAGGGGTCAACTGAGTTGGACTTAGCAAAATTAATAACTTCAACAAGAGCACATTTAATAAGTTGTTGATGTCAAGAGCCAGATTGGATTAATTTAAATAGTCAGATAGCATTTCTATTGCCAATCAAGATTTATGCAAAATGCACTTTGAGTTTTTCTTCTAATTATGAGAACTTTAAAGTAGAAAATTCCTTAAACTCCCAGGTTTACCTGGTAATTGGAGAAGATTTCTTCCTTTAACTTGACTCTATTTTGAGTTCAACCCTAACTGCTTACCCTTCTCCACAGTTATTATTTGTAGCAAAGTTTGCAAATTTATGGCCTTATGACCAGATTTTGCCCATAGATGTATTTTGTTCAGCTATTTAATGTTGGCTCACACAGGTTTTCTACTTGAAAAGAATTCCTATCTTTTAGGAATACATATTTCGGTTCTATCCTGCTTATCCTTCCCTTCCCCCATCATCCTTAAGAATCTTTCCACAAGACCATTCTGTTTTCTACACACTACTTACAAAACTGTATAATCATTGAATTATTTACAAAGAAGATGATGTCATGTCGATAGATTAAAATAATCCACTGTTTGTGCAGTGGTGGGAGGGCAGAGATTTGGTGGGGTGTGGATGAAACAAAATTGGGTATATGTTGAAAATTATTGAGGATGAATGAGTACCCAGTATTCTTTATTTGTATATGAATGAAATTTTCTAGAATATCAATATTTTTTTTAAATGTGGAGGGAAAACTAGGATAGTTCTTATCCTCAAAGAACTTAACACACAACTTGAGAGGGCACTCTATTCAAAGAGTTAGAACTCAGAAAGTGAGGAGAGAAGAGTGGGTGTTGGTAGAGGGCAGATGGCACACAGATGTTTAAATAAAGTTATACCATGTCAATGGAGGAAGCTGAATTGCAGTGTGGTTCAAGCAGAGCAGGAACAAACAAGCATGGAGGGTTTTGTGCCTATATCTGTGTGCTATCTCTTATAGGTGTTTTCTCATTTGCTATTCATACATTCTGTGAGGTGAGTAGGCAAAAAACTCGTTCTGGAACAAGTTAAGTTCCTTGTTTTGGGTCACAAAACCGGTAATAGGAACCTTTTGGGAGAGTAATGTCACTGAAAAAGCCAGCCCACAGTGGCCTGAGAAAGAGATGACCAGAGACCAGAGACCTCCTACCAGCTAAATAAGACCTACAGGAGGTATACTTAAATGTTTCATTTTGTTACTAACATTTGAAAACCGTGAATGATAAACAAAAACTTTTGATTTCTGGCTTCCTTAAAGAAGCCAACATTTAGCATCACAGATGCTGCACTCCCTTCACAACAAAGTCATTGCTGCCCTCTTTCTGTGGGACTTGAGCTCTCATTTTTGCCAGAGTCCTCTTCACTCAGTATTTTATTGCAAATGCTCTGTTTCATTTTGTGAATTATGGCCTATATAAGTATTTGAGTTCATTTATATACTAATTATATCAACCTGGAGTGTTATGACACACTAGTGTGGGTCTGATCAGTGAGAGAGAAAAGCAGAGAGTCATAGAACTCCATGTGATTTGTCCACCACATGTTGAGAACTACGGTTCAAACCACTTCTCTGGTTTAATTAATTCTATATTCTATGCCTATTGTAATGTCTCATGCAGAGTTTTCTTGTGCTGTAAGTGCTAAGTGCCATATGAATGAGTGGTGTGATAATAAATGCTCAGGAATTCAGAGGCACAATTATTTTTGCAGTCATTAAGACAAAGGATCTTTTAAAAGTTGGGTCAAAATTTTGTAAGAGAAGAAAAATCATTCCAGATTGGAAAAACAAAAAAGGAAAAAGGCATGAACTGAGGAAAGTACAAAATATGTGCAAGGAGTAGGAAAGCAGAATAGTATATGAAGCTCCTTCATCTAAGAAACTCTAACTCAGGATTAGATAGAATCACAGAAATGGTAAAACTAGAAAGGAACTTACAAATCAAGTTACTTGAAACCCTTCTTCTCATTGACAACAAGCAAGGTTTTGAGAAGTTGGGTGATTTGCTAAAAGGCACATAGCTAATTAGTGAAGGAATTGAGTTTAGATCTTCTGATTTCTAATGCTCTTCCTTGATGTTTCCCTTTAGTATGGGTTATTAACATTATAGGAAAGGAGAGAAAAGTAAGAGTTGCTGCTGAGTTCTGGATATAGTATTTTTTTTTAAAGATTTTATTTATTTATTTGACAGACAGAGATCACAAGTAGGCAGAGAGAGAGGCAGGCAGAGAGAGAGAGAGAGGAGGAAGCAGGCTCCCCGCTGAGCAGAGAGCCCAATGCGGGGCTTGATCCCAAGACCCTGGGATCATGACCTGAGCTGAATGCAGAGGCTTTAACCCACTGAGCCACCCAGGCGCCCCTGTATATAGTATTTTTAATGACCTCAAATGGCAGTCACCCTTTTCCTTTCGTCACTCACACTTCAAATTCTCAACCAGAAATTAAACCCATGAAAGTGCTCAGGGAACCTGACAAGTAGAGCAGAGAGTAAAGAGTAGTTGATCTAAGGGCACCCAGCTTGCTCAGTGGGTGGAGCTGATGACTCTTGGTCTCAGATTGTAAGGTTGAGACTCACACTGAGTGTAGAGATTATTACTTAAAACTAAAGTATTTTTAAGCTTCATTTATTTATTTTAGAAAGAAACAGTGCAACTGGGGCAGGGGATGTTATAGAGGGAGAGGGGAGACTCCTCACTGAGAGCTTGATCCCACCACCCTGAGATCATGACCTAAGCTGAGTCAGACACTTAACAGACTGAGCCACCCAGGTGCCCCAAATCTTTTTTTTTTTTTTTTTTTAAGATGTATTTGTTTGAGAGAAAGAAAAAGAGCTAGCAGGGGGAAGGGCAGAGGGAGAGAATTTCAAGCAGACTCCCTGCTAAGCACAGAGTCTGACTTGGGGCTCAGTCCCAAAACCCTGAGATCTTGACCTGAACTAAATGTTGGGTGCTCAACAGACTGAGCCATCCAGGTACCCACACAATAAAATCTTAAAAAAAAAAAAGTTTATCTATCATACTACTTTCTGCCCTTATGTCATTACGTTTGCCCTCATTCAAGGGTGATCGGCCCAACTTCTAAATTATACACGACTACCATGCTTAGTAAAGGGAGAAGAAACATGTTCCGGCAGGCAAGTCTCAGGCTCAGCCTTTACAGTAATAAGGATTGGAATCTGAAAATAATAGTCTCAATGTTGTGTTAAAGAACTTGACAGACTACCTCTGGCTCTAGGTGATTTCTGGAGGGCACTGAGGGAGTATGTGCTTAGCATTAGCAGCATCTTCTATAGTGAGATAATGTGTTTGTCATAGGAGCAAAAGACAAGTTTTCCCAATTAAAAAGAGGAAACAGTATCACCAAGGAGATGAGATGAGTAGAATCAAACCAGAAACCTAGAGTCATCTTTTGCATTACTTCTTCCTCCCTTCCCCCAACTTACTGTACCCAAAAGGAAATCGGGTGTCTTCTTTTCATCTTTCCCTCTCAGTAGATGTAAAGATAGATTGCATACTTATCAAAGATAGCCAAGGAATTTGGAGGGTGATCATACAGTTTGGCTCGTGTGTGCCCACATCACACTCTTCCTGTGCACAGTTTTCTTATTAGGTGACAAAATCAAATCTTACTCAAAACTTTGAATCTATTGTTATTTTCCATACAACCACAGCAGGATCTGTCGTAACCTGAATGAGGGTGCTTTAGGATGAGAATGAATATGCATAGTAAAACATCTTCCTTCCCTTTCTCATCAATTTAATTACTTTAACAATCTTTTCCTTCTCTCTTCTCTAAAGCAACACTACCTGAAAGCAGGCATTTCACATTTCTTGCTTGAATTATCTTGGCAGTCTCCTAACTGGCCTTCTTGCCAGTCTTACTTTCTTGTTTCACCCCGACTCCCACTCAGCCCATTCAGTATGTACTCTCAGAATGCTTTTTCTTTTCTTTTTTTTTTTTTAAAAGATTTTATTTATTTATTTGTCAGAGAGAGAGGGAGAGAGAGCGAGTACAGGCAGACAGAATGGCAGGCAGAGGCAGAGGGAGAAGCAGGCTCCCTGCTGAGCAAGGAGCCCGATGCGGGACTCCATCCGAGGACGCTGGGACGAAGGCAGCTGCTTAACCAACTGAGCCACTCAGGCGTCCCGTCAGAATGCTTTTTCTAAAACCCAACTCTGATGTAATCATCCCTTAATACACTACTTCAAATACTTCCATGATTCACCATTTATTTCTGGGTAAAGTTAAAAAGAGTCTTCATGATCTAGCCAGCCATGTTTACTTCTCCATTCCCATAACCCTTGTGCCTTACTCCCAACTTCTAAATTCCAGATGTAAGAAACCTTCTTTGGTGCCTCATATATACCACACTTTCTCACTGTTCAGTGCCATTTTCTGTGCTCTTCCCTACCTTTCATTATCTGGAAAACTACTAGTTTTCATTCAGGAATTCAAGGATACTTACCTTTCACTATTGGTTTGCATCAGTGATCAAATAACATATTTGTATATCTCTTAAAATTTATCACTTGTGGGTGGTCTGGGTGGCTCAGTCACTTAAGCATCCAGTTCTTGGTATCAAATCAGTTCATGATCTCAGGGTGGTAGGATTGAGCCCCACCTCAGGCTCTGCACTCAGCATAGAGTTTGCTGGAGATTATCTACCCCCACCTCTGCTCCAACCCTCGCTCACACTCTCTCTTGCTCTTTCTCAAATAAATAATAAAATCTTAAAAACAAAACAAAACTTACTACTTGCAGGGTGCCTGGGTGGCTCAGTTGATTACACATCCAACTCTTGATTTCTGCTCAGTCATTATCTCAGGATCATGAGATGGATCTTTGCATTGAGCCCCATGTCAGAGTCTGAGCCGGGTGTGGAACTTGTTTAAGATTCTCTCTCTCCCTGTGCCCCTCCCCCACCAAGGCACACATATTCTCTCTCTCTCTAAAAAAAAAAAAAAAAAAAAAAAAAAACCAAAAAAACAAAACACACACACACACACAAAAAAAAAACAAAAAACTTACCACTTGCATTATAAATGTCGATTTACTTTCTGTCTTACAGAATAGACTAGTATTCTTCATACTCAGATCCTGACCATTTGCATTCTTATCAAGTACTCAAGATAATTTATGTTCCCTCTGAACTCTAAGAATCATTTTACTATATTAAGAGCTTCCTAAGGGGAAAAATTTTTTTTCTCTATAATTCTAGTGCCCAACATAGTACCTAGCATGCAGGTGGTATTCAATAAGTAACTCTTTTTTTTTTTAAGATTTTATTTATTATCTGCCAGAGAGAGTGGCAGGCAGTGGGAGAAGCAGGCTCCCCTGCTGAGCAAGGAGCCTAACACAAGACCTGAGCTGAACCAGACACTTAACCAACTTAGCCATCCAGGCATCCCTTAATAAGTAACTCTTGAATTAATTAATTAATACACATGTTTATGTTTTGTCTACTCCTTCACAGAGACTTTATCAGGTTGCCACCTTGGGTAATAAGACTCATTGAAAAATTGTTCCCTGTGCCAGTGGTATTGGAAATTGGAAATCTTGGTGATCTGCCAGTCCTCCAGCCAAGTGACTATTAAATCTGACCTGTTGGTCTATTTTTTTTCACCCTTTATGGCCTTTAAGCTTTTTCCATGAAAAGTATTTAGTCTTACTGATTTTGTTAAAGAAGTCTAGAAGAATGGTTCTCAAACTTAAATATACCAGAAAGACCTGGAGATCTTGTTAAGAATAGAGATGACTGAAGCCCAACTGCATAGATTCTAATTTAGTATGTGAGAGAAGAAAGGCAAAGGTCTCTATTTTTAATAAGATCTTGGAGAAAAAATGATCCCCTATAAGAAATAAATCTACATATTCTGTAGAAAAAAAAGTTGACATTTCTACAAATTGGTAGACACTTATGTTTTATTTCCTTTAAAGAAAGCCTGTGGTCTATTTTGAAAGAATTTACCAGCACACTTTACAAATAGCTCTTGAAGTTTAGCATTGCTGTATTTTGACTTCATTGGCTTGTCTAGTAACTTACTGTACCCAAAAGGAAATCAGGTGTCTTCTTTTCATCTTTCCCTCTCAGTAGATGTAAAGATAGATTGCATACTTATCAAAGATAGCCAAGGAATTCGGAGGGTGATCATACAGTTTGGCTCGTGTGTGCCCACATCACACTCTTCCTGTGCACAGTTTTCTTATTAGGTGACAAAATCAAATCTTACTCAAAACTTTGAATCTATTGTTATTTTCCATACAACCACAGCAGGATCTGTCGTAACCTGAATGAGGGTGCTTTAGGATGAGAATGAATATGCATAGTAATACATCTTCCTTCTCCTTACCTCTCACACACTGCCCAGGAGTGGCATGGTGATCATAGCCATGGAACCATTTTCAGAATAAAAGATTTATCATTTTATACAAGGGTCATAAGCTGAATCAATCTGTCCCTCTGTCTAGCTTATTGTCTCCCCTCTGGACTCTTCTATCTACCCTAGATGGTGCCAGGAAAAGACATCTTTTATCTTATTTGTCCCAGGCTGGGATGGATTTTGTCATGTCACTCTCTTGATCAATAATGAGAAAGGAGCTCTACTCTGCTAAATCCAGCATGAGCCATTACGGATGCCAGAATGTAAAAACGCTTTAAAAGTGGAGTCAGAATACTCAGAATCTTTTTAACGTTGTTTTTGATGATACCTGGGTACATAATGATCTGAAAATCCAAGGGGAACCTGGGAGAATTCCTATCACAGCCAGATGGACTCAAAATATCTTTCTGAACTACAGTCTCTCATGCTATTACTAGAAATGAAATAGTTCTAAAATACAGAAGAGCAATTCCATTTTACAGACTACAAAAATATACCAATACAGAAAACAGATGATAAAATCGTGGGTTTTCTGTTTATCTGTACTGTAAGTAAAATTCTGATGGATTTATAAGTATAGTTTTTATAAATTTAGATGTCAAAGTTTTTTGGATTGGAGAGTTTTATAGAAATACCTTTCTTGGGGAGGAGTCAAGATGGCGGAGAAGTAGCAAGCTGAGACTGCTTCAGCTAGCCGGAGATCAGCTAGATAGCTTATCTAAAGATTGCAAACACCTGAAAATCCATTGGCAGATCGAAGAGAAGAAGAACAGCAATTCTGGAAACAGAAAAACAACCACTTTCTGAAAGGTAGGACCGGCGGAGAAGTGAATCCAAAGCGACGGGAAGATAGACCCCGGGGGGAGGGGCCGGCTCCCGGCAAGCGGCGGAGCAACCGCGCACAAAATCAGGACTTTTAAAAGTCTGTTCCGCTGAGGGACATCGCTCCAGAGGCTAAACCGGGGCGAAGCCCACGCGGGGTCAGCGTGGCCTCAGGTCCCGCAGGGTCACAGAAGGATCGGGGGTGTCTGAGTGTCGCAGAGCTTGCGGGTATTGGAACGGGAAAGCCGGCTACAGAGACAGAGCCGACAGTAAGCTCGCAGCTCCGTGTTACCTTGAACCGGTCGCAGGCTCGGTGAGCTCGGAGCGCGGCCGGAGGTCAGGCAGACGGGAGTAACTGGGCGCTGTTCTCTGAGGGCGCACTGAGGAGTGGGGCCCTGGGCTCTCGGCTCCTCCGGGCCGGAGACCAGGAGGCCGCCATTTGTATTCCCGTCCTCTGGAACTCTACGGAAAGCGCTCAGGGAACAAAAGCTCCTGAAAGCAAACCCGAGCGGATTACTCACCCCGGCCCCGGGTAAGGGCGGTGTAATTCCGCCTGGGGCAAAGACACTTGAGAATCACTACAACAGGCCCCTCCCCCAGAAGATCAACAAGAAATCCAGCCGAGACCAAGTTCACCTACCAAGGAGTGCGGTTTCAATACCAAGGAGAGCAGCAGAATTCCAGAGGAGGAGAAAGCCAAGCACGGAACTCATGGCTTTTTTCCTGTGATTTTTTTAGTCTTGCAGTTAATTTAATTTTTTCTTTTTCATTTTTTTTTTTTCTCGCCTTCGGGTAAAATTTTTTTTTTTTTAACTGTTACCTTTTTCTTTTTTAACGATTTTTTACTAGTTTATCTAATATATATATATATTTTTTTACATTTTTCTTAGGTGTTTTCTTTTTTTAAAAAAATTCTTTTCTTTTCTTTTCTTTTTTTTTTTTTTTTCTTTTTTCTTTCTTCCTTTTTGAACCTCTTTTTATCCCCTTTCTCCCCACTCACGATTTTGGATCTCTTCTAATTTGGCTAAAGCATATTTTCCTGGGGTTGTTGCCACCCTTTTAGTATTTTACTTGCCCCTTCATTTACTCTTATCTGGACAAAATGACAAGACGTAAAAATTCACCACAAAAAAAAGAACAAGAGGCAGTACCGAAGGCTAGGGACCTAATCAATACAGACATCGGTAATATGTCAGATCTAGAGTTCAGAATGACAATTCTCAAGGTTCTAGCCGGGCTCGAAAAAGGCATGGAAGATATTAGAGAAACCCTCTCGAGAGATATAAAAGCCCTTTCTGGAGAAATAAAAGAACTAAAATCTAACCAAGTTGAAATCAAAAAAGCTATTAATGAGGTGCAATCAAAAATGGAGGCTCTCACTGCTAGGATAAATGAGGCAGAAGAAAGAATTAGTGATATAGAAGACCAAATGACAGAGAATAAAGAAGCTGATCAAAAGAGGGACAAACAGCTACTGGACCACGAGGGGAGAATTCGAGAAATAAGTGACACCATAAGACGAAACAACATTAGAATAATTGGGATTCCAGAAGAAGAAGAAAGTGAGAGGGGAGCAGAAGGTATACTGGAGAGAATTATTGGGGAGAATTTCCCCAATATGGCAAAGGGAACGAGCATCAAAATTCAGGAGGTTCAGAGAATGCCCCTCAAAATCAATAAGAATAGGCCCACACCCCGTTACCTAATAGTAAAATTTACAAGTCTCAATGACAAAGAGAAAATCCTGAAAGCAGCCCGGGAAAAGAAGTCTGTAACATACAATGGTAAAAATATTAGATTGGCAGCTGACTTATCCACAGAGACCTGGCAGGCCAGAAAGAGCTGGCATGATATTTTCAGAGCACTAAACGAGAAAAACATGCAGCCAAGAATACTATATCCAGCTAGGCTATCATTGAAAATAGAAGGAGAGATTAAAAGCTTCCAGGACAAACAACAACTGAAAGAATTTGCAAATACCAAACCAGCTCTACAGGAAATATTGAAAGGGGTCCTCTAAGCAAAGAGAGAGCCTACAAGTGGTAGATCAGAAAGGAACAGAGACCATATACAGTAACAGTCACCTTACAGGCAATACAATGGCACTAAATTCATATCTCTCAATAGTTACCCTGAATGTGAATGGGCTAAATGCCCCTGTCAAAAGACACAGGGTATCAGAATGGATAAAAAACCAAAACCCATCTATATGTTGCCTCCAAGAAACACATTTTAAGCCCGAAGACACCTCCAGATTTAAAGTGAGGGGGTGGAAAAGAATTTACCATGCTAATGGACATCAGAAGAAAGCAGGAGTGGCAATCCTTATATCAGATCAATTAGATTTTAAGCCAAAGACTATAATAAGAGATGAGGAAGGACACTATATCATACTCAAAGGGTCTGTCCAACAAGAAGATTTAACAATTTTAAATATCCATGCCCCCAATGTGGGAGCAGCCAACTATATAAACCAATTAATAACAAAATCAAAGAAACACATCAACAATAATACAATAATAGTAGGGGACTTTAACACTCCCCTCACTGAAATGGACAGGTCATCCAAGCAAAAGATCAGCAAGGAAATAAAGGCCTTAAATGACACACTGGACCAGATGGACATCACAGATATATTCAGAACATTTCATCCCAAAGCAACAGAATACACATTCTTCTCTAGTGCACATGGAACATTCTCCAGAATAGATCACATCCTTGGTCCTAAATCAGGACTCAACCGGTATCAAAAGATTGGGATCATTCCCTGCATATTTTCAGACCACAATGCTCTAAAGCTAGAACTCAACCACAAAAGGAAGTTTGGAAAGAACCCAAATACATGGAGACTAAACAGTATCCTTCTAAAGAATGAATGGGTCAACCGGGAAATTAAAGAAGAATTGAAAAAAATCATGGAAACAAATGATAATGAAAATACAACGGTTCAAAATCTGTGGGACACAACAAAGGCAGTCCTGAGAGGAAAATATATAGCGGTACAAGCCTTTCTCAAGAAACAAGAAAGGTCTCAGGTACACAACCTAACCCTACACCTAAAGGAGCTGGAGAAAGAACAAGAAAGAAACCCTAAGCCCAGCAGGAGAAGAGAAATCATAAAGATCAGAGCAGAAATCAATGAAATAGAAACCAAAAAAACAATAGAACAAATCAACGAAACTAGGAGCTGGTTCTTTGAAAGAATTAATAAAATTGATAAACCCCTGGCCCGACTTATCAAAAAGAAAAGAGAAAGGACCCAAATAAATAAAATCATGAATGAAAGAGGAGAGATCACAACTAACACCAAGGAAATACAAACTATTATAAGAACATACTATGAGCAACTCTACGGCAATAAATTTGACAATCTGGAAGAAATGGATGCATTCCTAGAAACATATAAACTACCACAACTGAACCATGAAGAAATAGAAAGCCTGAACAGACCCATAACCAGTAAGGAGATTGAAACAGTCATTAAAAATCTCCAAACAAACAAAAGCCCAGGGCCAGACGGCTTCCCGGGGGAATTCTACCAAACATTTAAAGAAGAACTAATTCCTATTCTCCTGAAACTGTTCCAAAAAATAGAAATGGAAGGAAAACTTCCAAACTCATTTTATGAGGCCAGCATCACCTTGATCCCAAAACCAGACAAGGATCCCACCAAAAAAGAGAGCTATAGACCGATATCCTTGATGAACACAGATGCGAAAATACTCAACAAAATACTAGCCAATAGGATTCAACAGTACATTAAAAAGATTATTCACCACGACCAAGTGGGATTTATTCCAGGGCTGCAAGGTTGGTTCAACATCCGCAAATCAGTCAATGTGATACAACACATCAATAAAAGTAAGAACAAGAACCATATGATACTCTCAATAGATGCTAAAAAAGCATTTGACAAAGTACAACATCCCTTCCTGATCAAAACTCTTCAAAGTGTAGGGATAGAGGGCACATACCTCAATATCATCAAAGCCATCTATGAAAAACCCACCGCAAATATCATTCTCAATGGAGAAAAACTGAAAGCTTTTCCGCTAAGGTCAGGAACACGGCAGGGATGTCCATTATCACCACTGCTATTCAACATCGTACTAGAGGTCCTAGCCTCAGCAATCAGACAACAAAAGGAAATTAAAGGCATCCAAATCGGCAAAGAAGAAGTCAAATTATCACTCTTCGCAGATGATATGATACTATATGTGGAAAACCCAAAAGACTCCACTCCAAAACTGCTAGAACTTATACAGGAATTCAGTAAAGTGTCAGGATATAAAATCAATGCACAGAAATCAGTTGCATTTCTCTACACCAACAGCAAGACAGAAGAAAGAGATATTAAGGAGTCAATCCCATTTACAATTGCATCCAAAACCATAAGATACCTAGGAATAAACCTAACCAAAGAGACACAGAATCTATACTCAGAAAACTATAAAGTACTCATGAAAGAAATTGAGGAAGACACAAAGAAATGGAAAAATGTTCCATGCTCCTGGATTGGAAGAATAAATATTGTGAAAATGTCTATGCTACCTAAAGCAATCTACACATTTAATGCAATTCCTATCAAAGTACCATCCATCTTTTTCAAAGAAATGGAACAAATAATTCTAAAATTTATATGGAACCAGAAAAGACCTCGAATAGCCAAAGGGATATTGAAAAAGAAAGCCAACGTTGGTGGCATCACAATTCCGGACTTCAAGCTCTATTACAAAGCTGTCATCATCAAGACAGCATGGTACTGGCACAAAAACAGACACATAGATCAATGGAACAGAATAGAGAGCCCAGAAATAGACCCTCAACTCTATGGTCAACTAATCTTCGACAAAGCAGGAAAGAATGTCCAATGGAAAAAAGACAGCCTTTTCAATAAATGGTGCTGGGAAAATTGGACAGCCACATGCAGAAAAATGAAATTGGACCATTTCCTTACACCACACACAAAAATAGACTCAAAATGGATGAAGGACCTCAATGTACGAAAGGAATCCATCAAAATCCTTGAGGAGAACACGGGCAGCAACCTCTTCGACCTCTGCCGCAGCAACATCTTCCTAGGAACAACGCAAAAGGCAAGGGAAGCAAGGGAAAAAATGAACTACTGGGATTTCATCAAGATCAAAAGCTTTTGCACAGCAAAGGAAACAGTTAACAAAATCAAAAGACAACTGACAGAATGGGAGAAGATATTTGCAAACGACATATCAGATAAAGGACTAGTGTCCAGAATCTATAAAGAACTTAGCAAACTCAACACCCAAAGAACAAATAATCCAATCAAGAAATGGGCAGAAGACATGAACAGACATTTCTGCAAAGAAGACATCCAGATGGCGAACAGACACATGAAAAAGTGCTCCATATCACTCGGCATCAGGGAAATACAAATCAAAACCACAATGAGATATCACCTCACACCAGTCAGAATGGCTAAAATCAACAAGTCAGGAAATGACAGATGCTGGCGAGGATGCGGAGAAAGGGGAACCCTCCTACACTGTTGGTGGGAATGCAAGCTGGTGCAGCCACTCTGGAAAACAGCATGGAGGTTCCTCAAAATGTTGAAAATAGAACTGCCCTATGACCCAGCAATTGCACTATTGGGTATTTACCCTAAAGATACAAATGTAGTGATCCAAAGGGACACATGCACCCGAATGTTTATAGCAGCAATGTCCACAATAGCCAAACTATGGAAAGAACCTAGATGTCCATCAACAGATGAATGGATCAAGAAGATGTGGTATATATACACAATGGAATACTATGCAGCCATCAAAAGAAATGAAATCTTGCCATTTGCAACAACGTGGATGGAACTAGAGCGTATCATGCTTAGCGAAATAAGTCAAGCAGAGAAAGACAACTATCATATGATCTCCCTGATATGAGGAAGTGGTGATGCAACATGGAGGCTTAAGTGGGTAGAAGAATAAATGAAACAAGATGGGATTGGGAGGGAGACAAACCATAAGTGACTCTTAATCTCACAAAACAAACTGAGGGTTGCCGGGGGGAGGGGGTTGGGGAGAAGGGGGTGGGATTATGGACATTGAGAAGGGTATGTGATTTGGTGAGTGCTGTGAAGTGTGTAAACCTGGTGATTCACAGACCTGGGGATAAAAATATATGTTTATATAAAAAATAAAAAATTTAAAAAAAAATAATAAAATCTTTAAAAAAAGAGAAAAAAAAAAGAAATACCTTTCTTATTTTATAATCAAAGCCAATGATAAAATAATATTTAATTTAATAGAATAGCTTTTCCAACCTAGTTTTGCTGTAAAGGAACTATTTAATAAAAGCAAAGGTTTTGGTATAAGACCCTAGCTGTAGACCACGTGCAATATATACCCATTTATTTTATATTGTACTTTTAAAAAATTAGATATGAAATACTAATTTGACCGCTTGCTTTTATGATTTGATTTAGGCTGTTTAACAATTTCTTCAGGGAAACATATTCTTTTATATATATTTTCTCCAATTATGGCAACATCTTTGCCTGTCCTAATTCATATCCTACTGAGATTATTAAGTAGGGAATATAACCTGAAAAGAACAAAAAGAGTTGCCAACCCTGAAACCTTGATTTGAAAAATGTATTAATAATTGCTTTCTAAAAATGAATGCTTTTTTATCTTGTGCCACATTAAAAAAAGTGTTAATAGAAACCTTAGGAGAAAAATTTTTACTGAATTTCTTCAATTATACCACTAGATGGCAATATCTTTGTTTCCTTGTGATTGCCCTACACTAACGGTTCTTGAAGCAAACTACTAGTATGTTTTAAAGCTCTGACCTCAGCTACCAAACTTCTGTTCCTAAATTTTAAAGAAAGAAAACTGCAGAGGTGAAAACCCCAGGCCAGTTAAAGAGTACTTTCGTGTGTTTGAGTTGTAGTAAATTAACATCCTTCCCTAATAACCACAGAAGTCCCTGAGTCCCTTGGTTGAAAAGGATAGGCTTCGCTTTGGAGCACACCTACTTTCAAGATTCTAGACTTGTAAGGAGACCAAGTACAGAAAGACACCGCTGAACCAGCGCTCTTGAATCTACCTTCATTACTTTCAACTACTTTTTTTTTTCTGAACTAGTTTTACCATCCAAAATCTTTTTCCTCTTTGTGGATTAAAAAACACAGAAAAGGGTGAAAGGAAGGGTGTGAGGGCAGATAAACCTTCTGGGAGATTCCTTTACGACAGATAATTTTACAGATTGCATGCAAAAACTATAGTCATTATAGTCAAAATAACTTTTTTTTTTTTTAACTTCATAGGACAACTTTTATTTTTAACTCGTTCCCACTATTCTGGTTCATATTTTTTTATACAGATAATTTTTTAACCTATTTACCATCACAGTGAGATGTCCAGTACATCAAATTCCATAATAATCTTCTAACCTGAACTTTTTGATACATACACCTGTGTTTTTCTTTTTTTTTTTTTTATAAATTTTTTATTTTTTGTTTTTTATAAACATATAATATATTTTTATCCCCCGGGGTACAGGTCTGTGAATCGCCAGGTTTACACACTTTACAGCAAAATAACCTTTTTACCTCAAAATTATTACCACTAATTTTTGTGTAATTTAAGTTTACATATTTAGTAATCTGTGTGTCTTTTTTATTTGGAACTATTGAAATATAATAAAAATGTCAGGTATTTAACTGCTAAGGTATAATATTCAAAAAGAAACAGACACTTTTTACTCCATTTAAATATAAGATCAACACATGTGAAAGATTTTTTTAAAGATTTATTTATTTTAGGGGCACCTGGCTGGTTCAGTGGGTTAAAGCCTCTGCCTTTGGCCTGGGTCATGAGCCCAAGGCCCTGGGACTGAGCCCCAAATTGGGCTCTCTGCTTGGCCGGGAGCCTGCTTCCTCCTGTCTCTCTGCTTGCTTCTCTGCCTACTTGTGATCTCCGTCTGTCAAATAAATAAATAAAATCTTTGAAAAAAATAAAAAAATTTAAAAAATAAAGATTTATTTATTTTAGAGAAAGAAAGAAACTGGTTAATAAGCTATGGAGCAATAAAATTTAATATTTGTGGTAATCTTTTCTACAGGAAGAAATAAATTTTATATCTGCAAGACAAATTTATTTGCATTGCCATTTACAGAATTATCTGTATTACCATCAGTTTTGTGTCAGTGAATTTCTACTGTATTAAAATGTAAAATAACTCCTCAGTAGAAAGTGATCAAAGATACACAACTTTATGTAATCAGATAATTACCAGAAATCTGCAATACTTTGTAATCTCTTCTGTTCCTTCTCAAGTAATCAAAAATTTTTCCTAACATTACCATTTTTAAAATAATTATGTTGTGGGATGAGCAATATAATTAAAGAAAGAGCTATAATATTCCATGTACTGCAATATTAGGGCAAACCACAAGGAGGCCTTTTTTTTTTTTCCACTAGATTTCCTACACAAATGGTTAAAAAGACAATGATTAAATCAGGAATGCTATCATTAAGATTTGGAATAATTATTACCATTAACAGACAATGGATTTCCTTAATTCTAGAAGTAGATATCAGAGGAAAAGAGTAAAGAATTTTTCCTAAATCAAAGGAGAACAGAAATGACTTATCTCCCACTTGACTCACTATTTTAAGTGTGATATGGTGCCACAATAATTGGGAATGTGGAAATGTGTCTCAATTCCTCCAGAGATTAGATGTGGAAAAAAGTAAGGGAATACAGAACATCTCATGAACTAAGTAAAAAAGATTAAAGTTTGCAAACACAAATGCCTATAAAGGCAAGGCAGATAAAAATGAGTAAAGTGAGAGGGGGGATATAAAACAGCCAACAGTAGGGAAACTATGGCAGATTGGGAAGCTTATATGCCACCTAAAGAGAGAAACTACTACTGGGTCCAGTAATTGGTGCTATATGGAAATACAGATCCCAAAAAGCAGATTTTCATCTTTCTGAAGAGAAACAAGAAAACCAAATTGTTATATGGATTCTCCTGAATTTTTTTAGAATCTGATCACTTAACCAACAAATACATACGTACATAAATACATGAATAAACATGATGTGTTTTTTCTTTCTCCCCCCAAAAACTTTCCCTAAGAGAATTTTCTCGAATCTCTCTCCCATTTGAAGTTTGTTGAAGGGGCAAGTTCTGAGGAGTAAGAGTGTAATTGGAGAAGTAGGGGCAAGAATTGAACTGCATTGATAAGCAGGTAAATAATAAGTATGTGTAAACTGTGAGGCAACTGTGAGACACTGGAAATGGGTTCCTTGGGGGCTTGAACATCTCATAACTTAGGAAAAACTTGAGCATCAAAGATCAGTTATATCACTTTTTCTGGCCCCAGTGCTGCAGTGCTGAGGTCACTGAATGGAATCTATAAATATTTGCTGATTGAGTTGTCATTCAGATAACAAGTGGAAGGATCAGTATGGCAACATTAATTTTTTTGTCAACCTTTTTTGTAACTCAGATGCTGTGTGTGTACACTGTCTTAATTCCTTAAAATCAGCAGGGAATAAAGGTGTGAAAGAATTTTTAACAGATTCCAGAACAGAACTGGGGATATATTATCACCACAGCCTGTTTTACTCCTTTATTCCCTAAGGATGTCACAAAACTGTAAATAATGTGTATTTTAACTTGCCACAGGCTTAGTAAGGACTTTTAGTAGGTCCTAACCACCACCACCTGGAGACACCTGACCTAAACTGAACCAATCAGATTCTTTTTCTTGAGACTTTTGGTTAGAGATATGAGCCAATGAGTGAGAAGATGCTAAATACTTAAATGAAAGGTCAGGATAAGACCTACAAAGGACAGAAAATCAAAGCTAAGCACAGGTAACTTATAGGGGAGCAGAGATGCCACAAGTAAACCCAGAAGCACAGAGAGATGCAGAAGCCAGAAGAAAGGAAAAGTTGGGTTTTTGAAATGACCAGTTTTCTCCTTTAGATAAAACTCTCTTTACTGATGCTAATTTGAGTGTGCATTTGTTACTTGCAACCATACAATTAATAATCTCTGTCTGCTAGTCGTAGCACAACCAGATGCAGGAAACTCGTCCTTGGTAGGTTGGAAAGACTTTGTTAATGTGACCTGAGAACATGGTGTGGTTTCCATGGTGATTCTTACAGCAGATTCCCCAGTGCTTTTTACCTACAACTCTGAAGCTTAAATTAAAATGTTGCTAAAAAGAAATGAAATAGAACCTCAGAGTCAAGTTGAGTTTTCCTTGGCATGTCCTATGTAATTCTATCAACATAGATGTATTTCTATTAAAAATATCAAACTCTTGGGGAGCCTGGGTGGCTCAGTGGGTTAAAAACTCTGCCTTCAGCTCGGGTCATGATCCCAGGGTCCTGGGATCAAGCCCCGCATCAGGCTCTCTGCTCAGTGGGGAGCCTGCTTCCCCCTCTCTCTCTGCCTGCCTCTCTGCCTACTTGTGATCTCTCTCTCCATCAAATAAATAAATAAAATCTTTTTTAAAAATATCAAACCCTTGGGGCGCCTGGGTGGCTCAGTGGGTTAAGCCGCTGCCTTTGGCTCAGGTCATGATCTCAGGGTCCTGGGATCGAGTCCCGCATCAGGCTCTCTGCTCAGCAGGGAGCCTGCTTCCCTCTCTCTCTCTCTCTGCCTGCCTCTCCATCTACTTGTGATTTCTCTCTATCAAATGAATAAATAAAATCTTTTAAAAAAAATATCAAATCCTTGCTAACTGCTGGGCCTACATTTCAAGGTTGTAGTTTTTACAGTTTTAGCCATAATAAATATCATTTTACTATTTAAAAATTAGTCCATTTTATTGCCTACTTAATAATCAAGCATTTTTAAAAGTTTTAAGTAGCCTATATAGCTCAGTGGAAACAAATCACCTCAATATAAATGTGTTCTTCTGGATTCCTTGATCAATGATTCAGTTACTTTCTTTCTTTCCCTCATTGTATCTCATTTTTCACAATAGCTTACCATAATAACTCTCTGACTTGATAATATAGAACACATTTCCAATATTTTTTTTAAAGATTTTATTTGTTTATTTGACAGACAGAGATTACAAGTAGACAGAGAGGCAGGCAGAGAGAGAGAGAGAGGGAAGCAGGCTCCCTGCTGAGCAGAGAGCCCGATGCGGGACTCGATCCCAGGACTCTGGGATCATGACCCGAGCCGAAGGCAGCGGCTTAACCCACTGAGCCACCCAGGCGCCCCATTTCCAATATTTTTTACTTACAAATTCATTTGTATATTCTCACAGTATTTAGTTTAGTATGACATATTTTGTAAGTATTAAATAAATAAGAATTAAAATAAATGATAAAGGATGCATATATAAGCACAAAACAGTTTCCCCCCCTAAGTTTTATTTATTTAAGTAATCTCTGCACTTCATGTGGAGCTTGAACTCATGACCCCGAGATCTAGAGTCATATACTCTTCCAACCGAGCCAGCTGGGTACCCCTAAAAGAGTTTTTGTTTGTTTGTTTGTTTGTTTTTAAAGATTTTACTTATTTATTTGACAGAGAGAAATCACAAGTAGATGGAGAGGCAGGCAGAGAGAGAGAGAGGGAAGCAGGCTCCCTGCTGAATAGAGAGCCCGATGTGGAACTCGATCCCAGGACCCTGAGATCATGACCTGAGCCGAAGGCAGCAGCTTAACCCACTGAGCCACCCAGGCGCCCCCAAAAGAGTTTTTTATAAACATTTTCTCAACTCTTTTACAAGCAAGTAACTTTTTAATTATATTTAACTATACCAACTGTGTGGACAATTATGTTATATGTAATTCAATTTCATTATATTATTTTGCTATGAACTAACAGTATACCAATAAGAACAAATAAACTCTTCAGCTTCTCTACCTCTAGTAACAAGCTTCACTGCACATTAGTTTTTTTGGCTTTATTTTGTTGTTGTTGTTGTCTTAGTTGTTTCAGATTATTTTATTTTATTTTTTTAGTTAACATATAATGTATTATTTGCCCTGGGGGTACAGGTCTGTGAATCATCAGGCTTTCACAGCCTGATGTGTGAATCATCACACATTTCACAGCACTCACCATAGTGCATACCCTCTCCAATGTCCATAATCCATCCACCCCATCCCTACCAACCCATCCCCCAGCAACCCTCAGTATGTTTCATGAGATTAAGAGTCTCTTATGGTTTGTCTCCCTCCCGATCCCATTTAGTTTCTTTTTTTTCTTCCCTACCCCCCACAACCCTCCACCCTGCCTCTCAGATTCCTCATATCAGAGAGATCATATGATGATAATTGTCTTCCTCTGATTGTCTTATTTTGCTCAGCCTAATACCCTCTAGTCCCATCTATGTCATTGCAAATGGCAAGATTTCATTTCTTTTGATAGTTGCATAGTATTCTATTATATATATTATTTATATATATATTATATATATATATATATATATATATATATACACACCACATCTTCTTTTTTTTTTTTTTAAAGATTTATCTATTTATTTGACAGAGAGAGACCACAAGTAGGCAGAGAGGCAGGCAGAGAGAGAGAGGAGGAAGCAGGCTCCCTGCTGAGCAGAGAGCCCGATGCGGGACTCGATCCCAGGACCCTGAGATCATGACCCGAGCCGAAGGCAGCGGCCCAACCCACCGAGCCACCCAGGCGCCCCAACACACCACATCTTCTTAATCCATTTATCTGTTGATGGACATCTAGGCTCTTTCCATAGTTCCGCTATCGTGGACATTGCTGCTATAAACATTCAAGTGCATGTGCCCCCTTTGGATCACTATATTTCTATCTTTAGGGTAAATACCCAGTAGTGTGATTGCTGGGTCATAGGGTAACTGCATTTTCAACTTTCTGAGGAATCTCTGTACTGTTTTCCAGAGTGGTTGCACCAGCTTGCATTCCCAACAACAGTGTAGAAGGGTTCCCCTTTCTCCACATTCTTGCCAACATCTGTCATTTCCTGACTGGTTAATTTTAGCCATTCTGACTGGTGTGAGGTAGTATCTCATTGTGGTTTTGATTTGTATTTCCCTGATGATGAGTGATGTGGAGCACTTTCCCATGTGTCTGTTGGCCATTTAGATGTCTTCTTTGCAAAAATGTCTGCTCCTGTCTTCTGCCCATTTCTTGATTGGATTATTTGTTCTTTGGGTGTTGAGTTTGATAAGTTCTTTATAGATTCTGGACACTAGCCCTTTATCTGATATGTCATTTGTGAATATCTTCTCCCATTCTGCCAGTTGTCTTTTGGTTTTGTTGACTGTTTCCTTTGCTGTGCAAAAGCTTTTTATCTTGATGAAGTCCCAACAGTTCATTTTTGCCCTTGCTTCCCTTGCCTTTGGCGATATTTGTAGGAAGAAGTTGCTACAGCTGAAGTCATGCTACCTCTGTTCTTCTCAAGGATATTGATGGATTCCTGTCACACATTGAGGTATTTCATCCATTTTGAGTCTGTTCTTTTATGTGATGTAAGGAAATGGTCCAGATTCATTCTTTTGCATGTGGCTGTTCAATTTTCCCAACACCATTTGTTGAAGAGGCTTTTTTTCATTGGACATTCTTTCCTGCTATGTTGAAGATTAGTTGACCATAGAGTTGAGGGTCTTTCTGTGTGTCTGTTTTTGTGACTGGACATTAGTTTTAATTATCAGTAAAATGTGTAACTATTAAATGATATTGGGTTGGAAAGTACTATTGAAATCAGTGTTTTAGGGAAGTTATTCTAATAGTAGTCCCAAGGATTAGTTATTAATATCAACAGTATACTTAAGAATGCAATAATTTGGAATAATTAAGCTTACCACATTGAATAATTCTAGCCTACACAAAGATTGGCCTGACATAGCCTTCTGTTGGCTTCCCCAGTTATTCAGTTGATATATTACTGAGCACCTACTTTGAACATGTTTATCATATCGTAAGAGCAACAAGGGAGCAAAGGGACAGGAATTGAGTGAACTGGGGTAGAGTGGTAAAAGAGAGGTAAGAGGGTAGATTGGTAACATCTTATGAAACTATAGGCCATCATTAGGATTTAACTTATATTTGGGATGAGAGGGAAAAAATTGTTGAAGGTTTTGGTTAAAGGAGTGATATGATCCACCTTATGAATTTTAAAAAGTCACTTGGGACCCTTGTTGAGAATACACTGTGGGGAGCCAAAGGAGGTGAAGAGAGACCAGTAAGAATTTGATTATGGCAATAATTCGGGTGACATTTGATAGGAGCTGGGGCCAGGGTAATAATGGTGGAAACAGTGGGAAATACTCAAATTGTGAATTTGAATTAGATTTTTGAAGACAGAACCAATAGGACATGTCATAAGTGAGATATATCTGTTAGAAATTGTGTTCACCGATTAAGAACAGAAATATACCTAAAGTGTTCATTTTTTAATGTAATATCATTCCCAAAGTAAGCCATCCAATGATGATATGAGAGCTCTCTACAGTTCAAGGAGCTCAATTCCTTCACTTTTTCTGCTTTACCATTGTTACACCACAGTTTTCTTTTTCAAGGGCATAGGTGACTGAAAAGCCCATTCATTAGGAATAGACTTTTTCATGACTGGAGAAAAGAGGATGGAGAAGCCAAAAGTATCTTCTACTCAGCTAAGCTGAACCTTTTAAGCAAACTTTCCAGAAATCCTACATAACATTTTGACTTCCAACTTTTTAGCTAGAATTTAGTCACAAAGGCTACATTTCCTTACAAGGAGTGTATGGGGAATGTAGTCTTTCAGGTGAGAACATTATTACTGCCCCCCCAAAACCCTACTGTTCTGTTGCTAAGGAAAATGGGAAGAATGGATACTGGTGCTAACTAGCACCCCCTGCCACATGGAGTTGAGATAAATTGAACAGTCAAGGTTGACCAGAAGTGAAAGACTTCTATCCTTTCTATGCCAGGGCCCCTTTGCCTCTCCAACGAAGCTTATGACCTGCTCCCTCAGAACAGTTTTAAGTGCATGAACTGAAATACATAAGATTGCAAAAGAGGGACGCCTGGGTGGCTCAGTTGGTTAAGCAGCTGCTTTCAGCTCAGGTCATGATCCCAGCATCCTGGGATCAAGTCCCGCATCGGGCTCCTTGCTCGGCAGGGAGCCTGCTTCTCCCTCTGCCTCTGCCTGCCATTCTGTCTGCCTATGCTTGCTCTCTGTCCCTCTCTCTCTGACAAATAAATAAATAAAATCTTAAAAAAAAAGATTACAAAGGAAATCAATTATATTGAAATATCATTATCAAAATAATAAAATATTGGTGATAAATGTATATGTTTCTTCATAGTTGTCCCTATAACTCAAAACAATGGTAAATATTAGAGATATTTTAAGATCTCTGCAACAACTATAATGTAAAAATATCTGTGACTTTTGTTGGTGACAAAGTCAGATACTACTAACACTATTGTAGTTTGTTGCCTATAATAATAATCAAAGGAAATAATTTCTGTTATACATTAGTGGTATGATAAATATAATTTTTCCCATTCAAGTTTAGAGACTCATTGATCCCTTGAACCTTCATTAGTCCAAAGATAAGGACCACTTTTTTTTTTTTTTTTTTTAAAGATTTTATCTGACAGAGAGAGAGAGGAAGCACAAGCAGGGGGAATGGAAGAGGGAAAAACAGGCTCCCCGCTGAGCAGGGAGTTCCATGGACCCTAGGATCATGACTTGAGCCAAAGGTAGATGCTTAACAACCGAACCACCCAGGTGCCCTATCAGAAAAAAGGCTTTTAAGTGAAATTCCAAGTTCTGAGACTATTCTGTCTATGTTGGTTGGATGACAGCAAGAAATAAAGTTAAAAAAGAACTTTGGTTGAAAGACAAAGAGGCTGGTGGCAGATAAGAATTTTAAAAAGGAAAAAAAGAGGCTCTGGAGAGATAGTATCACCAGGAATGCAACTGGCTGTTTTAGTTGCATTCATCAGCTACCCTTACATCGATCAAACATATGTGGCTCTTCATCCTCTAAACCAGCCAAAGTGACTGCCACTGGTAGTTATGAAGGGATGTTGGAGAACCGGTTTGGTTCTGTCTCTAAAGACAGAAGAGGAGTGGGTCACACCTGGGTGGCTCCGTGACTTAAGCGTTAGACTCTTGATTTCGGCTCAGGTCAGGATCTCAGGGTGATGAGATCAGGCTCTGTGCTCAGTGGGGAATCTGCTTCTCTCCTCTGTCTCCCTCTGGCCCCCAAGTCCCCTGCCCCTCATTTGTGTGTTTTCTCGCTCTCACTCTCTCTCTTTAAAATCAGTCAATCAATCAATCAATCAATCTTTAAGGAAAAAAAAAAAACTGGAGAGACTGACCAACTTGTCATTTGTTGCAACTGGATTTTTTTTTTATTTAAAAATATGCTGAGGGGCGCCTGGGTGGCTCAGTGGGTTAAGGCCTCTGCTTTCGGCTCAGGTCATGATCCCAGGGTCCTGGGATCGAGCCCCACATCGGGCTCTCTGCTCAGCAGGGAGCCTGCTTCCTCCTCTCTCTCTCTCTGCCTGCCTCTCTGCCTACTTGTGATCTCTCTCTGTCAAATAAATAAAGAAATCTTTAAAAAAAAATATGTTGATTACTCCAATCCTATAGACCCTGACTATCTTGGAAAGGGTGGGGGAAATAATATGGGTTAAAAATGGATTACTTGGGATGCTCAGTAGGTTAAGCTTCTGCCTGTGCCTCAGATCATGATCCCAGGGTCCTGGGATCAAGCCCAGCTTCAGGCTCCCTGCTCAGTGGGGAGCCTGCTTCTCTCTCTCTGCCTTTACCTGCCACTCTGCCTGCTTGTGCTCTCTCTCTGACAAATAAATAAATAAAATCTTTTTAAAAAATTTGTTAAAAAAATATATTAAGAGCGCCTGGGTGGCTCAGTGGGTTAAAGCCTCTGCCATCATGATCTCAGGGTCCTGGGATCGAGCCCCGCATCAGGCTCTCTGCTAAGCAGGGAACCTGCTTCCTCCTCTCTCTCTGCCTGCCTCTCTGCCTACTTGTGGTCTCTGTCTGTCAAATAAATAAATAAAATCTTTAAAAATGTATATATATTAAAGTTACCTAAGTTGACATTCAAAATAGAAGTATAATAATACTGCTAGCAGCAGTTCTTTTTTTTTTTTTTTTTAAAGATTTATTTATTTATTTATTTGACAGAGAGATCACAAGTAGACAGAGAGGCAGGCAGAGAGAGAGAGAAGCAGGCTCCCCGCTGAGCAGAGAGCCCAACATGGGACTCGATCCCAGGACCCCGAGATCATGACCTGAGCCGAAGGCAGCGGCTTAACCCACTGAGCCACCCAGGCACCCCGCTAGCAGCAGTTCTTAACCCATCCTCCAAGCATCACATTAACCAATGAAACTTCTAAGCACTGAGGTAATCAGGCTTTTAAAATTACAGATCCCCAGATATAGTGTTTAATTGGTTATGTGCATCCCAGGCATTCATATTTTTAAAAACTCCTACATGATTCAGATGTTCAGTCAAGGCTCAGAATTGTTATTTCCCTCTCTTCTATATAAAGAAATTAAAATATCAATCCACTTTTTTCCCTGCCACCCAAACACCTCTGGATCATTTTTTGTTGTTTGTTGTTTTGTTTTGTTTTTGTTTTTAAGTTGAAGGATAGGTCTGGGATCATCTGACTTAAACTTTAAAGTTAATAGCAGACTTGTAACTCACTTTTGGTGAGTCCTGGGATTACCTAAGAAAGATAGGCAGCTACTTCCAGAACAACTACAGAAATGAACATGTGTTGAGCTGATTCACATGGTTTTATTTTTATTTTTCTTCTTAAAGATTTTATTTGTTTGAGAGAGAACACAGGCAGGGGTGAGGGGCAGAGGGAGAAGCAGACTCCCACCTGAGCATGGAGCCCAGTCTGGGGCTGGATCCCAGGACACTGAGATAAGGGCCTGAGCCAAAGGCAGTTGCTTAACTGACTGAACCACCGAGGAACCCCTGATTCACATGATTTTAAAGAAGTCTTATGTGGCATAGCATGCTCCCAGGTGAATAGCAACAAGACTTTATTTAATTTTGGTGAGTGGACTTTCATGCAGTGCAGGGAAAGCTGCTAACTGATGCAATAGAAGTTCAGCTAACTGGACACCTTGGGAAATAAAAGCATTCTGGGTGGCGGTTTTCCAAATAACTGGATGATCTTTCCTTCAAGCTTCAACCTACTTTAACCATTTGGGATGTAAATAGTTGTAAATTGTGTTATATATTTGCTGTTTTTCTAAGAAATTTTTGAATATAATTTAATTTTTTATTGATAATATAGAATCTTTATCATTATCAACAATTATTGAGTAATCAGTCAAGAAATTGTAGTGGAAGCTAGAAATGGTGAAGTGATATGGAGTATCTCACAGAATTTGACTTTCTCACTTGAGGGCCCAAACTTACTCTAATCATGACTGTTGAAAGATAAAGGCAGGCATATTAAAATTTTTAAGAGTTTATTTGAGCAAAAATCAATTGCAATAAAGCAGCATCGAATCTAGCAGATAGAAAGGAGCTTTGAGGAACTGTACAAAATGAAAGACTTCTATAACCAGAAGGGAGTGGGAACAAGGAAGTTATACTAGGCTAAAGAACAGATTTGTTATTCCAAAATTACTTTTCTTTAGTGGATGGCCTTGGTCTGTCGGAAATTACTTAACTAGTACTAATCAGGCGATTCCTGATTGGCTGGTTTAAGATAACATTTCTGGGAAAACTAAAACGTAATTAGGTAAAGTCTCAGTTTGGTGACACGAGGCTTAGCATAAGTGACTCCATTTTCAACCTGTTGTCCTGTTTTTAACATGGCCCAGAGCTGTGATCACACAGAATTAAATTTATAAGATGTTTATTGACAGGGAGGGATGGTACAAGAATTTCAAATTTGTTTATGACTCTTCCACATTTTTCAATATCCCTGGAAATAGTGGTATTATGAAAACTAGCACATTTTTCCTAATTTTCCGGCTCCAAGGGAAGCCAAATGAAAATTAGAAACAAATTTATAGATTTATCTTGAGAAATCTCTGTAACTGAGACTCAAAATTGGTCATCAAAGTTAAAGTTTTCTCTGTTTATGGGGAGTATACAATAATGGTTTAGAGTGTGGATTTTTGAACCAAACTGCCTAGATTTTAATCCTAGTTCATTTATTTATAAACTCTTCTTATAAATATCCACTAACAAAGGCATAGAGGGAGACAAGCTATTAACAGTACCTACTTTATAGTATGTTGTTATGAGGAGCAAATAATGTAAGTGAAAAGAAACAGTGTTAGACATATGAAGTTTGTTGTATAACAGGCCAATATGAGAATAAGTCATATTAAAGGATGATTTTCAGAGATGGTTAAAATCATGATACTCACATAGATATAAAAGGAACATGTGTCAAAGATTCTACTTAACTTACTCTTTTTTTTTTTTTAAGCTTATTTATTTAAGTAATCTCTAGACCCAATGTGGGGCTCGAACTCGTGACCATGAGATCAAGAGTTGCATGCTCTTACAACTGGAGAATATTTGGCCTTTTTAAAAATTTTAGATTTTATTTATTTATTTGACAGAGATCGCAATTCACAGAGAGGCAGGCAGAGAGAGAGAGAGGGAGGAGCGGGCTCCCCGCTGAGCAGAGAGCCCAATACAGGGCTCTATCCCTGGACCCTGAGATCATGACCTGGGCCAAAGGCAGAGGCTAAACCCACCGAGCCACCCGGGTGCCCCTATTTAGCTTATTCTTAATGAGAGAACCAGGAAAATGTCACAACTGGTTAAAAGGAAAAATCAAAGAACAGTGATCTCTGTAGACCCCAAAAATATTGAAATGAATTTGTAGAGGGACATAAAACTTGCTTTTTGGCATGAAAGAGTCCCTATTCTTCTGCCTGGAAGAATTTATTTGCATGTCTATAGATAAGAATTGTATGCATTACTATTTACTCTTCCAAGGCAAGGAAACCAAACCCAAGAAACTCTCTGCACAGCATCTTGATAAACAGTACCTATTAATTTGGGAAAATCCCTCATTCTTGAAGTATCCAAAATCTCCTAATATTTCTGATCTGCCAGGAAGCAAATTCCTTCCCACTTGTTAAGTCTGGAACTGTCGTGGTCCCTCTAGGCTACTGTTACAAAAATATCATAGACAAGGTAGTTTATAAACAGCAGAAATAT
This sequence comes from Mustela lutreola, assembly GCF_030435805.1. NCBI lineage: Eukaryota > Metazoa > Chordata > Mammalia > Carnivora > Mustelidae > Mustela > Mustela lutreola. The sequence continues at coordinate 115,657,532 of NC_081294.1, forward strand.
ATTACAATTCTGGAAGCTATGAAGTCCAAGATCAAGACAGATTCTATGTCTGGCAAAGGCCTGCTTCCTGGTTCATAGACAATAACGTTTTCACTGCATTCTTGCATGGCAAAAGTGCTAAGGGAACTCTCTGGGACCTCTTTTGTATGGGCCTTAGTCCTATTCATAGAGATTCTGCCCTCAAGACCTAATCACCTCCCTAGGTTTCCATCTCCAAATACCAGCATGTTAGGGATTAGGTTTCAACATATAAATTTTGGGGGGCACAAACTTCAGTCTACAGAAGAGACTCTGAAAGGCAGGTAAAGGCCAGCTTTCCAGAAAGTACTCAGTAGGCAGTGGGTGCATAAGCAAGGTCAGTTTTAATTCCCAAAAAGTAGCCTGTAATATCTGATTAAATGAGTACCATTCTTAAATATGACTTTGTAGGCAAATCTTTCTACTATTAGTGATTTTGCCAATTATATCCTAGCAAAAAGGAGGGCAGATTCTCACTGAAACCATGCAAATAACTATAGCACCTTGCAAAATAAATTTATCATTAAGAGTGTCTGAATGTTGGGGCTTGGGCTAGGGCTGGTCAATGAGAAATTGATATCCTTTTCAAATGTTTTCAGTTTACAAAAAGCTAATTAAATTGCTGTGGACTACAGATAGCTTAAGAAGGAAAGACAAGGCTTCTTTATATATCTAGAAAACAGAACATTAAGACAGTATCAAAGGAATGCCTTTGAATGCTTGGTGGTTCAGTCAGTTAAGTGTCTGCCTTTGGTTCAGGTCATGATCCCAGGGTCCTAGGATCAAGTCCCATATCAGGCTCCTTGTTTAGCAGGGAGCCTGCTTCTCCTTCTGCCTGCTGCTCACCCTCCCCCTGCTCATACTGTCTCACTGACAAATAAATAAATAAAATATTTTAAAAGAAAGAAAGGAAGGAGGGAAGGAAGGAAGGAAGGAAGGAAGGAAGGAAGGAAGGAAGAAAGGATCTGTATGTACTGCCCCAAAAAAGTACTTTAAAAAGAGACAATATCAACAATATTTTAAACAAAGAACCACAATAAAAATTTCCCTTATCAGTTTATTCAGTACTTTTTCATTAGATCTTGAGATGGCAGTCTTTTGAAGCCATCTGTTTCTCAACAAAAGTGTTCTAGAATCCTGACTCCAGCCCCCAGTATGCTCTGACAGTTGTCTAAGTGGTATCATGAAAAGCCTACACCCAAGAACCTCTTCTTTGAAGTGTCAGTAGTTTGAAGTAGCTGGCACATTCCTTTTCCACTGGGCTCTGAAACAACTCTTCTTTGTTAAATATACACACTCAGACCTGTAGCTAATTGTAGATTGCTTCAGACAAGCAAAAGAATAAAAGAAAACTGTCCATAGATAAGAGAGATTTAAAATGGCTATGACTAATTTATGACTAATAATTTTCAAATTTGTAAGGTCTAATGAGAGGTTATAATAAGATTGAAGATTGATGTAACTAACAAAGAAATTGGTTGCTTCTATGGCATGTAAACCAAATAAAACCATTTCCAAAAAAATTGACAAAATTTCTTTAAGGACAATGATTAAGCCTATTTTCAAAGAAGTCAGAAGCCACCTTGGTGGCTTAGTTGGTTAAGCCTCTACCTTCAGCCCAGGTCATGATCCTGGGGTCCTGGGATCAAGCCCCCTATCAGGCTCTCTGCTCAGTGGGGAGTCTGCTTCTCCCTCTCCCTTTACCCCTCCACCCCTCTTGTGCTGTCTTTATCATGCATTCTCTGTTTCTAGTAAATAAATAAAATCTTAAAAAAAAAAAAGAGGTCAGTGAATATTTCACCTGATCCATAAAAAATAGATGATCATAGTTTTGAAAAGGAAAAAAATATTAATTATAACATATAATCCTGAGAAATACTATACATAGTATATCAAAAATATACTAAGAATATTAAGTGATAGAATTCAGTATGTCTGGTATAGGTCCTGGAAATCTTTATTTATTTACATAAAACTCCATGGATAAGTCTTATATGTGTACCAGGTTGAAACGACTGGCCCATATGAAACTAGATTCAAACTATAAAGTAAGATTTTGGCAAGCATTTAAAAATATAACTGAAATTATGAACTAATAATATAGTGTTGCCTTCTTTCATTAGGCAGCATACTGCCAGGCCCCTCACAAATACAGAAAAAGTCCAAAGAATTCTATTTTAGTCATTTTGATCAGTGTCTAATAAAATAAAGTTAAAACTCGTAATGGGAAAGGAGGCATTGGCAAATCCCAGGAACATCTCGTAAAGTATATAAAAATTTCACTTTGGGAGAACAAAGTGTCTTTTTTGATTGGACAACTCTTCTCATGCAACTTCTCACAAGTAACTTATCAAATGGGCCTGAGCTTAGTTCTGCTGCCTTGGCTGCCCTCTGTTCCATTTAGTGTCTCATGTCCCCAGCCACATACAAATATTTCTTGAGTTCATAGCAACATTTTTCATAATAGTCAAAAAGTAGAAACAACCCAAACATCAGAAATGAATAATCAAAATGTTGTGTACATTAAATGATCAATTATTATTTGCCAACAAAAAGAAATGAAATTCTGATACATGCTACAACATGGGTAAGCCCTGAAAACATTATGCTGAATGAAAGAAGTCAGAGTCAAAAGACACATGCTGTGCTATTCCATTTATCTGAAATGTCTGGAATAGGCAAATCCCTAAAGACAAAATGTAGACTAGTGGTTACCTGAGCCTGGCAGGGAGAGAAAGTGCAGAGAAATTGCCAATAGGTACAAAGTTTCTTTTGGGGGTGATAAGAATGTTCTGGAATTAGGTTGTGGTGTTGGTTGCACCTTTCAGTGAATATACGGTACACTTACACAGGGTGAGTTTTATGGTATGTAAATTTAATCTTAATAATAAACATTTTTTTAAAAAAGATAGTGTGCAGCCAAGGCAGTCAGTGCATCTGTCAGCTGTGCAGAAGCACAAGAGACTTATGGAGAATTATCTCCCACTGTTTCTATTCAAGTACATAGTATTTTTTAAAATATAGTTTTCTGGGACACCTGGGTGGCTCCATGGGTTAAGCTGCTGCCTTCGGCTCAGGTCAAGATTTCAGAGTCCTGGGATGGAGTCCCACATCCAGTTCCTTGCTCAGCGGGGAGCCTGCTTCTCTCTCTCTGCCTTTACCTGCCACTCTGCCTGCTTGTGCTTGCTCTCTCTGACAAATAAATCAACAAAATATTTAAAAATATATATATAGTTTTCCTTCTATGTGTTTTGAACATATATATATTCAAATATATAGATTTTTATATATTTCTCATTTTCCATATGTATTGTAGGTGTATGGCTAGGTATTTAAAAATTATTTTAAATACATAATATTATTGTAATTTATATCTTTGAACTCATTTTTGTTTGTATAAAAACTATAGATTTTTTTTCCTAAGGATTTTATGTATTTATTTGAGGGATACAGGGAGAAAGCATGAGCAGAAAGGAGAAGCAAGCATTGTGTTAGGCAGGGAACCCAATGCAGAGCTCAATCCCAGGACCCTAAGATTATGGCCTGAGCCAAAGGGAGGTGCTTAGCCAGCTGAGCCACCCAGGTGCTCCTAGACTGTAGTTCTTTTCAAAGCTTTTATTTTTTTTTAGAGCAGTTTAATGTTCATAACAAAACTGAGCAGAAGGTAGGGATTTCCCATAGGCCTCTGCCCCCACATGCATAGCCTCCTTCATCATCAACATTCCCCATCAGAACAGAACATTTGTTACAATTGATATGTCTACATTGACATATCATAATTATCCAAAGTTCACAGTCTACCTTAGGGTTTACTCTTGATGTACATTCTATGGGTTCCACAAATACTTAGTGACTTGTAACTATCATTACGTATTCTACCTATTCATCTTTTCCCCTAACCCCAGCCCCTAGCAAGTGCAGGGAGTGGGAGAGAGAGAGAGAGAACCCCAAGCTGAGTCCCTGCTGAGCATGGAGGCTAACTCAGGGCTTGATCTCAAGACCCTGACATGGTGACCTGAGCCAAAATCAAGAATCAGAATCTTAACTGACTGAACTACCCAGCCCCTTGCCCCAGATCTTTTTACTATCTCTAATGTTTGCCTTTTCCAGAATCATATAGTATGTAGTTTTTACAGATTGGCATCTTAACTTAGTAATAGTCATTTATTGTTTTTTAAAGTTTTTATTTATTTATTTGACAGAGAGAGACACAGTGAGAGAGGGAACAGATGCAGGGGGAGTGGAAGAGGAAGAAGCAGGATCCCCGCGGAGCAGGAAGCCCAATGCAGGGCTTAATCTGAGGACCCTGGGATCATGACCTGAACCTAAGGCAGAAGCTTTAAAGACTGAGCCATCCAGGCGCCCTAATAATATATATTTATGTTTCCTCCATATCTTTTCATGACTTGATAGCTCATTCCATTGTCTAGATGTACCACAATTATCCATTCACTTATCAAAGAACAACTTAGTTGCTTAATTGCCATCTGTATGCGTTTTTTGGTGAAAACGATAGGTTTTTAGTGTTCATTTCATATACTGCTATTTTGTTAAATTCTCCTACTGCTTTAAGTGTTTTTTGCATTGATTTCTATTTATTCTTTTGATTTTTCCACAAGATGCTGGCTTTGGTGCATATATTTAAACTTAAGAAAAGAACACTTGAGGAGTGCCCTGGTGGCTCAATCAGTTAACTGCTGTTGGCTCAGGTCATGATCTTGGGATCCTGTGATCAAGATGCTGGCTTTGGTGCATATATTTAAACTTAAGAAAAGAACACTTGAGGAGTGCCCTGGTGGCTCAATCAGTTAACTGCTGTTGGCTCAGGTCATGATCTTGGGATCCTGTGATCAAGCCCTGCATTGGGCACCCTGCTCAGTGGGCAGTCTACTTCTCCCTTGCCCCTCTCCCCAACTTGTGTGTGCTCTCTCTTTATCTCAAATAAATAAATAAAGTATTTTAAAACATAAAAATTAAATTTAAAAAAAAGAGTAGAACACTTGTAGAGGTTGTGTAGGAGAGGCAAGGAAGGGAGGCCCTGCAATCGTGCACTAGACTGTAAGGTGATTTCACCGGGCCCTTTCTTTGGGGACCCCAGATTCAGTATCATTAGGTCTTTTAGGTGTCAAATTTCTAAGAAAAATGTCTTTCAGTCTCTTGCCAATAGCTGCCAACATTCCTTGAGCTAGGTTGGAAGACTCTCTGGGACTGTGAACTTTAAGTATGCAACCTTTCACTGTACATAAGCCTTTGCTAAATCCCTCTGTTTTCAATATAGGACTCCAGTTCAACAAGGTCCATTTTCCTGTCAACAGAGATCCTGCTTTACCTTCTCCACACAATAATCCTAGAGTCAGGAACAAGTTCCAGTTTTGTGGGATCTGAAACATGTGATTTTGGGCTTTGAGAGAAAGAATAAAAAATAATTAAGCTTTGCACATTAAAACAAACAAACAAAATGACCATCTGAACACATTTCTTGGGCCCCTCTCGGGTCCATGGCAGGGGCCCAAGCAAGAGCTAGGCCCTAAACCTACATATTACTTAACTTCATGGTAGATCTAAAATAACCTCCAATTTTCCTTGAGGTCAGGGAGAGGAAATTGCTTACTAGTGTATTTAGGGAGGGATTTGGTGGTCTAAACTGCAAACAATTTAAATAAAAAAGACCTTTACCACAACTCCTAGAGGTACCTAGTATAAATCTAAGCCTTTGCAGGGTCAAGGAGGGGGACTGGTGTAATTAGATCGTTTCTCAGATTTCCTTATTCTTATTTTCTGCCTTCTTGGGTTTACCAAATTCATTTTCACTCATCTATTAGCTGTTCAGGGTCAACATGTTGATAGGGTTCTCTCCTTTTCCATTCTTGATGTTCTTGAGTTTGTTCAGTAAAGAAATGATTTTCCTGTCATTTTGATCAAGTTTCAGAAAGGAGCAGAGGTAAAGGTGTATGCTCTACAATCTACAATGCTTAACCCAAAATCAGAATGTGCCAGATCACACTCCAAATGCCCCCTCCCTAAATTTTATACTTTTAGCAGCACAGCATAAAAATATCTACTTACCCTTACTCTTGGCAATATTCCATATTCTCAAAATTTCCCCATCTGGTTAGAGTAAACTGTCTTATTATTTAAATTTGCATTTCTCTGATTATGTTGAAGTTCAACATAATTCTTTATGTTTATTGGCCATTGTGTTGCCTCTTCTGTGAATGACCTGTTCATATAATTTATCCATTTTTGTAGTAGGTAGTAAAGGGGAAAAGAACATGCCACCCCAAAATATGCCAGTTTGGCATATTGATTGATCTGAAAGCAAGTGAGAAAAAAACAGATAAAAGAAGGGCTCTTTGACATTTCCCTTTCTACCTAAAACAGGGCATACAATTTCCCCTAAAGAAGGTGCTCTCCCTGGTATCAGGAAGAAGAGAACATTCTTATCACTGGAGACAGGGAGTTGACACCAAGATTAATCTGTATCAACAGTCCTTCTAGAAGAACCCTTGTCTTTCCTCCATTTCCCTCATCTATTCCTTAGTCATTTTCCCACAGTTTACCAAGCCCTATCCAAACCCTCTTATCCTGTCTCGTCAGTCTTCCCAGTTTATTGTTCTTTGTTAAAATGGTATGTAAACTCTCAATCCTATTCACTTCTTTGGGTTTTCTTTTCTTATATATAAAAGCCTCACCATACACATAAAAATATTAACATCAAATAAAAGTTGTATGCTTTGCTCCCAACTTTCTGAAACTTAAACTTTTTTAAGTTTAATCCTCTGGCCCAGCCACAGAACCTGAGGGTAGAGGAAAGGTCTTCCCTCCCTTATAGTAGTTGACCTTTTTAAAAACTGATTTGTAGGCATTCTTTATAGTTGTTAAAACAAAAATTGCTGTTCTACAATTTGTGAATATTTTCTTCTAATTTATCTTTTTTACTTTCTGGTATCCAAGCTCTAGGACATTTTAAATTTTGATATTATCTTGCTTTTTGTTTCTATATAAAGATTTTCCCAATCCTAATGTCTTAAACATGATTTAAATTTTTCTTTTAATACACATATGGTTTTATTTTTCAAATTATGGCCTTTAATCCATGTAGAATATATGTTTATGCTGTTAAGGGCCTTTTTTTCCCCATATGAACAATTGGGATACATACTGAATAGTTCATCTTTCATCCATTGATTTAAAATGCCATATTTATTAACTACTAAAAGTTTATATGGACATTTTCAGTTTCTGGATTCCCTAGTCTTACTCACAGATTTGATATCTTACTTACTACACATTTTTAAAACTGCACTTCACATAAGAAATATCCTTGTAAGAAATTAAGTGGGAATTTACTACTATTAGAAAAAGAACCAACTAGAGATCGAAATAAAATGTTCACTTTAATATTTATCACATAAATGTTTACTTACACATATCTGAAAATTATATGAAGACAATTTGTGCATGTCACAATTATATTACTATCATATAAGAACTACACATAATCATTCATTCAACTGTATCAGGATAACGCACAAGGTTTTTGTTAGTTTAGACTTCTTAGTTAAAAGGAAAGACCATATAAGGAAAATGAATTTCCAAGATTAAGTTATTAACAATACAAATAAAATTTATTTCTAAATGTCTTACATTTTGACAATTTTGAATTATACTTACATACTCTTAGTTCCAAAAACCATAAATTATAACACGGGTCACTGTCAGGGTGAAAATATATTTTTTAAAGCTTCTTTTAAAATATGCTATTATTATGCTTAACATCACTTGTTTTATTCTTGGCACATGTGGCATCTGGGAAAGTAAAAATACATTTTGCCAATTTTATGTTATTTGTGCAGGTAAAGAGAAAGAGCACAGTTTGGGATGCAGACAGACCTGTGTTCCATTACCAGGTTTTTTTGAAGTTATGTTGTATGAGGCTGGCCAATTACTTCTTGGCACTGGGGCCAGGATTAAACTAAATAATGCATATTTTAAAATGCATAGCATGGGCACTAAATGAATGATAGATCCTTTCCCCAATTTATTCACATTGAAACAAAAGCAAAATATCAGTCTTATGTTTTTATATAATGTAAAAAAAAATGGAAATTTAAAAATAAAATTAACATGTTTTGAAAAATTGTACTTTTAAGAAATAAAGAAAGCCTTCATCAGGTTTAAATATTTCTCAATAAAACTTAGTGCCTACTATACCCTGATTTTTTTTTTTTAAGTCCTAAAGTATGATAAAATGGTCAATGGTTAAGGACTTTTGGTTTTGTTTTTGTTTTTGTTTTTTTTGTGCTACTGATATAAAAATAATGGCTATATTTAAGGCTTATTAAGTGATTTTAGTTGCCCTGAACCAAATCTGTATCTTTGATGTTGTACTATCAACTGAAACAGACCAACTGCCTTGAATGAGAAGATCCATTTGGTGGCATGTGGCAGTATAGCTTGTCTGTCACTGAGGATGATTCTTATATACACAATCACAAACCCACCTTTCTCATGCTAAATTCTTGGTGTTTGGAAGATCTAAGATTCCTGAAAATTAAATTTAAATTGTCACAAGGGAATAGCCTACTTTAGACAGCAATGCTTCCATCCCTATTCTTGGATCTTTTGTTCCCTACCCTGACCACCTACCAAATCGTCTTTCCAAATGGGACTGAAAAACCCCTCCTTCAGGAATCTTTTCCTAACCAAACTCCACATCCCTCCACTTATGTCCCTGATACTATTGTGTAATTTGTATTAGCTTCAACCTGCATATATTATTATTCATGTTTTGTTTGCCTTCTACTTCTAGCTAAGATGTAGTCTCTTTGACTTTTTAAGCTTCCACAGTGTTTAGCACAATACTGTGCAAGTATATATGTATGCGACTGTGTGTATGCATGTGGAATGTGTGGGGTGCATGTGTTGAATGAATAAAAGACTAAAGAAACTGGGTGGGTGGAGGGTGGGAACATTTCACAATTTTTTGCAAATAAAAGTTGCTAAACCTTCTTAATACTAAAAAATCTGGTTTCCAAAGCTATCTCAGTTTGGTTTTGGACATGTCAATAATAAAAAGGCAGTGAAAAAACTGTTTAAAAAACCTTTATGAAATATTCCAAAAGGCTTTTTAATAAATTATAAAGAGCACCAAACCAAAATGTTTTACTAAATAGTGGGCAAACCTTTCCTATTACTTTATAAATGTAGACTTCTTTTCATTCAAGACAAAGAATACTGAACAGGAATAGGTGTTGTGAATCAGGATAAAAAAGGCAATTCATTCTAAGTCAATATCTAATGCATATTTTGCAATTAATCTGAAAAGCCTTCTGCGGTACATATGTATGTTATGGTAAGTAAAAGAATGATTTCTATCAGGATGTTGTAGATCTCTATAATTATTCTGATACTATAAAATATGACATACTGAAGCTGCTATTTAACAAGAAAAATTTTGTTTATAATAGCTGTTAATATTAAAATAGGATATAATAAAAAATATTTTCAATGTGTATATTTTCAAATTTGCCTGACAGTGTCCTTTTGAGAAATCTGACAATTTGTAATTAGATTACAGACATTTGAATCTCACTTTTATGATTGAAAATATTACACTCACATAACAAACAATGCTATTAGTAGCTTTTTACTGAAGCACTCTGCAAGTTATATTTAAAGCTTTGCAATAAACAAAATTCATTGTACTCTTTGTAAGTAAAATTACACAACATATAATGTACACTATAATTACATTAAGAATAAATAAATGAAGCATAAAAATTCTGTGCCATAACAATGGACTGTTTTAGCTGTCATTTTAAATGTTAATATATATGTTTGTATTGAGTACTAATGTATTTTAAACTCAAGAACCTTTACCTTTAAATAATATACTAAAAATATCAAGTTTGGATTATAAATAAAATAAAACAAATGGGAGGCAAGGAGAGTTCTTTCTGTTACTGCAAAATGCCTCCTTGTTTTCGCATAGATTTCTATGTCATTTCTGGATATTACAAGGTGACAAATATTACAAGATGACAGCTTGGCAAATTATGAGCTTCTTTAAGTGATTTCTTATTTGGAAGAAGGAAATAATTTAAACAAAGAACCTCCTTTTTTGGTTTACTCATTCTCAATCTTTTTTCTCTAATAAAGCACTTCTTGAAATGCTCACTATTAATCATTTTAAACAGCACAAAATGAATTGGATTAATTTATAGAACTAATCATAATAGGTTATCAGTATAGATACTAGGGTGAGGTCCTAGAATTTGTTACACGTAAGGCTAAACTTGCAAGAGATCGCATGGCAAAAGTGGAAACTTTGTGACATATCCCAGCTTTTGAAATATAGTTAGAAGCCAATCGAAAAAGCCTTTCGGCACCAAAGGTATTAAAGTGCCCAGGAAGCACCTTCTCTACCAGACCTCTGTCCACTAATTCTATCAGACGTTCACATGTTCCAACATAGTCACTTATCCTGCTGTATGGGAGCCAGTCAATCAGTGATCCATCATACACAACGTCTCCACTGAAAAGAATCTTCCGGTCTTTGTCATGTAAGCAAATACTGCCCCTGGAGTGACCAGGCATGTGCATAACAGTGAGCTGTCTGTCACCGAGGTTTATCACATCACCTACAAATAGAAACAGAGTTTACAGATAAACATGTTGTATACTTGACTTCAATCACTTAAAGAATAAAAGAACCAGTAGTTGATTGAAAAGAATCAGCAGTTGGTTTCAAAGAGTTCCAGAAGGATGACACTTATTTTCATTTTATTTCAGAAACACAATATTTATTAATGAAGAATTAAAAATAAGTTGACTGTATTTCATTTCTATTGTTTGCTTGACCAGTGTTTGTCAAAGTGAGTTATGTGGAACACTATTTCTGTAGGTTGTCTGATACATAAAAGAAAAGGAAGATTCTGTAGTCAAATATTTTGGGAAACCCTTCCTTCAAAGAAAATGAAGCAGATTTTTTTCAACAAGCCTTCTGAGAGCTTTTTAATGTGCTAATCTACATTGTAGATATACACAAGGGAGATATGACTGTACCATTTCTCAAACTTATTTGACCACAAACCTTTTATTTTTCAGTACATCCATGGTACAAGTTTCCTGATGACACAATTCATGAATGCTGCTCTTTGCAGTATGAGAGCAAAATTGCTGTCTCACTGGATTTAAATCAGTACTAGCTTAAGTTACTCATCATAATTTAAAAGTTCCATATTGTTATCTTTAGTGCAAACATACATACAGAAAAAAATTAAAGACATATAATTTAAAAGTTAACAAGGCAATTAAACCGTGTAATAATCAGAATTTGTTAAGCCTAAAAGACAATGAAAGAGGAAAAGAGGGAGAAATAAGAAATAGATACAGAAACAAATAACAAAATGGCAGCCCTAAATTCAACTATAGCAATAATTACATTAAATGTTAATGGGATAAACATTGTAATCAAAGGCAGAGATTGTCAAAATAGATTTAAAAAGCAAAGGAACAGGGGTGCCAGGGTGGCTCAGTTGGTTAAGTGTCTGAATTTGGTTCTGGTCGTGATCTCAGGATCCTGGAATTCAGCCCTGAGTCAGGCTCCCTGCTCAATGGGGAGTCTGCTGCTCCCTCTCCCTCTCCACTTCTTCCCCCCATTCATGCACACATGCTCTCTCTCTCAAATAAATTACCTCTTTAAGAATAATAATAATAATAAAAGATAAGATATATGCAGTCTATAAGAGAGGAACTACAAGGTCAAAGACAAAAAGAAGTTGAAAAAGTTATACCACATAAAGTTTAATAAGAGAAGTAGAGTGGCTATATTAATATTAGACAAAATAGGACTATTAGTAAAGAAAAGAGATATATTTGGGGGGCACCTGGGTAGCTCAGTGGGTTAAAGCCTCTGCCTTCGGCTCAGGTCATGATCCCAGGGTACTGGGTCGAGCCCTGCATCAAGCTCTTTGCTCAGCAGGGAGCCTGTTTCCCCCCGCCCCACCTGCCACTCTGCCTCTTTGTGATCTCTGTCTGTCAAAAAAATAAATAAAACATTTAAAAAAAAGAAAAGAGATATATTTTATTGGGATATACATTAAGTCAACACACTAAAAAATTATAAATGTGCTTGCCCCTAACAAAGAGACTACAAATTCATGAAGTAAAAACTGACAGAACTGAAATAAGAATAAATAGTTCAGGAGAACCTGGGTGGCACAGTTGGTTAAGCAGTGGACTCTTGATATTGGCTCAGGTCATGATCTCAGGGTCATGAGACTGAGCCCCATGTAGGCTCCATGCTCAGTGTGGAGTCTGCTTATAACTCTCTCTCTCTCCCTCCCCTTGTACTCATTCACGCTCTCTCTCCCGCCCCCCCCAACAAATAAGTTGCTTTTTTTTTTTTTTTAAGATTTTATTTATTTGACAGAGAGACAGCAAGAGACAGAACAAGCAGGGGGAGTGGGAGAGGGAGAAGCAGGCTTCCCACTGAGCAGGGAGCCCAACGTGGGGCTCGACCCAGGACCCTGGGATCATAACCATAGCTGAAGGCAGATGCTTAATGACTAAGCCACCCAGGTGCTCCAAAATAAATACTTTTTTAGATAAGAATAAACAGTTCAACAATTATGCTTGGAGATTTAAATAGACCTTTCTGAATAATTTGTATAACAAGTAGATAGAAAATCAGTAAGAATACAGAAGATGTGAACAACTATCAACTGATTTGACCTAAGTGACATATATAAAATGCTTTATCTTAAAACAGCATACAGTCTTTTTAATTGCACATGGGATATTCATCATGCTATTCAGTGAGGCTATAAAGCAAGTCTCAGTAAATATGAAAGGAATAAAATAAAAATAACTTTTTGACTACAACATAATTAGAAATTATTAACAAAAATATTATGGGAAATATCCAAATATACACAAAGTAGGCATCACAACTCTAGAGAACTTGTGGATCAAAGATGAAATCACATAGGAGATTATAAAATCTCTTGCACTGAATGAAAATACAAATAAAATATATCAAAATTTATGGGATGCAGCTAACGCAATGCTTAGAAAAAATTTTATTGCTTTAAATGCTTATTTATAAAGGGTTAACTGTTTAAAATCAAAGTTTCTAACAAAAATTTTGATCTTGGGCGCCTGGGTGGCTCAGTGGGTTAAGCCGCTGCCTTCGGCTCAGGTCATGATCTCAGGCTCCTGGGATCGAGTCCCGCATCGGGCTCTCTGCTCGGCGGGGAGGTAAGTGTTAAGGAATAAATAATGAAGGTCAGTACAGGAATAAATAAAATAAGAAAAAAAAATCAATAGTAAAAGTCGAAGAAACCAATAGCTGGTTCATTGACAAGAGGAACAAAATTGATATACCACTGGCTAGACAAAGAAAAAAGTTAGAGAAAACACAAATTGCAAAAATCAGGAATGAAAGAAGGGATCCCAAAGGAAATTAAATGGAGTATAAGGGAATATTATGAATAACTTTAAGCAAACTTGACAACTTAGTTGAAAAAGACAAATTTTTAGGAAGAGACAAATTACCTCAAGTGACTGGAGAAACAGAAAATCTAAATAGACCTATATCACGCAAAGAAGTTGATAAATAACTTAAATCTCCCCACAAAGAAAAGCCCAGGCTCAAAGATGGCTTCATTGGTCAATTCTGTCAGTCACTCAGGACAGGGAAGGAATCTTGACTTTCAGAATATAGATGAGGAGGGAAAGCTTTCAAATTCTATTGTAGACAAAGACAAACAACAACCAGTATTCCTAATGACAGTCATCTCAAAACCATTATCAAAATATTGGCAAATTAAAGACAGCAATTTATAAATAGGATAATGACCAAATGAGGTCTATCCCAGAAATATAAATTTTGTTTGACCTCTGAAAATCAAGTAATGTAATATACTATATTAGTAAAATAAAGGAAAAAAGCCATATGAACATCTCAATAGATGCAGAAAAAGCATATGACAAAATCCAACCCTAACTGGTGGTAAAAACTTTCTGCAAACTAGAAAGAGAAGGGAAGGCCCTCTACTTGATAAAGGGCACCTATGAAAAACCTACAGCTAACATATCACTAAATAGAAACACTAAATGCTTTCCTACTAAGATAAGAAGAAGGCAAGGATATTTACTTTTACCATTTCTATTTAACATTACACTGAAGATTCTAGCCAGTGCAGTCAGCCAAGAAAAAGAGTAATGTCACACAGAGTTGCAAAAGAAGTAAATCTGTCTTTATTCACAGATAACAAGATCTTTTTGTAGAAAATCCTAAGAAACGTACAAAAATGCTAGAGAATTAAAAAAAAAAAAAAAGTTTAGCAATGTTACAGGGTACAAGATCAGATACGAAAATCAATTGTAGGGGCACCTGGGTGGCCCAGTCAGTCAAGCATCTGCCTTCAACTCAGGTCACAATCCCAAGATTCTAGGATCAAGTCCTGTGTTGTGCTCCCTGCTCAGAAGGGAATCTGCTTCTCCCTCTCCCTAACTCCCCCTGCTTGTGCATGCTCTCTCTCTCTGTCAAATAAATAAAATCTTTTAAAAAAATCAGTTGTATTTCTACATATTATCAGTGAACTATCAAAAATATTTAATTTAAAAAGCCATATTGGGGCACCCGGGTGGCTCAGTGGGCTAAAGCCTCTGCCTTCGGCTCGGGTCATGATCCCAGGGTCCTGGAATTGAGCCCTGCATGGGGCTCTCTGCTCGGTGGGGAGCCTGCTTCCCTTCCTCTCTCTCTGCCTGCCTCTATGCCTACTTGTGATCTCTGTCAAATAAATAAATGAAAATCTAAATAAATAAACAAATAAATAGCCATTTCTTTCATAATAGCAACAAAAAGAATAAAATAGGAAGAAAAATTTAATAAAAGATGTTTTGTTATATCTATATACTGAAAAGTATAAAAACATTATGAAGAAAAATTAAAGACCTAAACAAAAGGAGAGATATATCATATCAATTAAGTGGAAGCCTCGAAATTGTTAAGATGGTATTTAAATATGATTTTTCCTATAGCTACAATGCCCAATAGAACTTCCTGAGATTATTGAAATACTCTGTATCAACTCTGTCCAGTACTGGACATGTGGCTACTAGCCTCAAGTGGCTAATGGTACTTGAAAAAGGCTAATGCACTACAATTTAATTTTAATCAATCCTAGTTAATTTAGATTTGTATTTAGATAGTCAAATATGACTAGCGGCTACTATAATGGTGAGTGTACATCTATAGATTTGATAAAATCTCAATCAAAATCTTGACCTTTTTGTAGAAATTGAAAATCTCATTCTAAAAGTTACATGGAAATGCAAATGACTTAGAATAGCCAAAACAATTTTGAAAAAGAGGTACAAAGTTGGAGGACTTACATTACTTAATTTCAAGAATTATAATAAAGTTACAATAATTAAGATAGTGTGGTGCTGGCTAAAGGATAGATATAATCAATGGAAGAGAATAGAGTCCAAAAGGAGATATTCATATATGGTCAACGAATTTTTGACAAAGATAATTCAATGGGTAAAAAGAATAATCTTTTCAACAAAGTAGACTAGAACAGTTTGGATATCCATATGCATATAAACATGAAAGAACCTTTCAACTGTCACTTGACAAAATGAACAAAAAGTAACTCAGAATGGATCATAAACCTAAATGAAAAGCTTCTAGGAAAAAAAAACAGGAGAAAATCTTTGTGATTTTGGGATAGGCATACCTCTTAGATATGACACAAATAAATCATAAGGAAAAATGACTAATTGGGCTTCATCCAAGTTATAAGCTTTCTTGCTTAAAAAGACACCATTATGAAAATGAAAAGGCAACCCACATATTGGGAGAAAATATTTGCAAAATATATGTCTGATAAAGGGCTAGAATTCAGAATATATAAAGAATACTTACAACTCAATAGTAAGAAAACAAAAAAAATTTTTTTTTAAAGAAGAGATTTTTTTTTTTTTTTTAAGATTTTTATTTATTTGACAGACAGAGATCACAAGTAGGCAGAGAGGCAGGCAGAGAGAGAGAGAGGAGGAAGCAGGCTCTCCGAGGAGCAGACAGCCCGATGCGGGGCTCGATCCCAGGACCCCAGGATCATGACCTGAGCCGAAGGCAGAGGCTTTAACCCACTGAGCCACCCAGGTGCCCCTTAAAGAAGAGATTTTAATAGACTCTTTAAAAAAGAAGATATTTGAATAGCAAATAAGTACCTGAAAATACGCTCACCATCATTAGTTATTAGGGAGATGCAAATAAAATCACAATGAAATACCACTACATACTCATTAGAATGGCTAAAATTAAAAAAAAGATGGACAAAAACAAGTGTTGATGAAGATGTGGAGAAACTGGAACTCTTATCTGTTGCATGTGGGAGTGTAAAACTGTATAACTATTTTGGAAAACAGGCATGTTCTTAAAAAATTAACATCCACTTACCATAAGAACCACGGATTCCATTCCGAGGTATCTACCAAGGATAGTCATAAGGGGCCAGACTCCTTCACAAGGTAATTGTTGCAGATTTAAAGTGCCTCTGGGGATCACAAACCACTGTCATCCATGTATGGTTGGCAGGTAAGGTAAAGAAATTATAGCTAGGTTGGTGTAATAATGGGTCTATCTGAGTGATTTTTTTTTTTTTTAAGATTTTATTTATTTATTTGACAGAGAGAGATCACAAGTAGGCAGAGAGGCAGGCAGAGAGAGAGAGGAGGAAGCAGGCTCCCCGCTGAGCAGAGAGCCCGATGCGGGACTCGATCCCAGGACCCTGAGATCATGACCCGAGCCGAAGGCAGCGGCTTAACCCACTGAGCCACCCAGGCGCCCCTGAGTGATTTTTTTTCGTTAAGTGCGTAGAAAGGGAGTGAGAGAAACTGAGTCAAAAAAAAATCTGTGGATAATAACCAATGTAGGAATAGAATTTTTATTGATCGGTGGTTATACCCAGGTGATATTCAAAATATTTAGCAACAGATAAGTCATAAGTGCCCACCTATCAAAATAGATACCAACTGTAAGCAGTTGATAAGGCCATATGGCTAAATATCATTAGATCTGCCATTACTCTGTGGCTTTACATGTGCCTCCCATACGTTTGTAACACTCATATAAATAATTTCATCACTTCTAAGAATCAGAATTGCCTATGAAATGTATCCATATATATATAATATCATATATATAAATGTATAATCACACACACAACCATACACACACAAAAAATATCCTTTTAAGCCCTCACCCTGACCCAGTTGTCATCAGATTCCAGCCATACTAAACTTCTCTTGGCTTCTCAAATATCCCTTCCCAACTTGGTATCCCCTATCTTTTTATTTCATTTTTAATCAAAGAAATATATATATGTGTATATATATATATATTTTTTTTAAATATATGTATTTCAAATAAAATATTCCAAAAGGGCTTAAAGTGTAAGAAAAAGTTATTTGCCCCATTCTGACTCTATCTCCAATCCTGCACCCAAGAATCAACCACTTTTTAACAATTTTTCTTCTGGTAGCTGCCTCTACTATATACACCCATCTCTAAATAATTTTTATATCTCATCTCTTGATTTGCCGATTAGATATACTGTATTGATTTCAATCACAATTTTTTGGTTTATAAATTTTAGATTATATTTATTGACTTCCATGATAAAATACAAGGATTTTTAGCTCTCTTTACTCTTCATTATTCTACTGGCACTACACGTGTATATATGTCTTATCCTCTCATCCTCCCAAAAGAGTAATAATTTAACTGCTCCTGTATGGAGCTCTTTAAGCCTGGCGTAGTATCATTGTTGGAATGCCATCTTTGCCATCATCCTGATGCTTCCTTTCAACTTTTTCTTGTATTAGATCTCATGATTCCTATATGCCATGTTTTCCTCTTGCTTTACTTCCTTATTTTGAAGGGAGTAAGTAGGATAAAATTGTATCTTAGTAACTTTCTAAGTAACAGCATGTGAGAAATAATCTTTCTGAGAACTTCACTATTAGTGAAATGGATGTAGAATTCTCAATTTGAAATAAACTGCATTCAAATAAGGCATAATTCTTCTTTTCTAGCTCCAAAGCCATTATGATCTGTATAGAAGACTTTTTAAGAAAGATTTATTTATTTAAGACAGAGAGAGATGGAGAGAGAGAGAGAGAAAGAGAGAGTGTGTGGAGGGGATGGCAGGGAGAGAAAGGGAGACAGAATCCATAAGCAGATTCCCTGCTGAGCGTGGAGCCCTACGTAGAGCTGATCCCAGGACCCTGAGATCATGACCTGAGCCGAAACCAAGAGTCAGACACTTAACTAACAAAGCCACCCAGATGCCTCTGTAGAGATGACATTTTTATTTAAATTTCTGGAAGCTTGATTCTAGTATTCTGAAATTTTACAATAAAATGTCTTTGGTTGGGTGTGTGTTATTTGTGGTAGGAACTCTGCGGGTTCTCTCAACCTAAAATTTTACATCCCTTAATTACGGAATATTCTCATGAATTATCTCTATCATCCTTTCTTTCCAGCACTTTCTCTATTCAACCTGTGCTTCTTTTATTCCAATGTTGAATTTTTCCAAACTGGTCCTCTACTGGATCTCTCCTAGTTTTCATTTTTGCCTATCTGCTCTTTCTTTTAAGTTTTTCAAATTTATCTTCCAGTTCTACTAAGAAACTTCTACCATTTTAGGGGTGCCTGGGTGGCTCAGTTAGTTAAGCGACTGACTATTGATTTTGGCAGGTCATTTTCTAAGGGTCACGGGGTCAAGCCCCATGTTGAGCCCCACTTCGACCCCCATATGGGGCAGGCATATATCTGCTTCTCTCCTTCTTTCACTCACCCTCTGCCCCTTCCCCTGTTGCATATATGTGCTCTCTCTCTCTGAAATAAATCTTTTTTTTTTTTAAAGATTTTATTTATTGGGGCGCCTGGGTGGCTCAGTGGGTTAAGCCGCTGCCTTCGGCTCGGGTCATGATCTCAGAGTCCTGGGATCGAGTCCCACATCGGGCTCTCTGCTCAGCAGGGAGCCTGCTTCCCTTTCTCTCTCTCTGCCAGCCTCTCTGCCTACCTGTGATCTCTCTCTGTCAAATAAATAAATAAAATCTTAAAAAAAAAAAAAAAGATTTTATTTATTTATTTGACAGAGAGAAATCACAAGTAGATGGAGAGGCAGGCAGAGAGAGAGAGGGAAGCAGGCTCTCTGCTGAGCAGAGAGCCCGATGCGGGACTCAATCCCAGGACTCTGAGATCATGACCTGAGCCGAAGGCAGCAGCTTAACCCACTGAGCCACCCAGGCGCCCTCTCTGAAATAAATCTTAAAAAAGAAAAAGAAAAAGAAAAAGAAACCTTTGCTGTTTTAAATTCTTACACTCGTGTGTGTGTGTGTGTGTGTGTGTGTGTGTATACCGTTCTGTTGCTTATGTTTAAAGCATCCTCTTGTCTCCTGGATATCTTGAATGCAATAGCTTCTGTCATCCCCTGATGCTATTAATGATAGTCTTCAACCCTCAAATTGCTTTATGCTATTTTTTTAGTATTTGATCTCAAGTTAAACAGATTTCTCGGATTTTCATAATGCTTGGTTGCCTGTTTAAGAATGGGGAGTGAAAAGGCTGCGTGTAGTGCATGCACGGGGCCAGTGACCAAGGCTTCACTGTAGAGAGATCAAGTCAAAGATTGATGAGGGATCAGCATCTTAGTCTTTCCTCTAGGGCTAGATAAACTTCCCGGCTAAAAGTCTTCCAATTTGCTACTTGGGGGATAAAGACCTGTGTGTACCCTTGAAGTCTAGTAAGGAACATACTCTCTCTATCTCTCTGTCTCTCCTTCTCTCTCTCTCTCTCTCTCTCTCTCTCTCACACACACACACACACACACACACACACACACTTTTCTTCTATTTTCCATACTGAATCCTGAGCTCAATAGTACTTAACACTTTCACTCAAGAAACTCCTCTGCTTTACCCACCCCAGAGGACACAATAACTGGATGCGCATTCCAGAGTTTTAATAGCCTCTTAAATGGCTTTCAACCAATTCTACTCATTTCCCTATTCTTTCCTTTGCCTCTACAAAGGTACCAGCTACTGCTAATTCCTGAGCCTTTTAAGGTTCCTGCAGTGCAAACTGGATTGGTGTTTGATTTCCCATTGCTGCCAGAAGATAAAACTGCTGACTCAGTCATCGCATTTACTCTGCAGCATCTGAAATAGTTCAATATGGATTTACAGTTAAACAGACAAACCATGGTCCGTTTATAATAGTCTTAGGTTTGGGATGGAGCCAAGATAGATGTGTTTTTCAACCTGCTACCTTCCTGGAATCTATTTTTTTGTTTTTAACCTCCCCAAATGATTTAAGTCCACTTGTCCTAACTGTGATTATTTTGGTGACTCTGGGTAAATTGTTTAAACATATATAACAGGGGACAAAATGCCTGCACTTCATATCATTTGAATATTGTGAAAAAGAGACAAAAAGATATATGCCCAGTCAAGAAGAAGGTGCTATATTAACCTAAGGTTTATTTATCTTCTTAGAGGAAGATACTATTTCACTGTTGGTAGGGGGAATTGTTTTCCAACTAAGATGATACACTGGATGGTGATATCTCCTTGTCCCCATTTACAAGTCAGCATTAGGATTAGTTATACAGTGCCCAGATTTATGCTTCCTCATGACAAGTGATCTTCAATTCACTAAGTGAAATGTAATAAACCAATGACTTCAGTCTCCTTATGCTCTAATTAAAGCAACAACATTATGCTGTTTGGTATGTGCTGATCATGTGTGTGTGTAACTGTATGAATTTTTCATATAAATACTTTATATCTCCTTCCAGGCATCTGGATCATGATAACAGCAAGTCAGCAGGCCACACCATTCAGAAGAAAAAGGAAATTAATATTCCTGAGAAAAGAGGAAATTAGATACTACTTGAGAGGTGAGGCATTCTGCTCCTAATGAAAAACACCTTTTGATTTAACACACTATTCTCAGCTTTAAGTGTTTGGTAAATATTAAGGTTGGTTTTTTTTTTTTTTTTCACACTTTCAAAGGCTTACAGGCCCCCTGCAGTTCCAAAATGCTATAATATTACTACCATCAACTGGGATTTAGGAAACCTGGATTCTAGTCCTCGCTCTTTTCCAAACTGGATATGTGATCTCAGGCATGATATTCAGGCCTGCTTGGGCTCTTTACTTATAAAATTGTAATTCTTATCATTCTTTCACCATTCATTTCCTATTGCTGGCACAGGAGCAAAAGTAAATAAATCAGAAGTAATTTATTATTCATTCAGACAAATTAATATATTTTAAATACTAATGTAAACATTTTTTGGTTTCAGTGCTACAACTAATTAACTCTGAATACCCACCAACTGCATGGAAATCTTACCTCTAAAAAGTATCGATTTTATAAAAAAATACAAGAATACTGTATATCTACTTTTCTTTCATCTCAAATTACCAGATAATGACTACTACCTAACAAGTCTTTTTTTTAATCTTTGGATTTAAAATTTTAATGAAAAGACTTTTTCAGTGAGGTGTGAGATACAGAATCTTGCTTTCTATTTTTTGATATTTCAAATGTTCAAGATCTCATCTTTATGATAAACTGATTATTATAAAATATTTCATATTTGTCATCTTGGTCAGTCATAAAGTAGCCTTATTGTGCAACAGATTTTTCTACCTCTTGAAGAAATGCTTTAATAAATAAAATTGGCAATTAAAATGATTTCAAGATAAAAATGTGAGAAGGGGTTTCATATCCTACTCAGAATTATCAAAATGTATTTAAGGGGTAGGATTTATGATCTACATGATTTGATCTCTCCATTCTTGGTTCCATTCCTAGCTTTTGTCACTATCTTGCTTTGTGGACTCTAGGCAAGCCATCTAATTAGGGGTCAGCTATCTCACTTCAAACCTGTTGTGAAGATAAAAGGAAATCAACAAAAGTATTCTGAAAGGAAAAAAAGGAAATTAATGCTGTTGTGGCTAATTAGCTCAATTATTCAACGTGCTGGGGTTGAGAGGGCTCTTATTCCATTAGTTTCTTTCTGATCCCCATCCTGTCTTTTACAGAACCAGAGGCCCAAGGCTATCCATGCATGAGTTCACATACTTCAGCATCACCGGAAATACCTCCTTATTAATTTTTTTCAGGCCTTGCTTTAAACCAGACCATATATTGTCATACTGTAAGACTCACACACTCTTTTTATGTTCACTATCAAGCTTTTCTCTAATGAGGCTACAACAAGAACAGAAACCTATCTGGAGATAAGGATGCACGAGCAGATTTGGAACGACCGCTCTCTAATGGCTTTCTAAACCTACAGGTGGGAATTGCTTATACCCAGCAGTGACCACTGACATCCCGGATGAAGTCAGCCGGCCTCAAAAGCACAGAGCATGTCATGAACTCTTTGTGAGGAGTCATTACTTAGAAGTCTTTTCTCTAGAAACGCGTCTGGAAATCAGGTGTTCAGGAAAAGAATGGGTAATCCCTAGTCACAAGCCTTTGTTGTGTTACTACTGTATCTTGCATAGGAAAATGACTAGGGGGTGGGGCCGGATTTAATTCCAGTACTTGGCGTTGCCACACGGTGCCAGAACTGGTCTCTGGTAGGGAAGGCTGCGATGGCCTTGGCTCCCATCGAGTGGGCTTCTACCCAAGAAAGGAAGAAAGAGTAGTGGTGTTCTGCGATGTGACAAAACGGGCCAGCTTAAAGCCACGCACGTCTGCAGCATGCATCCCTCGAACAGTTTTCCCCAATCCCCTCCCTTAAAGACAGAGCGCGCGCCCGCGAGGGCCCATTACCATCCTGCAGGATGAGGGTGGGCTGTACCGCCTGCACTCGGAACTGCCTGGCCCTCCAGCCGGGGCTGGGCGCCCGCACCACCTCGCTGTCAGACAGCCAGGTCACGGTCTCAAAGTTGTCCCCGCGAGCCAGCGCCTCGGCCTCGGCATGATGCACGGCCACCCGGTCGAACTGGTAGAGGCCTCCGGAGTGGTCGAAGTGCACGTGGGTGGCCACGGCCAGCAGTGGCCGGCACGCCGCGTCCTCTTTGGCCCCGTGATCCTGCAAGAGCCCAGAGGAGTACAGGTACTCCGGGAGGCTGCGCAGCCCCAGGCCCGTATCGATCACCACATCTTGCTCGGAACCGCGCACCAGCCAGATGTTGGCGCGGTTGCCCGACTCATAGAAGCGTTCCTGAATCCAGAAGATGCCGTCGCCCAGGGACTTGTGGGCGTACCACTCGAGAGCGGACATGCTGGGCAGGGGTGCGGTCGGGTGGAGTGGGTGTAGGTGTGTGTGCCTCTGGCAGGCTGTCCAGACGCTAGGCGCTGCGGCGGTGTGGAGCTGTCAGCCCGCAGCCAGCGAGGAGGCGCAGAGCGAGGAGAGGGCGGGGGATCCGGGAGATGCGAGGGTGGGGGGGAGAACTAAGAGGAAGGACGCGCCGAGACGCGGCCTGGAGAGTCGGCCCGCACCCTCCAGCCAGGTCCGCAGAGAGCAGAGGTTGCTCTGCCCGCACCGAGACGCGGGAATAGTCGCGGCTTCAACAGCTGCAGCACGAGAGAGCGGTAACGCAGGGGCACTGCAGCAGACTGGAGACCCAGAAGGGGACACTTTCTTCACCCCAGGGGTCTGACTGCAGAGGCGAGAAGCTGGGCGGGGGAGGTGCCAGGTCCTCCCACCCACCGCGCGCTGCGAAGCGCATTTCCAGCCGGCGCCGAAAGAGTCCGGCCAAGCCGGATGGACGAGTACGGCGCCTGCCAAGGACTAAAAAGCTCTTGGCCCAGCGGGCGGGGCCTAGCTAGGGAGTGGGCGGGGCTTACTGGTTGTGATCGGAACAGGGCTCTGAGGCCGCGTGGAGGGCGGAGCGCGCTTCTCCAGAGGTGGAACGGGTAATCCCAGCGCCCGCGCCTTCTGTCTGCACCCCTTCCTTGCCGGCCGGTACTTCGGCTGCACAGTTTTACCCAAGCCTCAAGACTTAGTGAGCAGGTAACAGAGGGAGTGATTGAGGGGTTGGGAGGAGATGGAGAGGGTAGAGAGAAGTTAAATGGGCACATGGAGAAGGTGGGGGGAGTCAGGGTGGCGATTCACTAAAGCGCTTCTGGATTGAGGGGCGTGGAGAGATCTGTCTACCTTTCCTTCTCCTAATCCCTTCAAAATCTTTGAAAACCGTCCTTTCCAGATTTTACCTAGTCTCCACTTCCTGGGACTGTTTGCAGTGAGTTAGAAGGGGATTAATGATGGTAGATTTTCAAATCTGATGACTGTGTGATTGGCTCAGGCACGAGTCATTGCCGCAGACTTGCTGCTTAAGGACCGACTATTCTGTATGTTTTCCTAACTCTTGGCACTCTCCCCTGTATCGCGGGGAGAGAATTTGTTAATAATGTTTTCCTGGTCTTCTGAAAAATGAAATTCTGTATTCCTTCCCCTACCCTCCGTTTTTTTTTTTTTTTTTTGGTTAGTTCGTCCACTCTTGGAAGAGAGCAAAGAAACTTGATAGAAAGGCTCAAGTAAAGGTGGAAGCAGTCGCACCTCGTGAGAATGGAAAACGTGGATAGTGCCTGGGTGTGGCCCAGCCCTCCACAGAAATTACCCCTACTCTTAACCCCAGGTCCCTGTCCCCACCTAACACTTCCCAGCAATTGAAACATGAAGTTAGGCTTCAAAAATTCCCTTGAGAACTTGGCCAACCTCCTTACTCAGCCAGGAAAAATTATAAAGATACCCATGAGATAGCATTATAAAAAATAATTACGAAAACCCTTTTTGTGGCAGCTACTAATAAGCCTTCATAGGAGAAATGTACTGTCTTCCCCTACACTGCTAAAGCCTTTGGTGAGGATGCAGCTTTTCTCAATATTTTCCTAATCTAGTTAGAGTCTATCCAGTCACTCTGTTCAGGGCTATCCATACATGCAAGGTCTTGAGCTAGATGATATGTGAGAATAGAACTGGAGGGGGGGGGGGTTGTGATCTGCGTTTTCAAGAATTTGAGGGAAGATAATAACTATGCACAAATATTTGTATGTAAAGCAGTAGAGGATATATACCACAGAGGGAGTAAAAACTAGGTGCTATAAGGATACAAATGGAAATGATTGTTTAAGAGTGGTATTTGAGCAGGACTTAAAAGACCAGTTTGTTAGGATGCCCTCCGCTGGGAAGTACAGAGCTTTCTGTAGTTGGGTATTTTTCCTCTAGGCAGAGGGGAACCACTGTAGGAGAAATGGAGGGATATCTTCACTAGGCAGTAAGTTCAGCAATAATTCACCCAGTGTTTATTGGACTTTTGCTAGGCTCTGATTAGTGATAGAGCATGAAAATGTGAATAAGTCTTCAAGGAGGCTTTCATGATTACAGATCCTTCTGCTTGCATCACACATTTCCCTGAATGTCTGTCCTTTCTTAGTTCTTAACTAAGAACTTAGTTCTTAACTAATGGCCTTTCCATTTCCTGTGCTAGGCTGTGAGCTCTAGGAGAGCAGAAGCTTTGTTTTTGTTCACTGCTGTATGCCCAGTATGGAGAATATGGCCTGACACAGAGGGTGCTTAATGAATACTTGATGAATGGGTAATTGAAGAGCTTACTGGAAAGACAGACAAGAACTGACAATTACACCATGATTTTTTTAAAAGAGTAATAAAAGCAGGTCTCTCCCTTCTCTCTCCTCCTACGGAGAGACCTACCTCCATGTTGGGTGGAGAAAAAGTATATTTGCACAGCATCTTAAATGATGTTGGGGCTTGCTTAGGTAGATGTAGAAGGAATGCATTCCAGGCAGAAAGAATGCTACAAGCAAGAGTTGGTGTAGCAGAGTTGAGAGTGGCTAGAGTATGGCATGCAGGGCGCAAGAGGCAGAAAGTTAGACTCAAAGCTTTGTTAGTTAAGGAGAGTGACACATTGAGGTTTATGTTCTAGAAAGATGACTAGAAAGTTGATTGAAAAGGGGTGTCTGGCCATGGGAATTTACTTGTTCTATGTTAGAGATCCAGGTGAGAAATTGTAAAGGTCTGAACAAAAGCGGAGGTAAAGGAAGGTCAGCATGTAAGACCTTCCTAACGTTCATCTATTGATGAGGGGATTGAGGGAGATGGGGAGGAGGTCAGTATGACTATGGGATTCTGATTGGGACAATTTAGGTGTCACTCTCATCAGGAAAGGTACTGTAACCTGGCTTTCAAGTCCTCCCACAGCTTTCATGCCTGCTTACATCTGTTTGTACATTTATTCACCTTGCCAATATGTGCAAGGGACAGTGTGAGATGTGGAAGACAATGCATTTAGGCCAGAACATAACTCATAAAATGTTCGTAATATGAGGAATTTTAGAGATTAGCTCAGGCTCTGCTGCAAGGTTGTCTTTATAATTGATTAGAATGGGCTTTGCATTTCAACTCTTGGATGCTTGAACTACACCCATCAAACTATCTCAGAACAGTTCTGAATTGGAATTTTCAGGAGTCATTCCAAAATGGAAGATGATGCTTCTGATTTAAACATTTTTTTTAAAGATTTTATTTATTTATTTGACACAAAGAGAGAGATCACAAGTAGGTAGAGAGACAGACAGAGAGAGAGGGGAAGCAGACTCCCTGCTTCCAGTGTGCCCAGTGCTGGACTCAATCCCAGAACCCTGAGATCATGACCTGAGCCAAAGGCAGAGGCATAACCCTCTGAGCCACCCAGGCGCCCTGATTTTACACTTTTAAATTCAGTCAATTTCGCCATTAAAAATCACTTCTTTGTAAAGATTAAAGATATCTGTGGGATTTAAAAAATCTTCAGCTAACCTAGAAGTGTGTTTCAGATAGCATAATGTAGATGAATGGACAATGGATAGATACCTGAGGCTTTAACCCAGTTCTGTCTTCCTTAGGTATTAACTGCGTGTCTTTAGGCAGTCAGCTAGCCTCTCAGGGCTTCACTTTCCTCTTTTACAAAATGCAAAATTTAATCTGAATCAGTGGTTCTTAATTTGGGCTACACATTGTAATCTCTGGGAAGGCTTTAAAAAGTCCTAAGACCTAAATCCCATCTCCAGAAATTGTGATTTTGTTGTTCTGGGGGGGAAGCCTGAGGTATGTTTTGTTTCGTTTTGTTTTTAAATTCTGATGATTCCAGGTCCTCAACCCACCTCTCTTTACTCCTCACTCCTTACCAACAACATGGCTCTCTTGTTCCTTGGACACTCCCAGCATGTAACTTCTTCCTCTGCACTTGATCTCCTTCTCTCTCTAACTATCTCTGCTTTGCCCCTCCCTCCTGTGGCTCACAGGCCTTCTCCAGCATGCTGCTCAGATTTATCCTCCAGAGAAATCCCTTCCTTCTGTGAAAAGCCACTACCATACTCCTTTGTTGTTCTCTATCCCCTTACCATGAGTTCTTTTTCTTCAGCGCTGTATTGATAATTTTCTGGGGCTGCTCTCACATTTTACCACAAATTGGGTGGCTTACAACAACAGAAACTTATTCCCTTGCAGTTCTGGAGGCCCAAAGTCTGAAATCAGGATATAAACAGGGTTCATTCTTTCTGACAACGTTGAGGAAAAATTTGCTCCCTGCCTCTCCTAGCTTGTAGAACATCCTGGCACTGTCTGGTGTTCCTGGCTTGTAACTGCAGCACCCTACTAGCCGCCTTTGTCTTCATATGGTGTTTTCCCGCTATGCATGTCTTTCTGCCCAGATTTCCCTCTTAGAAGGACACCTATCATTGGAAGAGGACTCACCCTAATTTGCTGTGACCTCATCTTAATGTGATTACATCTGCAAAGACTTCACTTCCAAATAAGGAAGGTCCCATTCACAGGTAGTGGGGGTTAGGAGTTCCAGCATATTTTGGGGGAGGGAGGGACACACAATTCAGCCCACGACAAGAATACACATATTATGTTACACGCTTACTTGTTTACATGTTTGTGTTCTTTCAGCTGCTGAAATACAAGCTCTTAGGACAGGGACACAATTTTACTCAAAGCTTTCTGGGTCCTGCCACAGTGCCTGGAATGCTCAATGCTGGTTGAATGAGTGACTCAGTGAAATTGGTCTGTAGGAAGTACAGGAAGATTTGGATAATGAGGAAATGGGGAAAGTTGGTTAAAAAAAGGGGGGGGGGGGGCGCCTGGGTGGCTCAGTTGGTTGGACGACTGCCTTCGGCTCAGGTCATGATCCTGGAGTCCCGGGATCGAGTCCCACATCAGGCTCCCAGCTCCATGGGGAGTCTGCTTCTCCCTCTGACCTTCTCCTCATGTTCTCTCTCACTGTCTCTCTCTCAAATAAATAAATAAAATCTTTAAAAAAAAAAAAAAAAAAAAGGGGGGGGGGCGCCTGGGTGGCTCAGTGGGTTAAAGCCTCTGCTTTCAGCTCAGGTCATGATCCCAGGGTCCTGGGATCGAGCCCCGAATCGGGCTCTCTGCTCAGCAGGAAGCCTGCTTCCTCTTCTCTCTGCCTGCCTCTCTGCCTACTGTGATCTCTGTCTGTCAAATAAATTTAAAAAAAATTTAAAAAGCCCTTTAGTCAAGAAGTTTGGGAGGGTGAAAAAAGGACAAGGTAGTGGTCAACTCAGAGGATTCCAAAGATTGAGACTTAGGCCTCATTTGTGAGCCATTTTTCCTATGAGACAGTTACTGGAGTCCAAGAAATACGTCTCAGCTCTGCAAGAGAAGAAAATGAATGTGTCAGTTTCTCTAGGTATGGGACGAAAGACTCCTAATAGCCAAACTAAAAAGAGATGAATCTCTAGGCTAGAATACCATGTAATCATTAAGGGTGGCTCAAGAGCTAGGACTGATTTTTCTGTCAAGGGCAGTGTATTCACTACTGATAACAGTTTATATACCCAAAAGTGTTTAATAAATATGGAAGTGTAGAGGCAGCAGGGTTTGATATTTCTCAAGGGGTATTTCATCAAGCAGTGGTAGCTGGTAACTAACTCTTTTTTTAGGGTGAATTTTCCCAACTGATTCTTAGAGCCCACCTCCAAAGATTCTGGTGTAAGTTTGAATACTTGAGGATCACTTGAGATTCTGTTTATTTAACAAGTTCCCCAGGTAATTCTTATGATCAGGTGTTTTGGGAAATGTTACCCAGAATTCTTCTTAATCTTTATTTCATAGCAAATCCCAGATTGGAAGTAAGCCCTTGGTCTCAACCATGCCTCCTGGTCTCCCACACTTCATTTCTTAGAGTAAAGGTGTGTCTTTCTGCTCAGCAGTTTTCATACTTGGGAAACCTGCTTTGTGTGGGCTCAGCTTATGCTTGGGTGACTCAGCAAATGAAACACAGCCATTTGGTTATTCTCCCCTTCTTTGAACAGATGGAATGAGCCTGATTATTAAAATAAGCACCTTTCCCATATAACTTGTGCTTCATTGTAACTAAATAGTGAATGAGGGAAATTGATTCCTGATAGAATTCCAATTAGTAGATATGGAAAGAATAGAATTATAGTACATAATGGAATGATGAATTTAGACTATAATCATCAATGGCTACTAAAATCATTAGGTAGAAACTGATGGGGAAGTTTGTACTAGGTGAAACAGACTGATAGTACCTGAACCCACTCACCAGAGAACATCACCGAGAGAGAGTTAGTTCATGTGCATCCTGATATGATGCAGTTGGAAGAACAGAGCATCTCTTTTAAGTCTTCTTTCAAAAAATTTAACTCAAATTTGAGTAAACGTCTAGCTCACCTATTTAGAAAATACAGGGGCTAGAGGAATGTATTAAGCCACATCTCATGGATTCAATTCCTCAGATTCAGAAATGGGAGAATGTATAGCATTGCTACTTTCAAAGTGTGGACTGCATACCAGCGGCCCTGGTATCCCCAGAGAGCTTGTTAGAAATGCAGGTTCTTGGCCAAATGAAAGACTCCGCATTTTAACAAGATCCTAGGTCATTCTCTTGTGCCTTAAATTTGGAGAAGCATTGTCCAGGAAATGACCTCATGTTTTCAACAAATAATGGGAAGGGAGAAAGAGAGAGGGACTGTTGAGTGGTAGGGATATATTACTGCTTTGTTGGGCTTGCAGGATTGAATGATGTATCAGTGGGAAAAGAGATTTAGAGGATGTGTGTTATAATCATCACTGCAGTCAAATGCAGACTTGTAATGAAAGAGCCTGTTAATATGCTGCCAGCTCACTTCTCACTCTATAGTATAACCATGTTTCAGACAATTCAGAAATTCAATGCAAAACTTGAGTACGTGACATCTCTGCCATCCCCAAAGTTGAAAAGAGTACACGTTTTTTGTTTTGTTTAATTTTAATTAATTTATTTTTTTCAGCATAACAGTATTCATTGTTTTTGTACCACACCCAGTGCTCCATGTAATCCGTGCCCTCTCTAATACCCACCACCTGGTTCCCCCAACCTCCCACCCCCCACCCCTTCAAAACCCTCAGATTGTTTTTCAGAGTCCTCTGAAAAGAGTACAGTAATTGTGCCTTTAATTTAATTTTTTTTTTTTTTTGCTCGGACACACTTCAGAATCTTAATGAGCCTGTTCCCATTTCTAAAAGGACATTAGATTAAATCTCAAGGATTTTTACCAATACTCAAATTCTAGGATAAATAAATCATTTAAAAATCTCAATGTATATGACTAACGATAGTGTATGTGACTAAGGATAGTCTTCACGTTGAATGTAAAAGCAAGTCTGTCTGTCTTCATCAGCTAGACCTTTCTTGTCCACGCTTTTCACAAAGGTCTGAGATCTTGATGCCAAATCACAGAGGGGTGGAGAGAACTACATCAGCTGGTTGTACAGTGGTCCAAGCAATGTCTCAAAGGAGCCCCAGGGTCAGCTGTTCACATGGGGCCGAGGTGAGGTAGTTGAGGCCATCCTCATATCACCTGCCAGGCATGACTAGGTGTGAGGGGTCCAGAA
The DNA here is from genome assembly GCF_030435805.1 of Mustela lutreola. Taxonomy (NCBI): domain Eukaryota; kingdom Metazoa; phylum Chordata; class Mammalia; order Carnivora; family Mustelidae; genus Mustela; species Mustela lutreola. The sequence goes on from NC_081294.1 coordinate 115,688,524, forward strand.
ATTAGTCTTTCCTGTTTCTTTCTTTACAAGTTTTACTTTCCAGAAGCATTTTAAATTGGCTGTGCTACTTAACGGGCAGAGTTTTATATTTTGCTTTAAAATGTTGGTTTCCTTTTTTACATGATGTCTTTCAGAATTTACCCACTTCTCTGGTATAACGAATTCTCATGGCTGGGAATAAAGGACGTGGGCGTGCAGCTTATACCTTTAATATTGAGGCCGTTGGGTTTAGCAGAGGTGAAAAGTTACCTGATGTAGTATTGAAACCACCTCCTCTATTTCCCGTAAGTACATTAAAAGCGGATTTCTCATGGTTCTTTCATGTTTTAAAGAACATTAAAATTCTATATAGGACTGAATAGAGGATACCATTATAAAATCTTAAATGTAAGAAAGCCAAAAAGAGTGTGCTTTGCTGCTGCTGTTCTTCCCTGAACCTCTTTCTGATTTTTAACATGGCTTTCTTAAAACACAGAAAAAACTGTACTCACCTTTCCTTAAATATACTCAGCCCTGTGTGAATGAAGAAAGAATTTTTTTTAATTCCTGCATCTTCTATTGCTGTTTCTGATGTATTCCAACATCAAAATAATATTTTTGAATGTCAGGTTAGATTTTACAATGGTCCCCAATGGTCCTCACTCTACCAGACTTTCACTTAATGATTTTCTTATCTTATCTTATCTTATCTTATCGTATATCTATAGAATTTGGTTTTATTCCCTAGAATACCATTCAGTCTACTATTCCCTAATCCACTTTTTTTTTGCTTATTTCTCTATTTTTTGAAAGTCAATTTGAATTTTGTTGCTGTTTCTCAACATCTAAGTGTTCCTACTACATTTAGTGTTGCTTTTAAATTTAATGAGTATGCTGTAAACTTAATTGGCATAATATTTAATGCTTTCACTTTGCATTTAGTTTAAAACCTAAGCTAACATTTCCAGGTATGTATGTGTTACAGTATTAAAAAAATGAAAAATCATAAATAACCATATACCTCTCAATCCAGAAATCTTTCCCCTATATCAAAAGGGAAAAGTCACTTGTCAAAAGAATTATGTAAGTAGAGTACCCTGAACAAATGTATCTAGGGATCTACATGTCTTACACAGGGACTTTTTGTTCTTGGTATTTTCCCTTTTTGATATTTAGTAAAACAGTAAATATCCCATGTGGAGGCATAATGCCACTTTATACATTGATTTTTTTTTTTTTTAAGATTTTATTTATTTGACAGAGAGATCACAAGTAGGCCGAGAGGCAGACAGGGGTGGGGGGGTAGGAAGCAGGCTCCCTGCTGAGCAGAGAGCCGGATGCGGATGCGGGGCTCCATCCCAGGACCCTGGGATCATGACCTGAGCTGAAAGCAGAGGCTTTAACCCACTGAGCCACCGAGGCACCCCTACATTGATTTCTTTTAAAACAAGCTCTTCTGCATGTGTGAGGATACTTCTAAACACCAGGAATATTAGGACATGTTGTTTTATACTTGGAATAAAATTAAAATTCCTTACTGCTGGCAAACTGGCTCTGTTTGATATGGCCTTGCTGGTGTCTCTCTAACTTTTCTCATCACCAACCTTCTCTCTCCCTAGCCATCATGGCCTCCTTGTTCTCTCAGACATTATCCTGGTTTTCCTGACTAGAGCCATCTGTTGTTCTCAAGTCTTTCCATGATGGCATCCTAATTTTTTCCAGAGCTCTGCCCAAACGTGACTTCCTAAGAGGTCATGTGTGCTTACCGTGTTTAGACCAACAACCTCCAGCCTGCATGTACTCTGTCCATCACTCTTTCCTCTACCCAGCTTGTTTTCATGCCACTAATCTCTATCTGAAATTGTGTATTTCCTCATTGTTTACTTACATCTTGTGTTTTTCTCCCCTAGAATGTAAAATCCATAAGGGCAGGAAGTTTGATTAGTTCATCATGGTGTCTCTTGTTGTCTGTGTCTGGCTTATTATATAGTAAGCCCTCAATAAATAGTTGTAGAATGAATGAATAAATTCAGAGTGAAATTTTGAAAATGTATCCTATACTTAGCTCTGATAATGTCTTTTTATTTTTTTAAGAAATGTCTTTACTGTATACCCGGAGGCCCCACAATTTAATAAACATGTATTTTATGAATATACATACATATATCCATATATGTGCATGTGTGTAATTCTTTAAAATTGAAGGCATAGAGAGGCACCTGGGTGGCTGTCATTTGGGCATCTGACTCTTGATTTCAGCCCAGGTTATGATCTCAGGGTCTTGGGATCAAACGCTAAGTCAAGCTCTGCTCTGAATATGGAACCTGCTTGGGATTCTCTCTCCTTCTCCCTCTGTATCTCCCCACCCCCACATATCCACATGCGTGTGTTCTCTTTTTGTCTAAAAAAAAAAAAAAAATTGAAAATGTAAATTCAAATTCCTGCTTTGTCATTTACATGTCATATGAGCTTAGAGATTGTTCACTTCTTAATTTATTGATGATACTTAATTGGGATCATGGATGTTGTATATTGAGGACGTCCTGGTCAGAGTAACCACTTGCTAAATAACAGCTGCTACTTTTATTCTTTTTTTTTTTTTTAAGCTACTGCTTCCACTAATACCACCACTACTAATTGAGGTTAATAGGAAACTAAAGCAGTTGCTGTCATTTGGGTGCCTTGACTTCTAAACTATGTAATCATGGTCAACAGACTATGTAATAAAATATCTGTTGGTGTGGTCAGAAGAAAATTAAGCATCTTTCTTTCCTACCTCTAAAATAAGAGCAAGGTAGGAAATGGGCTAAAAGGTTAAAAAGATGACAAAAGTTCAACATCTTTTGAGCTGATTATAAAATTTAAAATCTGTAAGATGTAGTTTTTCAATAAAACTGACATTTTCCAGATTATAGACAAAAAGGATATTTAAAAACTTAATTTATTAAAAATATTGTCTCTTAAAAAGGATACAGATTATAAACCAGTGCCACTGAAAGCAGGAGAGGGTGAAGATTATATGCTGGCCTTGAAACAGGAGTTGAGAGAAACTATGAAAAGAATGCCTTATTACATAGAAACACCTGAAGAAAAACAAGGTGGGTAGTAGAATCTTTGATTATGTGGCTGAATGGATACAGATGAAATAATGTTTCTATATAAGATACAAAGATCAATTAATGCATTTAATGGTTGATGGATTTAGTTCAATCAGAAATTATCCACTACCTGGAAAAGCATACTTAATGTTGATTTAAGAAAATATGTATTTTAAACTTTTTGATATTTTATTTTTAAAATTACCTTTCAAGAGAAATTTTATGCATTTGGTGAAAATTTTGAGAAACAAAAATATTAAAAAATAAAAGTTACCTATAATGCATATGTCTAGGGATCTATTAATATTGTATTGTATATTCTGGATTTTTTTTCTTTTATATGGGTATTCTTTTTATAAAATTGGATTCATGGTCTTTGTATCTTCCTTTTCTACAATAGCAAGTTATTAGCCTTTTCACATATCCTTAGTATTCTTTTTTCTTTTTTAAAGATTTTATGTATTTATTTGACAGACAGAGATCATAAGTAGGCAGAGAGGCAGGTAGAGAGAGAGAGAGGAGGAAGCAGGCTCCCTGCTGAGCAGAGAGCCCAATGCGGGGCTCCATCCCAGGACCCTGAAATTATGACCCAAGCCTAAGGCAGAGGCTTTAACCCACTAAGCCACCCAGGCGCCCCTATCCTTAGTATTCTTAGAAATTTTAATGACTTTGTGGTATTTCATTGTGTGTATATAACATTATTTATTGTGAGTAGTTGCCTGCTATTAGATTTAAAGTGGGTTTTTTGCTCATATATGTATATAATGCAATGATTATTATCCTTTATATCATTCTCTGATTATTTAATATTTTGGTTAAAACTTTTAAAAGCCTTGACTATATTTTGGCTTATTATTTCTATATCAGACATAATAGGAAGCATCAAGCATGTACTCATTGGTTATACCAAGGACAAAGGGGAGAAATTACAGCTGGAGAAGGCTTGACAGTCTCAGACAGGGAGTGGGAAGTGGTTTTAGAGGAAGAGAACTCATTCCTGAGTAGTTATTTAGCACAGTAGATCTATATTGATTTTCAGTTTCTGCCCTTGAATGATGAAATTAGAGAGATCGATATCATCCTTGAATTCCCAAAACAACATCATTAAAGAATGAGAAATTCATACAGTATCATCTCATTCCATTAGTATTAAAAATGCATTCCATTTTAACTCTGCATAAAAGACTTAGAACTAAGTCAAAAAGAAAGTCTTATATAGTAATATGATATGTGCTTATAATTATAAGAAGCATTTTAGACAAGTTCATTTAATTTTTTGAACATAATGGCCTAAAATTGATATAATGGTTTCATAAGACATTTTTATCTCTAAAATACTGAATTTTTTTGGCTTTTATGATTATATTGCATGCTTTTATCTATTTGATTAAAAAATGAAATTAAAGCTCTCATTTTAAAGATTTTAAAAAGTAAGATTAAATGAACTAATAAACATTTATTCTTAGAAAAAATAATAGTGTATAACTTTAATCTTTTTAAAATTAGTGTTTCTCTAGACCATGGAACAGATTAACCTAACTAAATATGATAATTATTAAAGCACAAGTCTAACTTACAAGTATGCCATTTTATTAAAGCCTACCCGTGAGTCTTTTAAACAGGGACATTAGGAACATTATTTTGTTGCTGGTTTCTGGGAGTGGTTGCCTTGTACCTGGATTAAGAGGCTCTTTATCTTTGATAATTGCACAAAGTATTTAAAAATACAAGGAATCTTTGTTTCTCTTTCTTTCTGGATAAAATGCTTGCATAGAATTCTTTGAATTGATACAAGTACATTCTCCTTCAAAATCTTCATGTTTATTTTTCTTTTCTGTTGTAATGTGTTTTTAGAAAACTATAGTTGAAAATGAAGTTTATAAGAAAAAATATACACATACATATGCATGTATAAAGGTTAATATAATACCTATTGTAAATATATATGCTTATTTATGTGTGTGTGTATACATATTTACAATGTTTATATACTGTGCACACCACAAAGGAGAAAGAATTGGCCAGACTGAACAGAAGGATGCAACTGTCAGAGGGAGCTGTATTCTGGGTGGTGGTGTACCACTGTACCTTTGCCAGCCTTATCCTATCACTCACCACCTACATGCTTTAGGAAAGAGAGACTTAGGGACTCATGTGAATAAATAAGGGTAAGAGGTTTCAAGGCTTCCTGGTAATTAAGTGACTAGTGGCTCAGGGTATTGAGTTTACAAAGAACCAAGGGCATAGAATAAAAATGTTTCTTGTTGTGATAGCTTCATAATTTGTTTATAATGTTCTTGGGTAGAATTATAGAAATGATTGGTATTTTCTTTACATGAAATTTATTATCTTTGTAATAAAAGAAAAACACTGATGAATATTATTACTTTAATGGATTACAGCTGCAAGGGTATATGGAGAGTGTCTGATCCGATGGTTCCCAGATAAATCTCCTGAACCACTCAAGGCCAATGAGGTAGCAACAGGAGTGATAGTTGTAATGGTTCTATAAGCCACTTTTAAAGAATTTCAAAAGCTTAATAGAAATTATACATTTACCTGGTGCACCTGGATGGCTCAGTCATTAAGCATCTGCCTTCGGCTCAGGTGATGATCCCACGGTCCTGGGATTGAGCCCAACAACAGGCTAAACCTCTCCTGCTCCCCTGACTTTTGTTCCCTCTCTTGCTGTCTCTGTCAAATAAGTAAACTCTTTAAAAAATAAAATAAAATAAAATATGTAATTCAGTGGCTTTTAGTGTAGTTACAGAATTATGCAACCAACACTACTCTCTGATTTTTGGAACTTTTTCGTCATCCTGAAAGAAACCCTATCCCTGTTAGAATCACCCCTCATTCTCTTGCAACCACTAATCTGTTTTGTCTGTAGTGATTTGTCTGTTCTGGACATTTCATATAAATGACTCAGTCAGTGGAGCCTGCAGCTATTGATCTCGGCATTGTAAGTTCAAGCCCAACATTGGGTGTAGTGATTACTTAAAAATAAAATCTTTACAAAAAAGGAATCATAAAATGTGTCCTTTTGTGCTTGGCTTCTTTAACTTAGTGTAATGTTTTCAGAATTCACTGATGGTACAACATGCTTCATTCCTTTTTGTGGCTAAATAATATTCCATCGTTTTATGTGCCACATTTTGTTTATCCATTGGCCAGTTGGTGGACACTTGGGTCAGTTCCACTTTGGAGCTATCACGATTATTGCTGCTTTGAACATTTATGTACATGTTTTTGAGTGGACATGAAGTATTTCTGTTGGGTATTTATCTAGAATCATATGTTAACTCTATATTTAACATTTTGAGGACCTGCCAAACTGTTTTCCAAAGTGCTTGCACCATTTTTATTACCAACAATATATGAGGGTTCTAGTTTCTCCATACCCTTGCCTTTTGGTTATAGGCATTCTACTGGGTATAAAGTGGTGTCTCATTGTGGTTTTGATTTGAGTCTCCAAAATAACTATGACATTGAACATCTTATGTGCTTTTTTCCATGCATATCTTCTTAGGAGAAATGTCTGTTCAAATCCTTTACTTCTTTTTTTTTTTTTTTAAGATTTTATTTATTTATTTGTCAGAGATAGAGCGTGAGCGAAAGCGAGCACAGGAAGACAGAGTGGAAGGCAGAGTCAGAGGGAGAAGCAGGCTCCCCGTGGAGCAAGGAGCCCGATGTGGGACTCGATCCCAGGACGCTGGGATCATGACCTGAGCCGAAGGCAGCTGCTTAACCAACTGAGCCACCCAGGCGTCCCCCTTTACTTCTTTTTAACGGGATCTCAGTAGTTGGTTTTCAATATTGCTTATCTACAGTTTACTACTAAAGGTTAAATTTTTCCAAAATATGCAATCTGTTGTAGAGAAAATTTTAAAAATGCAAATCTGTCATCTGTGCTGACTTCTCTTTAAAAATAAAAAGCTGGAGAGCAAGATTGAAATCAAGGGGCACCTGGGTAGCTCAGTGGGTTAAAGCTTCTGTCTTCAGCTCAGGTCATGATCCCAGGGTCCTGGGATCGAGCCCTGCCATCAGGCTCTTTGCTTAGCAAGGAGCATGCTTCCCCTCGCCTCTCTCTGCCTACTTGTGATCCCTCTCTCTCTGTCAGATAAATAAATAAAATCTTTAAAAAAAAAAATACTGAAGTCAAAACAATTAAAACCTAGAAGAGCTTGGTTTCTTGGTCTCCCTGATCTACTATTTATTTTAGTTGTTTTTGTTTAACACTGTGCTGTTAGTATTATGTGGAATCATGTTCTTAACATGGAAGAGAAATCAGTACATATTTGGGCCTTGCTTTTTACATTTGCATCATTTGTATTAACTTCCCTATTTCATGGCTATACTCCGAAACCACTTTCTGTGATGAACCTTGGTTTCAGGCTATGGCTTGGTGGTGTTGCTTGCCAACTTAAGTTGCTAGGAAAGAGTTTGGGCCCTCATTGAGGGAGTTTCTTCTGGCAAAGTGGACAAAGCAGAAGTAAGAGCCAGTCCCATTTGGGGCAATGCAGAAGGTCCCTACAAAATTGTCAGTACTTGGCATGGAAGACTTGAAGCTTGCTCATTCATACCCCCTCATGTCCAAACTTAGCTACTCCTACCCTTTTCCCCATTCTCCTCCTCACTGGATTGTGAAGAGTAGCTCATTGAGAAGCCTAACTGTGTATTAATGTGTATATCAAGCCCTGGAGGTGAGCATACAGCCCTCCATCTCCATGTAAGTAGTTAATAAATCCCAGTTAAACAAGATTTTAAGAGTGGGAGCTGGAGGCTAATGTCACAAGAAGACTTTCTTGCCTGTATATGTAAGTAGCTTCCTGACCTGGCTTTGGGCTTTTGTGAATATTTTCAGAGGTAAGTCAGGTTGTCTAATTCTGAACACTGTGTTAGGGTTTAGGTCTCTGCTCACCCCCAGGCATTCGTACCCATTTGCTTCTTGCAATGGGCCCCTCAAACTTGTAATATTTATTGAACTTTTCAATAGGTGTTCAGGAACACATTATGTACAAATATAGGAAATTCCCTATGTGTGAAATAAAAGTTGTTTTGGGGGGTTTGTTTTGTTTTATTTTTAAATTATTTATTTATTTATTTATTTAACAGAGAGAGAGAGAGAGAACAAGCACAAGCAGGGGGAACGGCAGAGGGAGAGGGAGAAGCAGGATCCCCACTGAACAGGGAACATGGTTTAGGGCTCTTATCCCAGGACCCTGGGATCATGATCTGAACCAAAGGCAGATACTTAACCAACTGAGCCACCCAGGGACCCTGAAATAAAAGATGTATCTGCTGTTTTTAGTTATGGCTTACGAGTGGCTGAAGTTCAGGCTTATTCTTGACTTCTCTAATGAACACTTTCTTCTCTTTTTTCTAGATATTGAAAGATATAGTAAAAGATACATGAAGGTGTACAAAGAGGAATGGATACCAGGTAATTATAAAAGTGAGAGTATTAAAGTAATGTTTAAAGTTTATTTCCCTACCCCATATTTTTTTAGGGAAATTTTTCTATTTTCACCATAGGAATTAATGCTATAGGAAAATAGCCTGGTTCCTTTCCTGTAATTAATTAGTAATGTATATCCTTTGAACACTAGGATATTTCCTTATATTATAACAAGGAAGAGTTGAAGTGATTTTGAAGTTCTTATTTATTTATTTATTTGACACAGAGAGAAGTCACAAGTAGACAGAGAGGCAGGCAGAGATAGAGAAGGGAAGCAGGCTCCCCACTGAGCAGAGAGCCTGATATGAGCCTCAGGGCCAGGACCCTGAGATCATAACCTGAGCCGAAGGCAGAGGCTTAACCCACTGAGCCACCCAGGTGCCCGATTTTAAAGTTCTTAAGATACGTTTTTATAAAATAGGACTTGCCAAACCCATTTGGGCTTTCCATTTCCATTTGCTACAATTACAGTTTTAATCTACAGTACCAGTAATACTTCTGTGTTTGTGAGTGATTTTACAGCTTTTGAGGAGAAAACAAGACTAGTTAAAGGACATTTTTAAGTCATGCTCATGGATCTTCCTTTCTTTCAAGCACACAGAGACTACTTTTATTTGTTAAGATACCTTTTCAATAGAACCATAGCTAAGAGAGTGTTTTTCAGTGTTCACAAATTTTCCTTAAGCACAGGCAAGATGGAAGAAGCTAGAGAGATTTCATCCAGCTCATTCATTTTGCAGATAAAGAAACATTGCCATAGAAATGGAGTGATTTATCAGGGTATTTGTTAAGTACGACTAGAACCCAGGTCTTCTCATTTTTAACTTACTTCCCTTTGACTTCTGTTCTTGGTGTTTTGTGGAAACTGTCTTTATGTAAGAGCATAAATGGCATTTACCAGCATTATTGCTTGCATGGGTTATAGTGATCTTTCCGGGTTAGATCATTGATAAGGTTGGATTCTCCTTGAACACTCTCCTATCTCCTGTCTCAGATCTTTCACATCTGCCACATCATAAATATTCATTTCCTGAATGATTCTCTTTACATACCTTTTCATGATCATCTGTGACTCACTTATAAAAGCAGAAATAGATTCAAAGCCAAATTTAGTAGTTCAGGTAAAATAGCTTGAGATACAAATGCTTTCTGCAAACTACACTGAGCTTTTCTTGACAGGCAGTATTTTTTTAAATCTATTTTCATGTTGTTTCATTTTTCTAATTAGTTCTGTGCTTCAAAATGTAAAGAAACTGGGACGCTTGGGTGGCCCAGTTAGTTGAGCATCTGAATCTTGGTTTTGGGATATAGCCCCACATAGGGCTCCATACTCAGTGAGGAATCCCTCCTGCTCATGTGTCCTCTTTCTCTCTAAAATGAATAAATCATTCTTTTTTAAAAATTGGAATAAAGTGACTAATTAGAGGAATTGTATAGCTAATTCAAGGCAAAAAATTTTGTTAAAGATTACTTATTTATTTGAGAGAAAGAGTGTAGTGGATGAGGCAGAGGGAGAGAGAGAGAGAGAAAATCTCCAGCAGACTCCCCACAGGCTCAATCTCACCCACAACCCTGAGATCATGACCTGAGCTGAAATCAAGAACCTGAGGCTCAAGTGCCTGAGCCCCCCAGGTACCCCCAGGCAAAATTATTTCTTAAAGAGAATTACCATTTTTTCGCTATTTATATTTTTAATTATAAAGTTTTTGTATAATTTTTAGAATTGTTTATTTAATTTTGCACATGTTGGGATTGTGGTCACATATTTTAACTTTTGAAAAAACAATTCCTTATTTTGCAAGATATACATGTCACTATAGAAAACTTACAAAATACAGCAGAGTCAAATAATAAATAATATGTAAGAAAAGCAGCTGTAATCTTAACACCCACAGAGAATTATTGTCATATTTTGTTCAGAACCTAGAGGTTTCCCTGCACAAATATTAAATGTATAAAAATATATGTTAGGTTTATTTTTTAATGGGATTCTATACATACTATTTTAGAAACTTTTTATCAAATAGTATTTTATGAGTAACTTCATAAAAATTTTCTTACATTATTTTTCTTGTTATGAAAATTTCTGTATTTAAGATTGATTAGATAAATACTATGTAGCTATTGAAGGAATGTCATATAAATTTTATAGCACTATTACAAAGTTGGGTTTTTTTTTTAAAGTTTGTTTATTTTTTTTTTTTTTTTTTTTTTTAAAGATTTTATTTATTTATTTGACAGAGAGAGATCACAAGTAGGCAGAGAGGCAAGCAGAGAGAGAGGAGGAAGCAGGCACCCTGCTGAGCAGAGAGCCCGATGTGGGGCTCGATCCCAGGACCCTGAGATCATGACCTGAGCCGAAGGCAGCGGCTTAACCCACTGAGCCACCCAGGCGCCCCAAAGTTTGTTTATTTTTTTAATGATCTCTGCATTCCATGTGGGACTGAACTCACGACCCTAAGATCAGAGTCACATGCTGTACTGACTGAGCCAGCCAAATGCCCCAAAGTTGTTTTTATTTTTTAAAGATTTTATTTATTTATTTGATGCAGCTTGAGAGAGAGAGGGGGAGCACAAGCAGGGGAACTGCAGGCCAAGGGAGAGGGAGAACCAGAAACTCTACTGAGCTAGAAGCCCGATGCAGGACTTGATCCAGGACGCTGACTGAGATCATGACCCAAGAGGAAGGCAGATGCTTAACCGACTAAGCCACCCAGGCGCCCCACCTCCCAATTTTTTAAATAAAATTTTCTTCTTCATAGGAGAAAATATGTTACTATTATATTTTGATTCCCAAGCTAAATCTGTACAGTCAGATATTAGGAAATTTTATTTTCATTGCAGAAGCAACAGTAATGTCATTTATTCTTTTTAAAGATTTATTTTTTTATTTGAGAGGGGGCTGGATAGAGAGAGAGGGAGAGAGAATCTTAGGCCCTGATCCAGGATTCAATCTCACAACCCTCAGATCATGACTTGAGCTGAAACCAAGAGTTCGGTGCTTAACCTACTGAGCCACCCAGATGATCCCATCATATCCTTTGTTTTTTGTTGTTGTGTTGTTGGTTTTTAAAAAAATATTTCATTTATTTATTTGAGAGAGAAAGAGAGAGAGAGAACATGAGCAAGGGGAGGAGCAGAGAGAGAGGCACAAGCAGACTACCCGCTGAGCATTGAGCCCAGCTCGGGGCTCAATTCCAGAACCCTGACATCACAACCTGAGTTGAAGTCAGATGATTCACTGAATGAGCCACCCAGGTGCTCCTGTCATGTCCTTTTTTTTTTTAAAGATTTTATTTATTTGACAGAGATCACCAGTAGGCAGAGAAGCAGGCAGTGAGAGAGGGGGAAGCAGGCTCCCCGCTGAGCAGAGAGCCTGATGTGGAGCTTGATCCCAGGATCTTGGGATCATGACCGAGCTGAAGGCAGAGGCTTTAACCCACTGAGCCACCCAGGTGCCCCCTCTCATGTCCTTTAAAATAGTCATGTTGAGTGAGTGCCGCTAATCCCTAAGGGGAATTTCAGTTTTTGTATCTTTTTTTCTTTTGTACATGCAGATTGGAGAAGACTCCCAAGAGAAATGATGCCAAGGAAGAAGTGCAAAAAAGGTACATTGACTAATGTAAAAATCCAGGTTAAAAAAAGTTATTGCTCAAATTCTATTTATTGAATTATCAATCTGAAGTTACACTCAGTGTTCTGAATGCTTTTCCTTAAAATATATTTAGCATTTGGTTATTTTGTTAAAAGTTTTTGTTGTCGATTTTCATTTCGTTTTGGTTTGTTTAGTTGTTTTTCCTTTCTTTAATTATGGAATTTTGATGTGCCAAGAAAGACTTTTCAAGTATATAAACAATTTTTTAAATTAAATGAAATTTTTCTTTTGAGTGTTCCAAAATTCATTGTTTATGTACCACACCCAGTGCTCCATGCAATAGGTGCCCTTCATAATACCCACCACCGGGCTCACCCAACCCCCCAACACCCTCTCCTCCAAAACCCTCATTTTGTTTCTCAGAGTCCACAGTCTCTCAACAGTCTCCCCCTCTGATTTCCCCCAATTCATTCTCCCAATGTCCTCCAAGTTATTCCTTATGCTCCACAAGTAAGTGAAACCATGTGATAATTGACTCTCTCCACTTGACTTAGTCCACTCAGCATAATCTCTTCCAGTCCCATCCATGTTGATACAAAAGTTGGGTATTCATCCTTTCTGATGGAGGCATAATACTCCATTGTATATATGGACCATATCTTCCTTATCCATTCGTCCGTTGAAGGTCATCTTGGTTCTTTACACAGTTGGGCGACTGTGGCCATTGCTGCTATGATCATTGGGGTACAGATGGCCCTTTTCACTAATACCCCTTAGTGCAATTGCAGGGTCATAGGAAGCTCTATTTTTAATTTCTTATGGAATCTCCACACTGATTTCCAAAGTGACTACACCAACTTGCATTCCCACCAACAGTGTAAGAGGGTTCTCCTTTCTCCACATCCTCTCCAACACACATTGTTTACTGTGTTGTTAATTTTGGCCATTCTAACTGGTGTCAGGTGGTATCTCAATGTGGTTTTGATTTGAATCTCCCTGATGGCTAATGATGATGAACATTTTTTCATGTGTCTGTTAGCCACTTGTATGTCTTCCTTGGAGAAGTGTCTGTTCATGTCTTCTGCCCATTTTTTGACATGGTTATCTATTTGTGTGAGTTGTTTGAGGAGTTCTTTATAGATATTGGATATCAGCATTCTATGAGTTGCCTCTTCATTTTGTTGACTGTTTGCTTTGCTATGCAGAATCTTTTGGTCTTGATGAAGTCCCAAAATTTCCTTTTCGCTTTTGTTTCCTTTGCCTTTGGAGACATATATTGCAATTTAGCATATTTGAAACTTTTTTAATGGTTATACAACCTATATTTTAAGTTTTTTTTTCAATTAACTAACATAATTTATTATTCATTTTGAGGTACAGGTCTGTAATTCACTAGTCTTAACATAATGTTCAGTGCTCATTACATCATGTGCCCTCCTTAATGACCATCATCCAATTACCCCATCCCCCCACTAAATCCAGCAACCCTTGGTTTGTTTCCTATGATTAAGAGTCTCTTGGGACGCCTGGGTGGCTCAGTTGGTTAAGCAGCTGCCTTCGGCTCAGGTCATGATCCCAGCGTCCTGGGATCGAGTCCCGCATCGGGCTTCTTGCTCAGCAGGGAGCCTGCTTCTCCCTCTGCCTCTGCCTGCCATTCTGTCTGCCTGTGCTCGCTCTCTCCCCCTCTCTCTCTCTGATAAATAAATAAAATTTAAAAAAAAAAAAAAAAAAAAAAAGAGTCTCTTACAGTTTGTCTCCCTCTCTGGTTTCATCTTGTTTTATTTTTTCCTCTCTTCCCCTATGGTCCTCTGTTTTGTTTCTTAAATTCCACATATGAGTGAAATCAAATGATAATTGTCTTTCTCTGATTGACTTATTTTGCTTATTGTAATGCCCACATCATTACAAATGGCAAGATTTCCTTTTTTGATGGTTGAGTAATATTCCTGTGTGTGTGTGTGTGTGTGTGTGTGTGTGTGTGTATACATATATACCAAATCTTCTTTATCCATTCAACTGTCGATGGGCATCTCTGGTTTTTCCATAGTTTGGCCATTGTGGACATTGCTGCTATAAATTATTGAGGTCCAAGTACACCTTTGGATTGCTACATTTGTATCTTTGGGGTAAATACCCAATAGTGCGATTGCTGGGTTATAAGGTAGTTCTATTTTTAACTTTCTGAGAAACCTCTATGCTGTTTGCCAGAGTGGCTGCACCAGCTTGCATTCCCACCAACAGTAGGAGGGACCTCCTTTCTCCACATCCTGGCCAATATCTGTCATTTCCTGACTTGTTGATTTTAGCCACTCTGACTGGTGTGACGTGGTATCTCACTGTGGTTTTGATTTGTATTTCCCTGTTGCCAAGTGATGTTGAGCACTTTTTCATGTGTCTGTTGGCCATCTGGAGGTCTTTTTTGCAGAAATGTCTGTTCATGTCCTCTGGCCATTTCTTGATTAGATTATTTGTTCTTTGGGTGTTGAGTTTGATAAGTTCTTTATAGATTTTGAATACTAGCCCTTTATCTGATATGTCATTTGCAAATATCTTCTCCCATACTGTTGGCTGTCTTTTGGCTTTGTCGACTGTTTCCTTTGCTATGCATATATTTTAAGTCTTTAGCTTAAACATTTCAAACTGCTAACATTTGGGAACTGGTGGATTAGAACTTTATATTGTACATAAAATACCAAAGTGAAAGTTTCTAATGTGTTATTCTTTCATAATTCCACTGACGAAAAAGTTATTGAGCATCTACTAATGCCAGACACTGTGTAAAAGGAATAAAACAATGAGCAAAATGGGAATAATCCTTGCCCTAATGGGGCTTACAGTCAAATGGAGTAAAAACATTAAACAAAAACACAATGTCCTCATTGGGAGGTCAGGGGTTTCTTTGAGAAACAGAATAGGAAGTCCAGATTGAAAGATGAATAAGAAATTACTAATGTAATTGAGGGAAGAACATTGGAGAAAGACCAGGTTTGTGAGGGGAAGGTCATAAGTTCAGGTTAAAGGTGGTCTTTACGGTTCCTTTGAAATATAGCAGTAGAAATGTTAAGCATGTTGTTGAGTACAAGGGGGTGAACCTGAAAATGGAGATGATAGTGATTAACATAGATACTATAATTGAGACTATGAGGTAAGTATGAGATTGTCTAGGGTGAAATTAGAGAATTAGAGGAAATGAAGGCCTAAGCCTAACCTTGGAGAAATGCCAAAATTTAATAGGCTGACAGAGGAGATGGAAAAAAAAAGAGAGAGGGGAAGAAGAGAGGCGAGCCCAAGAGAGTAGAACTGTGGAAGCAAGAGTACACAAGAAGTAGAGACTATTTCAGGGTACTTGGGTGTCTCAGTTAAGCATTTGTCTTCTGCTCGGGTCATGATCTCAGGGTCCTGGGATTGAGTCCTGCATCAGGCTCCTACTCAGCAGGTAGTCTGCTTCTCCCTCTCCTCCTGCTGCTTCCCCTGCTCTTGTGCTTTCTTTCTCTCAAATAAATAAATATTTATTATTTATTAAATAAATAAAATCTTAAAAACAAAAAAGAAGTAGAGACTATTTCAAGAGGTAACAACAGGGGCACCTGGGTGGCTAAGTGGGTTAAGCCGCTGCCTTCGGCTCAGGTCATGATCTCAGGGTCCTGGGATAGAGCCCCGCATCAGGCTCTCTGCTCAGCGGGGAGCCTGCTTCATCCTCTCTCTCTGCCTGCTTCTCTGCCTGTTTGTGATCTCTCTCTGTCAAATTAAAAAAAAAAAAAGAGGTAACAACAGTGTTAAAGGAGGTTAAACAAAGTTGCTGTGAGGCAAGTAAGATAAAGATTGGAAAATGTAAACTAATTTTTGACATGTTGATCATTGTTGACCTTAGACCTTTTCTCATTTTTTAAAGATTTCATTTGTTTGTTTATTTAGAGAGAGAATGTGAGGGGGAGAGGTGAAGGGAGAGGGAGAGAGAAAATCTCAAGCAGACTCCGAGCTGACATGGGGCTCAATCTCATAACCCTGAGAGCATGACGTGAGCCAAAATCAAGAGTCTGATGCATAACTGACTGAGCCATCCAGGCTACCCTCAGTGAGAGCTTTTTAAAAGATTCGTAAGGGTAGAGTTCAGATTGGAATGGCTTAAACAGTAAATGAGAATTTAGGAAAAGGGGGCAGCTAGCATAAATGGGTATTTGGGAACTTTGGATATAAAGAATAAAGAGAGAAAAAAGGAAGTAGCCAGAAAAGTTAACAACAATGGAGTAGAAACTAAGAGAAGAGAAGAAATACCCCCATCTCTTACCCCTCTCTTTTTATCAGGCCTTGTATTTTATGTTTTGCTTTTTAATAAATTTCATTTTTAGAGCAGTTTAAGATTCACAGGAAAATTGAACAGATAAGTACAGATTTCCCGTATGCTCCCTGAAACCACGCATGCATAGTCTCCCCCATTATTAACATCCCCCACCAGAGTGGTACATTTGTAACAATTAATGATCCTACCTTGACATAGCACTATTACACAGAGCCCATAGTTTACTTTAGGATTCATTCTTGTTATTTTGCATTCTGTGGGTTTTGGCAAATGCATAATGAATGACACATGTCCACAATTGTATTATCATAGAGTACTTTCACTGCTTTAAAAATTCTCTGTGCTCTGCCTTTTCATCCCTTCCTCCTCCTAAACCCTGGCAACCACTGATCTTTTTACTGTCTCCACAGCTTTGCCTTTTCCAAAATGTCATAGAGTTGGAGGCGTACAGTATGTAGCCTTTTCAGATTGGCTTCTTTTACTTAGTAAAATGCATTTAAGTTTCCTCCATGACTTTTCATGGCATGACAGCTCATTTTTTTGTTAGCACTAAATAATATTCCATTGTTTGAATGTGCCACAGTTTATCTATTTACCTACTAAATGTCATCTTGATTGCTTCCAAGGTTTGACAATTATGAATAAAATTGTTATAAACATCCATTGTTGTGTGTGGACATAAGTTTTCAGCTCCTTTGATTAAATGCCAAGGAGGATGATTGCTGGACTATCTGGTAAGAATATGTTTAGTTTTGCAAGAAACCATTAAACTGTCTTCTAAAGTTCCTCTGCCATTTTGCATTCCCACTAGCAACCAATGAGAGTTCCTGTTTTTACTCATCCTGGCTAGCATTTGGTATTGTCAGTGTTCTGGATTGGCCATTCTAATAGGTATGTGGTAGTATCTCACTGCTGTTTTAATGTGCATTTCCTGGTGACAAATGTGAAGCATCTTTGTGTATGCTTACTTGCCATTTGAGTATCTTGTTTGGCAAGATGTCTGTTAAGGTCTTTGGCCCACTTTTTAATGTTTGTGTATGTCTGTGTGTGTGTGTGCGTGTGTGTGTGTGTGTGTGCACATTCTTACTGTTGAGTTTTAGTTCTTTGTATATTTTGGATAACAGTCTATAGGAAAAACTCACAGTTTATGCTGTGAGTTTCTCCTTTACTCTCATACTACCACCACAACATTTCTGACACCAGGTGTGTGGAATTTTTTCCCCAAACCAAGCTGTTCTCTGCAGCTGGATGTCTTATAATGTAATTCAATTCCAACAGCAACTAGAATTAACACAGACCCCACAAGTTGAGGGCTCAGCCCAGCAAGACTATTCCCCACTTCAGATACCAGTTTCAAGTAGTAGGTTCCCCGCATTACCCACAACTTCTGTCTGACTTGGCTACAGATCAGAGATTCCCATGACCCTCCTCCCACTTGGATTCCATTTGCTAGAACAGCTCACAGAACTCAGGGAAACACTTAGGCTTACCAGTTTATTATTTAATGAAGGATATGATAAAGAATATAGATGGACATCAGATGAAGAGATAGATAGGGCAAGGTTTAGAAGGGTTCCCAACACAGCAACTTCTGTTTCTGTGGATTTGAGGTGTACCCTCTTCCCACTATGTGCATGTGTTTACCAAGCAGGAAACTCCTCAAATCCCCATACTTTGGTGATTTATATAGAGACTTCATCATATAGGTATGATCACTCATTAATTCAATCTCCAGTCCCTCTCCCCATTCCCTGGGAATGGGGGATAGAGCTGAAAAATACCAATTTTTTTTTTTTTTTTAGATTTTATTTATTTATTTGAAAGAGAGATAGAGATCACAAGTAGGCAGAGAAGCAGGCAGAGGGAGAGGGGGGAAGCAGGCTCCCTGCTGAGCAAGGAGCCTGATGTGGGGCACAATCCCAGGACCCTGGGATCATGACCTGAGCCACCCAGGCGCCCCTGAAAATTCCAGTCTTTTAATCATAGTTTGTCCTGTTTTGTGACTAGCCTCCCTCTTTAAGCGATCCAGGAGCCCACCAAGAATGGCCTCCTTAGAACAAAAGACACTCCTATTACCAAGTAAATTCCAAAGGATTAGGAACTCTGTCAGGAACCAGTTTCAAAGACTAAATATTAGAACAAAACATGCTCCTAGTGTTCTTATCACTTAAGAAATTATAAGTTTTAGGAGTTCTGTGTCAGGAACCAGAAACAGAGACCAATATATATCTTTTCTATTATTTCACACAGTCCTTTATCAGATATGTCTTTTGCAAATACTTTCTCTCAGTCTGTGGTTTGTTTTCTGTCTCCTGACATTATCTTTTGCAAGGCAGAGTTTTTAAATTTTAATGAAGTCCAACTTCTCAGTTATTGCTTTCATAAATCATGGCTTTGGTATTATATCTAAGAAGTCATCACCAAGCTCAAGGTCATCTAGATTTTCTCTTATGTTATCTTTTAAGAGTTTTGTAGTTCTGTGTTTTGCATTTAGGCTGTGGTCCATTTTGAGTTAATTTTGATGAAGGGTGTAAGATCTACCTAGACTCATCTTATGCATGTGGAAGTTTAGTTGTTCCAATACCATTTAAAATAAAATAAAGTCCAGTATTGTCAGTCCTCCAACTTTGTTCTTTCCTTCAACATTATGTTGGCTATTCTGGATCTTTTGCCTCTCCACACAATCATTAGAAACAGTTTGCTGATACTGTAAAATAACTTACTAGGATATTGACCAAAATTGCATTGAATCCAAAGATGAAGTTAGGAGAACTATCATCTTGACAGTACTGAGTCTTACTATCCATGAACATGGAATATTTCTCCATTTATTTAGTTCTTTGACCTCATTCTTCAGAGTTTTGTGGTTTTTTTCATATAGACTCT
This sequence comes from Mustela lutreola, assembly GCF_030435805.1. Classification (NCBI taxonomy): domain Eukaryota; kingdom Metazoa; phylum Chordata; class Mammalia; order Carnivora; family Mustelidae; genus Mustela; species Mustela lutreola. Next base: position 115,707,840 of record NC_081294.1, read on the forward strand.
ATACATATTTTGTTAGGTTTGTATCTAAGTATTTTGTGTGTGGGGGGTGCTAATGTAAGTAGTATCAGATTTATAATTTCAAATTCCATTTGCTCATTTTTGGTATATAGGAAATATATATTGACTTTTGTGTATTAACCTTGTATCTTGAAATCCTTCTATAATCGCTTATTAGTTTCCAGAGTTTTTGTCTCATTCTTTCAGCCCAAAACTGACCTTTGTATATTAACCTTGTATCCTGCAACCCTTCTTTTTTTTTTTTTTTTTTTTAAGATTTTATTTATTTATTTGACAGAGCGAGAGAGAGATCACAAGTAGGCAGGAAGGCAGGCAGAGATAGAGGGGTAAGCAGGCTCACTGCCAAGCAGAAAGCCCAATGCGGGGCTCGATACTGGTTTTCTGTTTCCTTTTTTTTTTTTTTAAAGATTTTATTTATTTATTGACAGACAGAGATCACAAGTAGGCAGAGAGGCAGGCAGAGAGTAGGGGGGGAAAGCAGGCTCCCTGCTAAGGAGAGAGCCCAATGGGCTCGAGCACAGGACCCTGAGATCATGACCTGAGCTGAAAGCAGAGCCTTTAACCAACTGAGTCACCCAGGTGCCCCTGTTTCCTTTGTTGTAGTATTTGTCTGGTTTTGGTATTAGGGTAATGTTGGCCTCTTAGAATAGGAAGTATTGCTTTATTTCTTGTTTTTTGAAAGAGATTCCCCTCCCCTTTTAATAGCTCTATTGAATTACCTTTGACATGTAATAAAATGCATATATTTGGAATATATAATTCAATAAGTTCTAACATATGTATTTAAAGTGGAAATATTTTTATTTTGTTTTACCTCAGAACTACAATTTATAAGAATATTTAGCTTGCTTGAATATAAAATATTATATTTTTTTAAAAAACCAAAATGCTGTATGTTGAGATATAATAGTTTATCTCCTATCTTTTGTACCTTTGGCTTTTATTAGGCAAATATATTATTTTTATAGTATAATATCATACACTAATACTCGCTATGTCTTGATGAATCACAAATTTATAGCAGACTTTAAAGAGCCAAAAAAGAATGTATCTGATTTGGAAAAATTGATATTTTCAAATACGTCACACTACTGCTCATCCCTGGAACTTTAAATACAAATTGATTATTAGTAAAAATGTCCAATGTGTCAGAATTTCCATTTGTTAAAAAATAAGACAACAACCACAAAACTTTCTGTTTCTATTCTGAGCTTTTTTTTTTTTTTTTTTTTTTTGCATATTGTAAAATTTCTGTGTTTTATTCCTGATAAACTTATACTCTCTCTTTTGTTTTTGTTTTTGTTTTTTTCATTTTTTGCATATTTTTTAAAAAATAAATATATACTGTATTATTAGCCCCAGGGGTGCAGGTCTGTGAATCTTCAGGTTTACACACTTCACAGCACTCACCATAGCACATACCCTCCCTAATGTCCATAACCCCACTACCCTCTCCCTACCCCCTCCCTCTCTCTTTTGTTAAAATGACCTTCACTGATTTACATGAAAGTAAACAGTACCCAAAAAAGACAATGACTGAAAAACTTTGTTTCTTGAAGAACCAGCTATTGGCAGGTATTGAAAGAAACAAAAACAAACAAACAAACTAAAAAATCAAATATATGCATGTATTTGGCCAAAGATGAAAAAAATGCATATTAATGTTTCTAGGTTAAAACAGTCTTTTAACAAATTTTTGCAATTTTTTTAAAAGATTTATTTATTTTAGAAAGAGAGTGAGAAACCATGTAGGTTGGGAAAGGGGCAGAGGGGGAAGGAGAGGGAGAGAATTCCAAACTCCCCACTGAGCACGTGACCCAACTTGGGGCTCTGTCTCACAACCCTCAGATCATGACCTGAGCCAAAACCAAGAGTCAGACACTCAACCAACTGAGCCACCCAAGCATCCCAACAAATTTTGGTAATTTGACACTTCTCTCCCTGTTATACATAAAAGAATTTGTGATTATATAAAACCAGATTTATAAGTACCAAAAGACGCTTAGTGGCCTTTCAGCAACTGACTTTCTTAGTTAAGAGATCAGTAGTGGTTTTTTGTTGTTGTTGTTGTTTTTAATTTTTAAGATTTATTTATTTGAGAGAGAGAGTGAGCCAGGGGGAGGGGCAGAGGAAGAAAGAGAATCCTGAAACAGATTTGCTACTGAGTGTCGAGCCTGACATGGGGCTCAATCCCAGGACCCTGAGATCATGACCTGAGCCAAAATGAAGAGTCAGCTGCTCAACCGACTGAGCCACCCAGGTGCCCCAAGAGATCAGTAGTTTTTAATAAGTTTATTTACCTGACCATGTTTGATAATACCCAGTTAATAGCCTTGTGTGTTAGGAAACTTAAGTAATTCAACAGAAGATTCTTAGAGAAAAAGACTTTATGATGTGAGTAAGTTACATTCTTAGCTAATTGTTAAGTCCCCCAATAATGGGTCGGTGAATAAAGGAGCGAGACTGATACAAAGTGAAGGTAAAGCAAAGCTTTATTTCGCACCAAGCATCAAGAATCAAACCAAACGTTCGGGGCCACACCTCTTACAGAGAGGGCGACCTCTCTCTGCTTCACTGACTAGCTTTTAAGGGCAAAAGCCATATGGTTAGGCCTGGCCATGCACAGGTGGCCAATGAAATTGTAACACACAGCACAGTCATGTTAGGTCACACATAAATGACCAATTGATTTACAATTTACCCTAGTAGATATTTGAATTAGCCTATCACCTTGGTCAGAATTGGCGCCCAAAATGTACCCCAAGGGGCGGGGCCCATACTCCTTGGTAACTAGGGAGACAGTATGCGTCCCCCTACTGATCTGATGTCTCCACCTGGCCTGACCCACCCTTGTATTTAGGCTTTGTTACCTGGGACTGGTTTCCGGACATGTTTTTAAGTAAGTCCCTTGGGGAAGAGCTACAGGGACAGTTTAAGGGTTAAACAACAAGGTTATTGTTTAACCTGGATGGAAGTGCTCTAGCTAAAATAGGTTCTTACACTAATGTTTTCTAGCATCTATATTATAATATATATTGAGATCTAGTTCATATATGATACTACATTTTATGTGCTACAGTTCAAATTAAACGGTTTTTACCCTCAAGGGGAACAGAGAAAGTTACCCATTATTAAATCTAACTGTTACCTTTTTTCTGAGCAAAATGTCACAAATATATATGTTGGGGTTCTGAGCTCAGTGACTCCCTGAGGGGCAATTTGGTATAACACAGTAAATTATAATTCTGTCAGTTATGAGTCATCCACCACAATCTAGAAATTTGTTCTTCTATAGGTTAAATGTTAATCTTTAATGAAATTACATCTTTCTGAATCATATTTCCTCTCTTGCCAAGGAATTTCTAGGTATTTAGTTTGATTTGGGGAAAGGACTATAATACTTTTTGATCACAATGGGACAGTTTGGTAACATATCATAATGCTTTGGTAACTGACTGGCTGGATCTATATATGAAATAATTTTCCATTCCCTGTAGTTGTAGAATAGCCTCTAATGCATGATTTTTTTTATATGGCTTAAAAAAAAATCCAAAAGCCATTAAAACTTTTTATTTACATTGCTTTGAGTTTTCAGATTCATGTAACAGATACGTTCAGTTTAACCATTTTAATCTTTATGCCAAAGATGAGGCTTACGTTGCATGAGTATAACTCCTTCCTCATTTCTTTAACCATTGACAAATGCATATTTATTCTGCACTTGTTTTTTATTTTCCAAACCTGGTTGAATTGCTCTAGTTAAAATAAGATATACTGATCAGTGAACAGGAAGCCAGTGCAGATGATATATTTGTGAGAGTCTTTCTCTGGTCCTCTCATGCTTCTACCTTAGGTAACATTTTAGTAATCAGTGTAGGCCTTAATAACATTACTTTCCAGTACAGATCTTCAATACTGGTAAAAATATATCTGGTTACAGTGTTAGAAAGCATCCTTTAAGTGATTATCATTTACTTCTCATCATGGAAAATTGGTGAGGCCTGCTGACTCAGTTATTCTTTATTTATTTAAGAAATACTATTTTTATTTAAGAAAATTATTTTTATTTTTAATTGAGAAAATTAATTCGGTCTGCAAATTATGTGATTGTCCGCCATGACATATCACTGCTAGGCAGCATATGAGGAGGCAAAAAAAAAACACAAAAAACGTAATGCAGAGTTACTGTTACAGAAATATGTGTTAACAGTGGTTTTACTTCAGCAGGCCCCAAATCTGAAAAGGCGAAAGATACAAGCAAAGGCGTTTCACTCACTAATACTGCAGATGTGTTGAAAAAAATCGAGGTAAGGTTTTCTTCTTGCTATCTGAGCAAGCTGAAAAAGTGTCATGCCTTCTTTCATCTTTTTCAGTCTTTCCACCTTCTCTCACTTTTGATAATATGTGGATTTGGCAGAAACAAGCCCATCACACAGATTTGAACATTGTTGGCTGGGATATAAAAAAAAGTTCCATCCTGGGGCGCCTGGGTGGCTCAGTGGGTTAAGCCGCTGCCTTCGGCTCAGGTCATGATCTCAGGGTCCTGGGATCGAGTCCCCCATCGGGCTCTCTGCTCAGCAGGGAGCCTGCTTCCCCCTCTCTCTCTCTGCCTGCCTCTCTGCCTACTTGTGATCTCTCTCTGTCAAATAAATAAATAAAATATTTTTTTAAAAAAAGCTCCATCCTGTCCTTTTTTTTTTTTTTTTTTTTTTTTAATTTATTTGTCAGAGAGAGAGGAGCGAGAGCGAGCACAAGCAGGCAGAGTGGCAGGCAGAGGCAGAGAGAGAAGCAGGCTCCCCGCCAAGCAAGGAGCCCGATGCAGGACTCGATCCCAGGACCTAGGATCATGATCTGAGCCGAAGGCAGCGGCTTAACCCACTGAGCCACTCAGGCGTCCCCATCCTGTCCTTCTTTACCACTTACCTGTCAATGTACCTTACCTTCTGTCACCTACTTCCTTTCCCACGTATCACTACTTTCCCCTTACACTGGAATTACATATGGGAAAGAAACATGAGTTACATACCTAAAATGTATTTCTTTTAAAAAAAAGTCTCAGAGTTTTTTTTTTTTTTTCCTATTTTTACTCATGTACTTTGTTAGTGCTTTTTTTCTGTCTCTCGGTAAGTGTAGAAGATTCTATTGAGAAAAAAGTAGATCTTACGGAACTACTTTTATGCCTTCATTGTTTTTAATATTTCAAAAATTGAAAGATAAAATATCCAAAAGGTTAATAAACTGAAAATTTGCCCTCCCATCCCTGTCCCTAACCATCTAGTTCCCCTCTTGTACAACCAGTATTATCAGTTTCTTATAGATGGATCTTCCAGAAATATTTTATGTGTAACAAATAACAGATTTTTTCTTTTTCTTTTTCGTGACAAAAGCTAGCATATTATACTCTTCTGCATTTTCATTTTATCACTTGTAATCAATGGAGACGGCTCTACGTTAGTCTGTGTAGAGTTTGCCTCATTTTTTTTTCTTTTTTGGCTGCACTATAAGAATGAACCATAATTTATTTTAACCAGTATTGTATTGATGGCCAAGTTTCATCTGGAGCTTTGCTATTATAAGCAGTGCTATAGTGAATTTATATTAAATATGTCATTTTACATCTTCAAGTAGATTTCTTGAAGTGGATTTCTTAGGTCAATAGTTATGTATATCAAATAATATGGATAAATATTGACAGACCACTCTCCATGGAGGTTATGCCAATGTATTCCCACTGTCCTTGCAGATACTACCTTGCACTGATGGTAATGATCATGATGATAATGATAGCAGCTTATTATGTACCAGGCTCTTTGGTGAAAGATATTTACATACCTTATGTCTTGAAGACTTCATAACAACAAGGAGAGATGGGTATTTTTCTTCCTTACTTACAGATAAGGAGGTCAAGGCTTTGAAACTTTTACTTGCCTGGTTAAGTTGGCACAGCTCTGTGATAACAGAAACTCAGTTATTTTATTTTTTGGCCAGTGCTTGAGCCAGAGATAACATATCTGAAAATAATGGCAGGAGGATATTGAGGGAATAGCGATAACTGTCAGGTTTAACCGTGGTGGAATGATGGAAAGGGTTGCAGAACTAGCAACTGACTCTTCTTAAAGCTTCCTGGAAAGAAGTTGCTAAGATGACATGTGCTATAAGGAGGATTGATCTGAATGTGGTTTCTCATCAGAACAAATTGTGCTTCCTGATTTTCTACATTAAACACCTTTTTCATTTTGCACATGTTAAAACTGAAGTTTTAAATCTGAAAATTAAATGAGTTAGCTTTTTTTGTATCTCTCCGTTAACGAGCAAAATTAGCTTCTGGATGACTTTCTTATTGTTCATTTCTTCAGCAAAAGTAGTTGCAGGTTTTAATATAATAAAACTGTGGATGGGGCGCCTGGATGGCTCAGTGGGTTATAAAGCCTCTGCCTTTGGCTCAGGCCATGATCCCAGGGTCCTGGGATGGAGCCCCCACATTGGGCTCTCTGCTCAGCAGGGAGCCTTCTTCCCTTCCTTTCTCTCTGCCTGCCTCTCTGCCTACTTGTGATCTCTGTCAAATAAATAAATAAAAATCTTAAAAAAAAAAAAAAAACTGTGGATGGAGAGAAAGTAACAAACAGTCAAATCTCATGTGTGTGAATAATCAGACAGCAGTAAGCTAATATTTGAGCCTCTGTCTGCTTGACATGGGAAACTCTATAGGTTGGCTGCATATTATTTTAACTGGAATAACTCTTCCCTCTCTATAAGTTAACTGTTTGAGAAGTGTTTTCACATTGTGTTCATCACATTATTCTTTTTTTTTTTTTTAAGATTTTATTTATTTATTTGACAGACAGAGATCGTAAGTAGGCAGAGAGGCAGGCAGAGAGAGAGAGGAGGAAGCAGGCTCCCTGCTGAGCAGAGCTCCCGATGCGGGGCTCGATCCCAGGATCCTGGGATCATGACCCGAGCCAAAGGCAGCGGCTTAACCACTGAGCCACCCAGGTACCTCTTCATCACATTATTCTTAAAACAAATCTGTAAGGTAGTAGTGGGTAAATAGTTAAATCTCACAGAGGAGAAAATGGAGACTAAAAAGTAGACAAACCAAAATTAGTAGCTTAGCACACAAAGAAAAAAGTAAGGAGACAATGTGTGTGGCTCAGAGATCATTTTTTAAAGTTTAATAAATCTACTGTAGTTAAGCGATTTAAGTATTTTATGGATTTGACTTAGGCCTATGTAATACAAATAAAGTTGTTATTTTTTAAAATATTTGAAATGACAGTAATGGAAATAAAGACTTCCTAGACCTACAGAGCAGTGAATGATTTTTGTATTTTAAAAACATGTTCCAGGGACACCTGGGTGGCTCAGTCATTAGGTATCTGCCTTCGGCTCAGGTCATGGTTCCGGGGTCCTGGGATCAAGCCCCACATTGGGCACCCTTGCTTGGCAGGGAGGCTGCTTCTCCCTCTACTTGCTCCCACTGCTTGTGCTCTCTGTCAAATAAATAAATAAATAAATGTTTTTTAAAATAAAATAAAAACATTCTCCATAGTTGGTTTAAATATGCTTATTGCTAATTATGAAATAATAGCTAATAGCAGGATTTTTCAAATAGAGTATATACCTTACGCAGAGCTTAATAAGTACAGCACTACAATTCCCTTGTAACTACACAAAATTTATGGGTCGTAGACCTCTTTACTGTAATTAGATTAAAATAGAAAAGACTCCATATGTTAATGTCAACATAGCATCATTATATGTGGGTGTGGGTGTGTGTATTTGTAGATACTTCCAAAGATATATCTATAAACACTATTTTGTTTATTTGCGATTTTCCAAACGGATTGTCAATTTGAAAAATTGCATGTGTTATAGTAATAACTCATATAAGGCAACATGAGTCAGTGTGAAGATAAATCATCTTATGTCTTTTACCTTTGTTTTATTTGTTCTCCCTCAGTGGAATGAGGTAAAAAAGTGGAATTTGAATTTTCTTTAAAGATTTTGTTTATTTGACAAAGAGAGAGACACACACACACACAGCAGGCAGAGGGAGAGGGAGAGAGAGAAGCTGAGCAGGGAGCCCGACACAGGGCTGGATCCCAGGATTCTGGGATCATGACCTGAGCCAACAGCAGATACTGAACCAGCTGAGCCACTCAGGTGCCCCAGAACTTAAATTTTGATTAGAAATTGAATCTTTCCGGGGTGCCTAGGTGGCTCAGAGGGTTAAAGCCTCTGCCTTTGGCTCAAGTCATGATCCCAGCATCCTGGGATCGAGCCCCGAATCGGGCTCTCTCCTTGGTGGGGAAGCTGCTTCCTCCTCTCTCTCTCTGCCTGCCTCTCTGCCTACTTGTGATCTCTGTCTGTCAAATAAATAAGTAAAATCTTTAAAAAAAAAAAAAAAGAAATTGAATCTTTCTGTAGTGTTTTTATTGCCTTTGATTTCCTTAAATTCAAACTTGAATATAATTAAAAGGATTTTTAAAATAAGTATTTAAGAGCCAGTAAAGGAATAACTAAATTGTAGTCACTCCAAATACAAAATGTGTTTTCTCTTTATATGTAATCTACAAAGCAAATATAATAGGATGGAGCATTTGCAGCTATAGAAATTCATGTTCTGTTTATTGTTTAAGAACAATCATATCTTAGCTAAAGTGATCCTGTGCTTTAATTATGAGTATTAACATAGAGTCACCTGGCTGGCTCAGTTGGTAGAGCATAGGACTCTTGATGTCAGGGTGGTGAGTTCTAATCCCATGTTGGGCATAGTGCTTACTTTTTAAATAAATACATATATACATACACACATACAATGTAGACATTTTTGAAATTTATGTGGAAAGATAACAAAATAGCCTTCTGAAAGTTTCTCTCTATGAACTCAATCAATTCAGTGTGTTAGAAGGAGGTAAGGGCGCCTGGGTGGCTCAGTGGGTTAATTAAGCCTCTGCTTTTGGCTCAGGTCATGATCTCAGAGTCCTGGGATCCAGGCTTGCATCGGGCTCTCTGCTGGGCAGGGAGCCTGCTTCCCCCTGCCCCTCTCTGCCTGCCTCTCTGCCTACTTGTGACCTCTCTCTCTCTCTCTGTCAAATAAATAAATAAAATCTTTTAAAAAGGGGGGAGGAGGGGTAAGACAGAAATCGTGAGAATAAAGCATTGTGCTTAGAGCTGATATCGAGCCATCCCTGAGACCCAGTTATGAAGTTAGAAACTCAATGAAAACACTAGTATAATGACAGGACAGAGAGTTCTTCCTTTGTTGAGCAAACTCAAAGTTTCCTAGGTAGTGGCCTGGAGAATTAGAATAAGGTGATGGGTAACTGTGTTTTCTTGAAGCTGAGCAGGGAGGTCAAAGTCTAGTGGGTTCCACTTAAATTAATGAGGTTCCTTTATACCAGGAGCTGGAAAAGAGAGGTGATGGTGAAAAATCAGATGAGGAAAACGAAGAGAAAGAAGGCGGCAAAGAGAAGAGTAAAGAAGGTGATGAGGAGGACGACGATGACGCCGCAGAACAAGAGGAGTATGATGAAGAAGAGCAAGAAGAGGTAAACTTAGGAACTTTATTAAGGGTTCTCTACTGAGGAGTCAGATATGTGCTATATAGTCAAAATAACAAACCAGAACCAAGTTGATGGGAACGAAGGGTATGTCATCATCACTGGTATCAGTTCCTTAGTATCAAGAGAATGACTTTAACATTGAAATCAAGATACCAAACTGAATCTGGGAGGTAAGAGGAACTTGATAGGCAACTTTGTAAGTGGGAGGCCACAAGTGAAGCGAATCGATCAGATTAGTTGAAGGTTTATCTACATAAAATTTTAAATCTGCCATTACTATAATTAAGGACTTAGTCATTTAGGGTCTGAAGAGGAAACCCCTGCCATACCATCGCGTTTCAAACCTCAAAGTGCGTGTGGACACTGGCAGAGAATAGGTATGATCTAAACTCCAGTATCTGAGTTACGACTTAGTGGTTTGGATTTGGGATTTCTGACTTCTAGAAATATGGTGCATTTCAAAATAAGCTAGAGCCTATCAGGGTGCTTTTGAGTAGGGTAACTTTGTTGGCCACAGCCTCTTTGGGACTTAGTAGGTACCTCATGCAGTAACCCTAGGCTGGGAGTTTCTTCTCCATGGCAGTGAACTTTGTCTTCACTCCATTTCAGCTTCCCACATGATGCTAAATCTTTTCTTTATCTGAAAGTGCTGTATCTCCGAAGTCTTTATTATATACTTTAATTCATTTACATTAAATTTTGGATTGTTTTGGAATTTATATTGGTGTAAAGAGAGAGGTTTGGATCCATTTTTATCTATTTCCAAATGGCTGGCCAGCTACTAACTGAATTTATTAAATAATTTGCTTTCTTCATTGATTTGCAATTCCCTTGTACCAGCTATTAGATTGCCACTTCTGCTTAGATGTATATCTGGGACCTAGTTTTGAACCATCACTCTGCTGTTCCAGTTAATAGAAGCTTTTCATTTTTTGTTATTTCTAGGGAAGAATTTTCCTGAGTATTCTTTATTCTTTCAGATAAATTTTAAACATTTTAAAATTAAAAATATCATATTGTGTCCAACTTTCTTTGCAGATCATTCACTTTTTTATCCTGCACTCTGATGTGATTGAGCCTGCCAGACCTCTGATTCTCTATTTCCCCTTTACTCATTCCCTGTCTTAATCTTTCTCCCTCAAGGGCCTAGATCCTTGCTTACCCTTTAACTGCTTTCTTGACATTACTGTCTTCCTGTATGCTCCCAGCACACACTTGAGATCAAGGTAACCTTCGATCAGTTCCACTGTCTCCCCTTTTCCCTTCAAACCACCTGTTGAGCTTTTCCGAGGAATCCCAGAAACTGATGCTCCTAAAGCAAGACTCACTAGCCCCTTTTTGCTGACTGACACGTTCTCTGTGTTTCTCTTATCATCTGTCTACAGCAATTATTTTAGGTCATCTCTCTTTTTTTTTTAATCCCTCTCCTTGTCATCTTTTCCTTTCACTCTTAGCAGATAATAACCTCTTTATACAGAGAATGAAGCTATCAAGAAGAAATTCCCTTGATTTCATGTCCTCTGCCTTCAAACTAAATGTCTTTCCTCCTCCTCCTGTTTTTTAGTGAAAGAAATAGTCTTCATTGTATTTAGAGTTAATTGTCCTTCCTTTTGGGGGTCCATCATCCTTGTGTCCTTTCCCTTTTCATATTTTCAGTCTCTTCCTACTCATCTCTTCCATTCATGCATTAAAACCTATTCATCTCTCATTATGAAGTATGTTCCCCATGTTCCTTTCCAAGTGTCCTGCTATCTTTTGGAAAGCTGTTCAGCTGGCTTCACTTGCTCGCTCCCCCACCCTCCTTTCTTTAGTTCTTTTCATCTGATTTCCACCTGTATGCTATGGAAATTATTGCCATCAAGTTCACCAATAGATAAATTTTAGTCCTGATTTCACTTTTCTGCAACATTTAACACTGCTCACAACTTCATTGTTAAAGTATTATTTCCTTTATTTAAATTCAACAATTTAAGGCAATTATGGCATCAACTCTATGCCAGGCATTGTGCTGCATGCCAAGACATAGGCAAACATTGTTGCTTTTCTTGGTTTGGGGGACACAACACTTCTTGGTTTTTTTTCCTGTTTCTGGTGCCTTTTCACGGTCTGTTTTGAGTTCTCTTCTTTCTAATCTTTAAATGTCAGTATTCTTCAGACTCC